>NC_072897.1:3612263-4214306 GCF_027943255.1 Anastrepha obliqua
CGCCGAATCTCCGATGATAATAGCACGTGGATGTTGAGGTATTGTCGGTGGTGCTGCGAGATACGTTTGTCAAGTTGTTGAAGCGTTTCTGGCTGTCTTCGCCCAATGTCGATCTGTTAAGTTTCTGTGATAGTTTCTCGACCTGCTTAGCTAGCTCGTCCAGTTGCTTTTGTATACCACTGCTGGCGACAGTCTCTCTAGCGATTGGCATTACGCAGTGGTTTTCGGAGTCACGCTGAATTGCCATAAGCCTGTTTGTTGTCTGTGCGAGTTTAGCATTGCCCTGTTTACCAGTGGCGGTGAGTGCTAACTGAATCTGTAGAGGAAGTCGATCCAGCCACATCGAGCGGACGAATTATGGGTCCAGATGGTTTCCTCCTAGCCGATTAATTTCTGCCAAAAGCTCAGTAGGACGTCGTTCCCGCAACTCAATTCCAGACAGGAGCATTTTGAACCGGCGCTCCTGCGGAGTTTCAAAATGGTTGACCAGAGCCTCCTTTAACGCAGTAAACTTATCTGATAAGGGTGGGTTCCCAACGATGTTCTCCACAATCATGAGCGCGTCTTGGTCAAGGCGAGCGACTACTGCATAGTATTTTGTTGCATCCGCTGTTATCTTCCTGATCTGGAACTGTGCCTCGATTGCGGCAAACCATAATTGGACTTGTTGGCTCCAAAACGGTGGCAGCTCCAATCGTTCGAACCGGTCGATGTGTGCGGCCAAGGGTGTTTGTAGCTGAGAGGTATTAATTGCTTCAAAAAATTCTTCGTTGGACGCTCCGCTGTGTACGACGGGGTCAGTATCAGCAGTTTTTTCAATGTCTGTTTGCCCTGTTTCCATGATGCGTGTTGGTAAATTGTAGGGGTCACCAATTATGTGTTGGAATAAAACTCTACATATACTTTTATATTAAAATTAACACGCTTTATTTAATATGAGAATTCAAGACTGCTAATATAAAAACTTATAACTTATAAAGGAACTCTATCTTCTCTTGTCTTGTAGTTGCAAGAACGCTTATCCAATAATCTCCTTCTTATAATGACGACGTTACATTAAATTGAATAGTGAATAAAAATGAATAATGAAATCAGTGTGGCCACACCGATAGGTATAGGTGTGCTCCCGTACGACACTTTTAGCTGTGTTTCCACAATATCTTTCTTAGAATGAATAACGACGTTAAATTAAATTAAATAGTGAATAAAAATGAATAATGAAATCAGTGTGGCCAAACCGATAGGTATACCATAAGTGTGTTCCCGAACGACACTTTCAGCTGTGTTGCCACAATGTAATTAAAATGTCGAATTTGCAAATTTTATTTAAGCTTAAAAATTTACGAACTACATTTGTTTTGTTCATTTCAGTTTCTTTACTTAGGTTGTAGACTTGATGTCGACTTTGATTATGAAGTTGTCGGATAACTATACGAATTACATTCGTTCAGTACTACACGAAGCTAGCATTATTACGATATATATGTATATATATACACTAAATAAACATGCCAATTTGCTGGAAAAGATGTTAAGCCCAGTGCTGGTTAACTTCAATATGTGAGCCTATGAAAACAAGCACATCGCTCTCCGCAGCATCTACACCTACCATACATGAACGTATCAATCCTTCACTAGCTCTAGCTATAACCAAGATCTGAAACATGAATTGAAACACATAAGACAAAAATATTACATACTCGCAAAAACATTTTAAAATACTTACGCATAAACCTTTTTGATTTTGTTGAATATCGTCGATTGAACAAATGTAAAAAGCAAAGAAATTGTAAGCAAAGCGAATTCGCTATGACATAAATTTTTGACAGAAGTAGCTTATTCGCACAAGTCGAATTAATCGGATGTTCTAATGTTATCATTTTATATAGATACGCCTTGGTTTTTACGTTATCCTACAGATCAGCAGGTGAGAGAAGAGAAGAAGTAAAAATAATGTAATGAGGCCGGTTAGCAACGGAACAAACGCAGGTGTATTACATCCGGCACTTGGAAAGTTACTCAGAGTAATTCAGCAATAGTCTAAAAAGATGCGCTGAATCGAGCGATGTGCTCAAGCCGTTCAGAGACGGTAACTCACCCATGGGCAAACCATTACTCACTCCGGAGCAAAAGCGTGCCGACAAGCAGCGACAACAGCGTACAACTCCAAGGAGATTCAACTGCGATCCACACAAGCAAAAGGAATGCGTGAGAGTGCAAACGGCGAAGAAAAAATCGAGGAGCGACTGATAGGGCTTATCAGCATGATGGAGGTGCAGAGACATATATGCCCATGAGAGACCTGGTGAGTACGATTGATAAGCAGCATCAGAAAGCTCTAACAGTAAGGCAAAGCCACACACTGTTCCCCACCAACGGGTTAGGGGGTTGGAACTTGCCCGCGGTAAGGTATGCTTGTCGTAGGTGGCGACTAAAATCTACAGGTCAGTCTGTTAATTATGAGTATTAACTAAACGGCAATAGGCTGAGCAAAACAGGTAAAACTAAAAAGGCAGGGGGATCCTATTAAGATCGAGACAAGTAAGATCTTAATTATGGCAAGCTCGCGATTGGAGCGGATTTTGTTTGACATGGGCTGGTTATAATGGTATTCTACGATTTTAGTAGGTAAGGGAATAGCTCCTGGTTAATGGATAATGGCCAATGTCACGAAAGCCTCCGTCTCCTTAAAGCCTTGGCAGGCCTCAAGTAACGCTCACCAGCCGTCACCATTTAGTTGGTCGTGTAGGTCCACTTGAATTTCTCCTGGTTAGTGCCGACCGGGCTCTGAACACATGTACTCATAAAGTCATGTGTCAACCCTAGAATGGGGTTATTAAGCAACTACACTACGTCTAGAGATAACAGCAATGGGTGAGGACCCTTTTTAAATGGAGTCACAAAAAAGCAAAAATACAAAAAACAACAACAGCAAGCGGTAACCATAGCGGAGAAAAAAGCAACAGTACCAGCAATAGCGGATATGAAGTCGGGTTGGCGTAAGCCAATGCGTTCCGGAGGACGTCAAAGACTCTCAGATCCCCTGTTCTCGGTGCCGCACAGCGCGGAAAGGAGACTTAGGATACGAATGGTGACAGCGTGAATAGCAATCAAACGGCATTCTACGGGCTTCGCGAGAAAATACGAAGCCTAGTTGAAATGCTGGAGGATGGCAAAAGGCGCTCAATATATCAGCCTATGAGAGATGCAATAGAGAGCATCAAGGCATTATACGAGCCGCCAGTCATTGAACAGGGAGACAAACAAGCCGAAAACGTCATAAGAAAAAGCAAACATCCCAAGGTTAAAGCGTAATCCAGACCCAAAAAGAAAGCTAGAGGGTGCGGTTTTTACGCCAAAGCCTAAGCGGAGGAGCCCAGAGGCGTGTGCAACAGATGTACATCAGGACACCAGAACGCCGTCGGCCTCAGAAAAGGGAATTCAGAAGGCGGATGCAGATCAATGGAGAAGGGCGATTAAAAACACCAAACCAAGGGAGGCTAGACAAAGGAGGGTTAGACTTGACGCAATAGTACTATAATACACGTAGAAGCGAAGGATGAAACCTCCTCGGAGAACTTGGCAAAGTAGTCTCAAAAATAAGGCGAACGCAAAATAGTGAAACTCTCATCCAGCTATCAAATTCAGGTGAACTAACCAAGGAGTTCACCTCCATAATAGGTAGTAAACTAGGGGAGCGAGTGGTGGTAGTTTGACACAAAAAAAGTACACACTGCGCGACCAAGCTTTAGAGCGGGGACCAGTAAGTAAGAAGCCCGACAGTTGGACGACATTTTATTAAAAACATGTGATGCGGCAATGCCAAGAAGAAGGCAAAATCGACAGACAGTTGAAGCACAATTGCCGACATGCGCGGCGCTGAATACAAAGGTTCAGTGGCAGAACATGCTACGACATCGTTCTAACGCACTTCCCATAGGCAAGGAAAACGCTACAAGAAGCAATTAAAAAAAGTAAAATAGAGAGCTTTAAGCAGCTGTGCAACGATGCAGATATAAACTTATGGTGTACGGCATACAAAACGGTCTTAAAGAAACTGGAGGGACAACGAGCCCCAATCATGCTTAATTGAATTGTAGTGACACTGTTTCCTCAGAGAACGAGAGTCGAGAGAGTAGATTCCTAATCATCCAACAAATCCCAGTCGTATCTGCATCAGAGATAATGTATGTGTGCAAGAAAACCGGCGATCGAAAACCGTGCAAAATACTTGAACGTGTTATTAGCAGTAGACTAGTCTTTATACTAGAGGAAAAGGAAGCTTTGAGTACCATGCAGTTTGGCTTTCGAAAAAACCGATCGACGGTTGATGCAATTAATGATCCGTCCTCGTACCGTACAAAATATTTGAACGTGTTTTTAGCAATAGACTAGTCCTTATAGTAGAGGAAAAGAGAGCTTTGAGTACCATGCAGTTTGCCTTTCGAAAAAAACGATCGACGGTTGATAGTATTGTCAGCACGGCTATTAAGGCAAGAGAAGGAAGGAGGTGGTGTCGGGGCACCAAAAAACACTGTGCGGTAACGACACTGGACGTCAAAAACTCCTTTGATTTGGCCGAACATCTTGGATAGCCTTCACGAAATCGGCATCTCGCGGTATCTTTTCATGATATTAAAAAGTTACTTCTCTGATAGGGAACTTAGATATGAAAGCAGTGCTGGAACTAAAGTTTACAAAGCTACTGCTGGCGTACCGCAGGGATCGGTCTTAGGCCCTGTTTTATGGAACATCATGTACGACAAGGTTCTTCGCTTACCAGTACAAAGAGAAATAAAAATAATAAGATTTGCGGATGACATATCAATAGTGACGGAGGCTAAGCACATACAAGAAGTAGAACACATAACAAACGAAGCGATAAAACAGTTGAAAGAATGTTTGGAACAATTGGGGCTGAAACTGACAGTGCACAAAACGTACACGGTTCTGATAACAAGCCGCAAAAAAGTTGAAAATATAAAAATCAGAGTGGGAGAGCAAACTGTATGTTCACAATCCTCACTGAAATACCTAGACGTCATGATCGACTGTCGACTAAATTTTAAGGCTCATATTGACTACGCGATAGACAGTGGCACTCTCAAGGGTTCTACGTAACATAGGTGGCCCAGAGTCAAGCGGGTGAAAACTGCGGGCGATCGTAGCTACTTCAGACCTACTGTATGCAGCCCCAGTCTGGGCAGATGTGCTGAAACTGAAGGGAAACAAACGAAAGTTACTCTCCGTACATAGGCTTAGTGCTCTAAGAGCATGTTGCGGCTTAAGAACCATATCGGATGATGGGGTGTTTGTCATAGCGGGCACGATACCAGCGGATATACTCGCGAGCGAAATGAAGCAAGTCTACGACAGACGTGCCGATAATGGGAAATAATAACAGCGATGAGAGAAAAGGAAAGACTTGTTTCACTAACAAGGTGGCAAGATCGATGGAACACCTCCAGCAGCTACACTAATATACGCAATGGAATCAGAAGAAAGGTGGGACGAAGTAGCTGAACTCAGGGGGAACTACGATACATTTAGCAGGCGAGAGGACACAATGGATAAATATTGACGAAGCTACATAGCTAGCCAGCCCTGCGAGGTACTAAGTTGAAGCAGAACCGAAGAGAGAGTGGTGGAAGAGACGGAGTTCATGGTTTAGTACGTAAGCGTACTGTTTTGCAAGTCCAGCACAGTATTCTAATGCGTGGTCAGTAGAGTGCGGATGCTGCAAAACTTACCAAGGGGCAGAGAACTTCTAAACACACTTGCAGCGCTTGATTTGGACCTACTTAGTAGCAGCAGCAAAACACTTTCAGCAAAAATGATGCTGGTTCCGTCATCGACTTCTCTTTCACAAGCAGTGGGCTTAGTAGGACTACAAGATGGTACATTAGCGACCATCGGACAATAAAAACTGCCATTGAAAAATTACGAATGGATCACAGGATTTTCTAAACGGCAGAATGGATGGATATTAAAAAGTGGATAATAATAATTTGAAATAGCCTTCGATCACACGAGATAGCGCTTACGGTGGAAACTGCAGCAAAAGAGTTGAAGTCGGCAAAATCTAGGGCATGCGACATTGCCATGATTCGGGTAAGAGAGCGTAAAACACGCAAGCCAGCATACTGGTGGAACGCAGGCATCGCGGAGCTGCGAATGCAATGCAATCAGGACAGAAGATTATGCCAGCGCCCACGAAATGCGGTCAACGCTGTAGAGCTTAGGATGAGTCTCACATTTGCAAACATTTTCAATATGTACCTGTAAAAAGCCATTTTTCCAACTAGCTGGAAGCTGCCACTTACTTACTTATACAAAAAATTCAGAAGCTGGGTCTCCCACGGCACATTGACCTCTATGTATATTGGACTCCACCGACAAGTTGTTCGAGCTAGTCATCAAAAACTGGCTTGAAACTTTTGCAGATGAACTACTGTCAAGCGAAATGATTGGTTCTAGGAAGAAGCGATTTACTTCAGATGCGATAGAGGTTGTAAAACAAATTTCCGAAAGGGCGACTGATGGCAAGCGTTGGCTAGGTGGAACCGAAGAGTACTGTTTGGTCGTCTTGTTAGACGTTAAAAATGCGTTCAACAGTGGATAAAAATGCACCACGCTTTGTGCACGTTACAAGTGCCTAGCTGCCTACAGAGAATAATCTCTCGCTATTTATCTGATAGAGTTTTGCGTTACGACAGCGACTTTGGAGCTATCGGCCACAAAGTCACAGCTGGTGTGCCACAGGGAGCAGTGCTAGGGCCCCTGCTGTGGAATATCATATACGATGGCATTCTGCGGCTCAAAGTGCACAAGGTGGCATCCCTTATTGGTTTTGCGGACGATCTATCAATCGTTGTGACCGCAAAAACGCTCACGAAGGTAATTAACATACTATACAAGCGGCTCAGAAATGGCTTGGCGAGAAAAATCTCATACTGACTACCAATAAGACAGAGGCCGTACTTATCAACAGCCGCAAAAAGGTAGAAAAGGTGCAGATCAGATACGTCAACAAAATTGCTTCATAATTACAATACATAAACCGGTTTTTAAGTATTTTCTATGCAGTAGTATATTATTATTCGACACGGGAATTCTAATGTTCAAAAGAAAAAGTATGTCATAAAGTTTAGAAACTAAAAATGTATATTGACTAAAAAATATTAGTTCAACAAATTGCGGCTTTGGTCCCTGTTGTTATGAACAGCGCCATACAGCTCTCAGAAGCTTCAATATTAAATATGTAGCACTTTGGGTTTCATCCGAAGGCCGAACAAATATACAGTAACCTCCAAATGAGCCGCACCCTGGTTTCAGAGTAAGCTTCTAATTTTGCAGCTGCATATGTACATGCATATGTGTTTGTGCAATTTTTACCAGTTGGAGAATCACATATGAAATGGAACATACTAATTAATTATTAACCTACTATCAGAGAACAAAAAATAATTATTTCGAAATTTTCACTAATATCGAAATGTCCGGGATAAAAATTTTTATAAGCTGCTTGTTGCTGTTTTGTGCATCTTACTGTACGCCCCTGCGCCCTTGACACACAGCAGTTGTGGCTGTTGAGGATTGAGAAGACATATTTACATTCATATACGGGTGCAAACATATGTATGTATATCCATTCGGAGACCATTCGACATGACAAAAATGCACGATTCACCAAATATTGACAAATATTTCTATAAGGGCCTCCGCACATGGGTCGTAAAAAATAAAGTAGTGCCGCTCACGATACGCTTGCTTGTCCGTCCACAATGCAATTAGCTATCTTACAAGTAAGAGTTGTCAATATGTCGGCGATAAAGATGAATTTATTTTATTGTATTATCTTCTCCATCGGAGGAGAAATAAATGAAAAAGGAGGCACTGAATGCATCCGTACCTTAGGAATAATTCAAACAGCAGATTATTCATTGCCACAAAGGAGTTATAAAAGGATGATTATAAATTTAAGACTATTGCTTACGCAAATGATTACAATGATTATAAATTTCAGACATTTTGAAGAATGTCTAAAATGCTTTTAAGGAGCTTGTAGAAATTTTGCAGCGGACTATTCAAAAACAAAATACTAACAATGAAAATCGAAAACAAACTATAAGCGTGCAGGATATTTGACGACTCTGATGTACGATAAGCGTCATGATGCATGCTTGCTGTGACGAGTACGAGTAGCTTACCCGTGTGCGGTTCGCATTTGATCACAAGTTTGCAACAACGAAGCGTATGCCTCGCGTACATTTTGTCGATGAAGATGTGTGTGGAGGCTGATTTGAGTTCTTCAATCTGAGATGTAAGTTTTTGTCATTGTTGAGAAAAATTGGCATATGGGTGACTCTTTTTATCAATGTTAAGTTCTTTGAAAATGTAAATTGAGTAAAATTTCGTTTTTCAAAGCAACATAGAAATAAATTTATTCAAATGATTGCAAAATACCGTCGACCATTAGTCAATTTGATTTCTAATAGCAGCCAAAAGAGAGAATTTACTGCAATCAGCTCTGTTAAAAATTTCACCATACCACGATCGCAGTTAGACTTCATTTTTGACAATTCACACTATCCGTAACCCGTTGGCGCAGTCGCCGACTTATTCAATAAATCGTCCTCAATTTCTTCATCGCTGTCAAGTATTTCATTTACCTCGATTATTTCTTATATAAATGGCAACTAGTCGTCATCACCACCAATAAATGGATCCACTTCATCATCGTTATCTTCATCTGTACTTTCACGACGAATACCAGTCTCCAAAGCCGAAAAAAGTCGGTTTTAATAATCAACACTCAGATTCCTACCACGTGATCATATATTGTAAATGAACATCGCCCATTATGATGCTTTATTTTATTTGGGTTCTAACGTGTAATGGAAATATAAACGACGCAGAATATACTTACATATACAGCCAGTACAAAACAAAAACACATAGAAACGGCACAAAACCCGGTTTATATGTGTGCAGGTAAGCTAAATTCCCATAAAAAAATATAGATTTACCATGAAAAAGTAGAAAAAGCAGATAGAAAAGTCAAAATGCATCATATTTCAATACATTTATATTGAAAGCTGAGGTGCACAATCGACAGCGTAACTTTTTAAATTCCTTTTTTTTTTCGTCCCTTCCGAGTATCCTTTTTAAAAGGTTATATCAATAAGTCGGCAGAAAATTTAATATTAGGATGCTACCTGGAAGCTCAAGTCGTTAGCTATAGTAGAAATATGTTACATTTACGTCCAAAATGTTCTTAATTTGCGCGATAGCCGCTTACGCGATTTGGCTGTGTCTAAAAAAGTGCGCCGGTCGTTTCTTTCTCATGCTTACCGGTTCCAGTTGGACACACCAAGTGAAGCCAAGTCCTTTTCCACCTGATCTTTCCAACGCAGAGGAGGCCTTCCTCTTCCTCTGCTACCACCAGCTGGTACCGTATCGAATACTTTCAGAGCCGGAGCATTTATATCCATTCGGACGACATGATCCAACCAACGTAGTCTCCCTCTATCTCTCTTAGCTTTAAAGTCTGTGGTGGACCATAGCTTTATCAACAAACGTAGCAGCTGGATCTTTATTCGCTGTGCTATATCTAAGTCGACGTAAAGCTCATACGCTTGCGATATTCGCCTTCGCCAACGTACAAAGGTCCAAAAATCTGACTCAGAATCTTTCTCTCAAACACTTCAAGCGACACTTCATCGGATATTGACACCGTCCACGCTTCTGCGTCATACGTTAAAAGGGGCATGATGAGATCCTTATGAAGTGTTAGTTTCGAGTTTTGTTCGTCGAAAGAGGATCTTACTACTCAGTTGCCTACTTAGTCCAAAGTATCACTTGTTGGCAAGAGAGATTCTTCGTCGGATTTCTAGGCTGACATACGCCAACAATTTTACCGGCAGCATGACATTCCTCGTCGTACAAGATCGTATGTACATCTAAAACCCTAGAAGCGTGTCTTCCATCTATCACAAAATGATCGATCTGGTTTCGTGTTTTTCAATCAGGAGACAGCCACGTAGTTTGGTGTATATTCGGCGAAGTCGATCAACCTCTGTCCGTTAGCTTATGTTACGTTGTGCAAGTTGAATTTTCCGTAGCGGCTCCAAAACCCAGCGCTATTCCCCCTATCCTGGGATGTTTCGACTACTCACATTAGCTCGATCTCAAAGGGGTATTCAGAAGCTACCCAGAGGATACTTGGGCTAATCCTGGAAGTTGTGAGCTGCTTGAACCATATGTAGAAGAATCGTCCTGGCCACTCCCAAGTGAACGGCAATCAGTGACTTTGTCCACTTGCAGGAACTTTTACATATGAAACCATCCTCCAACTTCGTTACTAGGGTTAAAATGTGCTAAACACTCATGGCGTACTAACAAGTTCCTAAGTTTGCAAACTATTTCTGCACATTCTCTAGACCAATGAATTTTCTGTTTGGCGATGTAGTGGAAAAAGTAAATTTGATATATTTTGTAAAAATCTTCGATTAAAATTGATCACTACCAGAAATGCCTGTAGTTCGTTGACATTGGATGGATCTTTGATTTCGTGAATGTCCTCTATTTCACCTTAATATGCAGTAGGGGTGTCCTTATTTTGGGAAAGTTACTAGATCATCGTTCACCGGGTCTAATTTTTTTCCTTTTGGTGTAAAAAAAAATAATTGCAAAGTTTGAAGCCGATCGGGCTTCATTTGATGGACCCGGAAATCGCTTATATCTGAAAGATCCACTAATAGGTGTAAAAAGGACGATTTTTTCACTTTTTTACTTTATTCTGTATTTTTTTGCTCATGGTTGTTGCTTTTTTTTATTAAATTACATTGAATAAATATTATTACATTTCATTTCAAATATATTTTACAAAAAAACCACCTAACAGGAACATTTTTCATTTAAATTTACAGCATGTCAAATGAAAATATAGTCGATTTCGTATCGTTTTTTGTTGGGGTTTTTTTAAATATATGTAATTATATTTTTTTTTCAATCCTACATTTTTTCAAATATATACGTATTTTTCCCTTTTCCACTAAATCGTCCTGCATGTCAGCCAACCACGCGCAAGGGTCGTATGCGACTCGGCGCCACGCCGGTAGGTGGCCGCGCGAGTCTTCTCTCTCATAAATGATATTATGCGCAGCGGCTTCAAAGCGACTTTGATATTTTGACAAAAAGTTTATCCCTGTGTAGTATAAGTGCTGCATCACACATCAAGTGCTTTCTGCGAAGTTTATTTGGAACATATGGCAAAAAAAATATCACCATGTCGGATAAACCATCGACCTCAAGTCATTCAAGTAGAAGATCTGTGAAAAATTTGAATAACATTGATTTGATCGGTAACACTGCGCATCAGATCACGGGCGCCAAACTTCCGTGCATCAAACAAGTGTTACAAGTGATGTTCCATAATATGCGATTTGTTGGACTTTGCAGTAAGTGCAAAATTGACCATAAGTGCAGCTGTAATATTTTGGCAACAAGCTCGCATTCCAATTATTAATGATGATAAGTGTGTGAAAAAGCTGATGAAAGTTTACGACCAATGGAAAAACATACAAAGAACTGTCCCAGATAAAAGGTCAAATGCACAAAAGCAAGTTGCCGAACAATTTACTCAAAATCTTGATGATTTGTTTGATATTGCCATCGGTGATGCGTTGGAAAAAATTCGAATTGAAGAGGACAGAGAATTTTTAAAATTGCAAAGACAAAAAGGTCGTCCAGGCTGCATGGTTGGTGTCGATATGAAGTTATATGGGCGAGAAAAACGTACGCAAGAACGACAAGAAAAAGAAGAAGCGCGTAAAAGAAAACACGAGGAAGAGATGGCTAGACCTTCAGGTAATTTATTGCAATATGTCATAATTTCAAAAATCATATTTGATTGTGAATTTTTTCAGATGTCGTGAATTGTGATGATGAAGATGCTGAAATGCCATTTTGTGAAACGATTGATGAAGAAAATGAACCGATTGACGATGACTGGGAACCAGAGAAAGTAGCTGGTAACGCAACATCCGCCAAAAAAAGAGGCCGAAAAGAATTCATCACAGCAAGATTGGCCGCTGCACTTGATAATGCTAAAGTTTCGGATGGTATGGCCGTGCATATCCTCATTGCAGCTGCTGAAGCATTTGGAATACGGGCTGAAGAGTTAGCTATCAACCGTTCAACTATTCATCGCGCTCGCCTGGAACATCGATTGGAAGATACAAAAGATGTGATGGCTCGGTTTCCCGACAACGTAATTAAAACTTCAGCTTATATTTAATTTTTATTGGGTTTTCAATTTTTCATTTTAAAATAAATTTTTTAGATAAATACCGTTGGATCATTAGTTGTTCATTGGGATGGCAAACTACTACAAGATTTGATTGGTAGACTCAAAGTTGAGCGCATAGCAGTTCTTGTGAGCTACAATGGGACATCCAAGTTCCTCGGAGCACCGAAAATTGAATCGTCAAGTGGAGAACACATTGCTGCTGCGGTTCACGAGACATTAGTTAAATGGAACATTGCGGAGTACGTGCAAGGCAAATGTTTTGACACAACTTCAAGTAATACCGGCACAGAAAAAGGAGCTAGTGTACTCTTGGAAAAGAAACTAAAGCGTCAGTTGTTAGATCTATCGTGTCGACATCATGTTTACGAGATTCTTCTGTCGAGCGTTTTTGAGGTCAAATTATCACCTAGCTCGGCACCAGAAGTTCTAATTTTTGAAAGATTTGCCAAGTCTTGGACAAGTTACGATTTGGATTCGTTTTGCAGTGGTCTCAACGAAAAAATGGTTCTTTTGCAAATTGATCAAGTTGAACAAGAGAACATCAAAAAATTTTGTTTTGATCAGTTGACAAAGAATCAAATTCGAGACGATTATAAAGAGTTTCTCGAATTGGTTCTTACATTTCTTGGAGCAGGACCGTTCAACTTCCGTACACCAGGACCAACGAGTAACGCTCGATGGATGGCAAAAGCTATTTATTGCTTGAAGATTTTCTTATTTCGACAACAATTTCAGCTTACAAAAAGAGAAGCGAATGGTTTGCGCGATATTTGCATTTTTCTCATCAAACTTTATATCAAGCCATGGTTCAGATGTACGAATGCTATAGCTGCTCCTCTCCAAGATTTGAACTTCGTTAAGGCTGCTGTTCAATACGATCAAACTGATTCTGCAATCTCAAAGGCAGTTACAAAAAAATTGACTCATCATTTATGGTATTTGTCGGAAGAATTGGTAGCCCTAGCCTTCTTCGATTCAGATGTGTCTCACGAAGAGAAACGCCAAATGGTTGAAAAATTACAATCCAAAGAGCCAGTTGTGAAATTAAAAAACGGTCGAACATATACTAATTTATCAACATTTGAAAATTACACTTTGAAAGATTTCGTTTCAGAAAATACGAAGAAATTTTTCAACCGCTTTGGTTTGTCAACAACGTTTTTAGAGTTTGACCCATCGACTTGGGAAACGGCATTTGATTACGAAGAAGGTTGGACTTTTTGTCAAAATTTGTTTGTTGTTAATGATACAGCTGAAAGAGGCATCAAATTTATAAAAGATTTTAACAGAATTTTGACGAACGACGAAGAAGAACTCCAATTAGTGTTGCAGTTTGTGCAATCATATCGCGAAAAATTCCGTTCCTATAAGAAATCTGACTTGACACTCTGAACTTTAGTGAGTTTATTTAACACACTTACTAGAAAATGTAAAAAAAAGCAACAACCATGAGCAAAAAAATACAGAATAAAGTAAAAAAGTGAAAAAATCGTCTTTTTTACACCTATTAGTGGATCTTTCAGATATAAGCGATTTCCGGGTCCATCAAATGAAGCCCGATCGGCTTCAAACTTTGCAGTTATTTTTTACACCAAAAGGAAAAAAATTAGACCCGGTGAACGATGATCTAGTAACTTTCCCAAAATAAGGACACCCCTAATATGCAGCGCGTCTCTGTTTATTGTCTTTGTGTAAGTAACTTTTCGCAGCAGCCGTTGTCAATACATCATCGAGAAATACTATTACTCCTTGGTTATGTTTGAAATTTCCAAGTGCTTATGCCAACCCATAACTAAATTTGATATATTTTGTAAAAATCTTCGATTAAAATTGATCACTACCAGAAATGCCTGTAGTTCGTTGACATTGGATGGATCTTTGATTTCGTGAATGATTTGATATGCAGCGCGTCTCTGTTTATTGCCTTTGTGTAAGTAACTTTTAGCAGCAGCCGTTGTCAATACATCATCGAGAAATACTATTACTCCTTGGTTATGTTTGAAATTTCCAAGTGCTTATGCCAACCCATAACTAAGCCTAGTATATCGAAATACTCCTTTTGTAGATTTTTGCGATTCTTTATCTAATTCTATTTGCTGATAAGCTGCACTTAAATAAAGTTTTACAAATTTAATATCAGCATCGGGAAAATTTCCTAAAGCTGCTGTAACAAAGACAAATTATTTTATACCCTGACTATCAGTGTTCTCCAATTCCAAATGCAATTTCTACTAAATGTTCTAACTCCTTTTCCACCTTTTCTTTTATTGCTAACGGCAAAGTTCGCGACCTAAAAACTTCGGTTCTGTGCCTCCTTTACATGTAAATGTGCTTTTCTTTTTTTAAACAAGCCCAGGGAACAATCGAATAGATTAGCAAATTTTTCTAACACCTGCACGTAACTCCTGCTCAGCTAACTGCGTAACTTAATTTTTTAAAACTAGCATTCACTTCGAACAGAGCTGAAATTTTCATGCTTTTCCTTACATATTTTCTTCAGGTGGCCTCTTTGCTTATTTTGTTTATTTTATTTTTTTGACGTGATAACGTCTTATAATTCGATTTAACAGGCTGCACGCACGAAAAAATGTGTCGTTACCTTGCTCATTACTGTTCATATGTAGTTACCTTGCTCATTACTGTTCATATGTAGTTACCTTGCTCATATTAGTGTTACCTTGCTCATTACTGTTCATATGTAGTTACCTTGCTCATATTAGTGTTACCTTGCTCATTACTGTTCATATGTAGTTACCTTGCTCATATTAGTGTTACCTTGCTCATATGTAGTTACCTTGCTCACTGCATTGAATGAACTGCAAGCGAAAGAGCGGAAGGAACGACAAAGCAAACAAAGCAAACGAACGGCAACGTTCGACATCTTGCTCTCCCCTACTTAAGTGAGCGTATATATGTATGTATGTATATGCGCATATGTACATATATAAATTCACGTATTTGTATTGGCATATGCCTTCTTATTGATTATTATTATTTTGATTTACTTGAAGAATTTCAAATAAAACCAAGTTTGTTAATAATACCTGTTGTTTTAATGTTATTATTATTAATTTTTTTATTATATATGAAGGAAAAAATGTATGGTAATATTTACCATATACCTTATAAGATATGTTGTCTATACTAATATTAAAACTTTGTTTGTTTGTAATGAATAGGCTCAAAACTACTGGACCGATTTTAAAAATTCTTTCACCATTCGAAAGCTACATCATCCACGAGTAACATGGATTATATTTTATTTTGGAAATAGGGCTCGAGATATAGGTCAAAACGTGGACCCGGGTAACCTTCGGATGTGTATGTACAATATGGGTATCAAATGGAAGCTGTTGGTGAATGCTTTAGTCCAGAGTATGCTTCATGCTGCTCCGTGACTAGGGTCTCGAGATAGAGACCAAAACGTGGACCCTAGAATGTGTTTGTACAATATGGATATCAAATTGAAGCTGTTGGTGAATGCTTTAGTACAGAGTATTTTTCATGCCGCTCCGTGACTGGGGTCTCGAGATATAGGTCAAAACGTGGACCCGGGTAACCTTTGGTTGTGTATGTACAATATGGGTATCAAATGAAAGCTGTTGATAAGTGCTTTAATACGGGGTAGTTTTCATACCTATTGATGACTAGGGTCTCGAAATATATGCCAAAACGTGGACCCGCCGTGTCTTTGAACCGAATTAAACCAAACTTACACACATTGTTAAGTAGGTATTGAAGATGATTTCCGTATAGTTTGAATACCTATTGGTAGATAGGGTCTCAAGATATAGGTGAAAACGTGGACCCGGGTAACCTTCGGACGTGTATGTACAATATGGGTATCAAATGAAAGCTGTTGGTGAATGCTTTAGTACAGAGTATTTTTCATGCCGCTCCGTGACTGGGGTCTCGAGATATAGGTCAAAACGTGGATCCAAATTACCCCGTATTAAAGCACTTATCAAAGCTGTGATAATTTGGGGGTAATTTGTTATGTTATGTAATGTAATGTAATGTTATGTTATGGTATGTTATGTTATGTTATGTTATGTTATGTTATGTTATGTTATGTTATGTTATGTTATGTTATGTTATGTTATGTTATGTTATGTTATGTTATGTTATGTTATGTTATGTTATGTTATGTTATGTTATGTTATGTTATGTTATGTTATGTTATGTTATGTTATGTTATGTTATGTTATGTTATGTTATGTTATGTTATGTTATGTTATGTTATGTTATGTTATGTTATGTTATGTTATGTTATGTTATGTTATGTTATGTTATGTTATGTTATGTTATGTTATGTTATGTTATGTTATGTTATGTTATGTTATGTTATGTTATGTTATGTTATGTTATGTTATGTTATGTTATGTTATGTTATGTTATGTTATGTTATGTTATGTTATGTTATGTTATGTTATGTTATGTTATGTTATGTTATGTTATGTTATGTTATGTTATGTTATGTTATGTTATGTTATGTTATGTTATGTTATGTTATGTTATGTTATGTTATGTTATGTTATGTTATGTTATGTTATGTTATGTTATGTTATGTTATGTTATGTTATGTTATGTTATGTTATGTTATGTTATGTTATGTTATGTTATGTTATGTTATGTTATGTTATGTTATGTTATGTTATGTTATGTTATGTTATGTTATGTTATGTTATGTTATGTTATGTTATGTTATGTTATGTTATGTTATGTTATGTTATGTTATGTTATGTTATGTTATGTTATGTTATGTTATGTTATGTTATGTTATGTTATGTTATGTTATGTTATGTTATGTTATGTTATGTTATGTTATGTTATGTTATGTTATGTTATGTTATGTTATGTTATGTTATGTTATGTTATGTTATGTTATGTTATGTTATGTTATGTTATGTTATGTTATGTTATGTTATGTTATGTTATGTTATGTTATGTTATGTTATGTTATGTTATGTTATGTTATGTTATGTTATGTTATGTTATGTTATGTTATGTTATGTTATGTTATGTTATGTTATGTTATGTTATGTTGTGTTATGTTATGTTATGTTATGTTAAAGTATATTATGTTATGTTAATGTTAACTCATTCTCTATATCCATACAAAATATCTATCAAACAAATAAAATTAAAATTTTCTTTTGAAAATGCAACCATTCAATCAGTATTTTCTTATGACGTTATCACGTTAAACTATCGTCAGTAAACCGACTTTACAGACAACCTCTTTTTTATTCTGTTTATTTCATTTTGTTTATTTGTAGGTTTAAACTTACGTATATACGTACAGAGTCCGGCACTCGAAGTGTAACCAATTTCGGACCGCTCTCGTGTTTGATGCCCGTGCATCAGCTGTCTTTTAGTTGGCTAAATGATAGTTCAGAGTATTGTTTCCAAGCGCGCGGAAGCATTTTGCGGAGAGTAAACCAGAAAGAAGAAAATCAGTAATGTATTTCAAACATAATAGTGTTATATATGGACGTTTGCGATTGTTCATGAGCTCGAGCACCTTAAAGTAAATAAACTTTTTGTTTATCGTACGCGGTCATTAAAAGACTGCAATGTCAAGAGAAATGGTTCAAAAAGTGAAGAAGTGAAATCCCCGACGAAGTGCCAACCAAATGGCGAAAGAACTGAAAATATCTCACCATAGCATCCGCCGCATATTGAAAAATAATTCCAAAGTCAAGCCTAAGATTCAAAAGGAGCATGATCTCACACCAAGCAGCAATAAGTCAGACTTGCGAGAGCGAAGGAGTTGCTACGCTTGGCCGAAAGCGGACAATTTCCGAACATTGTGTTTTCTGACGAGTCTGGCGTCAAGGTAAGTGCGAAATATTAGACAAATATTTCGGTGTCAGACCATGGACGTTTCAACAGGAGTCGTCACCATCTCACAAGGCTCGAGTGAACAAAGAATGGATAAAAAACAACGTTCTGAGCTTCATAACGTCCACACAATGGCCCTCAAGACGCGAATCCAATGACTTATTATATTTGGGCCATTTGGGAGAGCAAGGTCCGAACTAAAAGATTCACCAGTCTAGAGACACTGAAAAAAGCCATGTCCGCTAGTGGGCCAAAATACCTGCAAGTCACATTCGGGCAGCTTGCGATTTGTTTCTGGGCCGTCTCAAGGTGATATGTTAGTCAAGGCAAAAGGTGGTCATATCGAGCGAAAGTAAATTGATTCTTAATTTTGTGTTATTTTCACACATTTTTTACTTTGAATTGAATAAAAGTATATTTTCAAACTAAATTTAAACATTTTTAATTGGTAGCACTTCGAGTGTCGGACCCTATACATTCGCTTTTGCTTTTCTTCCCATAAACTCTTACTTCACACTGTACTTCTGGTTATCTGAGTCACGGATGCTGACGTTTTACATACTACTTACCCTGATAGTACAATATTCTTTATTAAAAATTCTGGTTGTAAAAATTCTGTTATAAAATACCACTTGATAAAACTTTTAATTGCGAAACGATGTATTTTAAAGTTCAGAGTGCGCAATTTCTTTCATTATCCGTTCAGTTCTCAGAATTTTTAATGTGGACGGTTGTAGAACCATGTTATTAAAATAACAAAATCTAATTTTAGAAACAGTTCAGATCGCGAAAACTGTAATTGGAGAAAAAATGTGAAATAAATTCTAGACAGCCTAAAGTCTTTAGGGTCATAATTCCATATTTTCAAAGACGAAATAATGGACTTATAAATTAATGTGCTGCGAACTGAAATTCTGTAAAAAAAATTTATTTTGACCCATTTTTCTGTATTTAATGTAATTGTTATAAAAAATTATATTTATTAAAAACTCTAAAAGAAGTGATAACAATTGACAATTTAACAAAATCGATGTGAAAAAATGCATCTAGGTACATACATACATATGTGTTCCTAGCACTGCCTTGTTGCCATAAGTTGAAACATTGAGTTCTGTATTGCAAGTACATGATAGTAACGTATTATAATGGAGACAGTTACGAATAATAATAAGAATTAGTTAAAGACACAATATATAATATATTGTTTGTATAAAGCTTTAACAGTAAAAGAGAATTCATTAGGAAGTCGTACAACTTCCGAGAAATTTCAAAATATACAACGTGTTATAAAAATTTAAATTATTTCGTACTAATCAATACTTTGTAACATTTCCGTTCGGTTCTATGAAGGCTTGTATGCATCTGGGCGTTCTTTCCATGTACTGCATGACACTTTCTTTTATTTTTGTGTTGTGATGCCAAACATGGCCTAACATTTCTATTAGTCTTATCGTTGTTTCTATCACCTCTTTGGTAATTTACGCTTTGATGATCTCCCATGGAATTTCGATTGGGTTCATGTCAGGCATGGTCCTGAATAACACATAAATGTGAATTCCATACCGTCGGGGGGTCACTCCTTCGTATTGGCAACAGTTCAGTTTGTAGATCTTGTCTATATTGTTCTTGCCTCATGGACGATGCGGACGGGTCCAACCCCCTTAGCGCTAATCCCTGGCCCTTTTTCTTGATTCACCTTTGTCGGGATGATATTGCTCAGCAGGGCGTTGTCTGACGAAGCTACTCCCGTCGGCTAAAATATCAAATGTTGAAACTACAAAACAGGATATCTTATAATTTCGAAAGACATAATTTACTAAAATATTGGCGTTAAATAAAAGTAATAACACAAACTGATCTTATTCCAGTTCTCACCTGGCATGTGGCAGCATTCACGGTGCCAGACAAGTCGCTGTTTCTTCATTGCATCAGCCACCCGAGGGTTGCTTACAGAATAATGATCACTCAAGATTTCCCCAGCCAATTTACACATGTGTGTTGTTGTTGTTGTTGTGCCAGCTTACTAAGCTCTGTCAGTGCGATGAATTCATCTGCCGTCTTCGTCTAACTCATCTAACGGTAGACCAAAAAAACGTCCTGTTTCGACAGGTTGGGTCCAAAAGGAGAGGGATGTTAGGTGAGAATGTTTGATAGGGCATGTGAATAAATGGTTGGTGTCGTACAGGGTGCCTTCACATGCCGGACATAAGTTTGGTATGTCGGGGACAATTCTGGATAAGTAGAAGTTTGACCTGCTACAATATCCAGAACGCAATTGGGCCAAAGTTATGTCTCGCGAGGCAGCTGAAGCTCTTCATCTACAATAGGGCGGGGTCGAGAGTTTAGAAAGGTGATAAGAGTCTCCCAATGAATGCCGTTTAGTGTTTTTCTGTTTAATGTCCGGTCCACTAGTTGCAATTAGTCCTTGATGTCGTCAATGTAGTTCAAGAGATGTCTCCTGACGTGCCTGTGAGGTGGCTCAAGCAAATGTCTGTAGGGGAGAACCTACGGCAGCACTTCACACGAAACTTCTTGCTGATCCTTTTATTATGATTCTTAACAGAGAGCACTAATGCCTCATTGCTTGGGCGGGGGGACATCAGGAGACATTGCGTGGCAATCCTGATAGCAGTATATGGTGAGAATCACTGGTGCCAAACGACCGGACACGCGCCGTAATTTATGGCCGTCCGACCAATTGCTTTAAATGTCGTCAGCAACACTTCTTTGTCTTTACTGTACTGCTCGCATGCGATTTGAGGACCTTGTTGCAGTTTCGGGTCTTACTAGCAATTGCGGTTGTATGCGCAAAAAAGGAGAACAAACTGACAAATGTTACGCCCAAAAATTTTTTACGCTCTTTAGCCGTAGTTTGACTTCCTTTGTCTACGTGGTAAAGAGGGTTGTCGTGGATTTAGTGGAAAAAAGTTGGAGACTCCTCGCGGTTATAGAGCCGGACTCTAAAAATAAGGTAGGTTTTCAAATATCGCGGGCTACGTATACGACTTTCAATTGTGATTATTTTTTATGTTGGTTAACTTGTCTCGAAGATATGTGTATGTTTACGGTTTTAGCAAAGTAGCATGGCTATTATGTTTGTGAGAGGTATAAACAAACAAACTATACATGCTATATTGCTAAAACCCTGAACATATTTTCGAGATGAGTGTACCAACATAAAACAAAATAATAATCGACTGTCGAATGTACGTAGCCCTCTAAATTAGAAAATTCACCTTATTTTTTTAATAAGCGGGGGGAGAAACAAATGTGCATTCTTTAGAAAAACAACAACTAAAGCCACAAAAACAAATAACACACTATTTCGGCGCCGCCAATAACCTGCTTTTACATTTCGCATTTTTTCAACAATTTCTTTAAAATGTGTTGCGCGATTAACTTCGATTTACCGTTACCTCTGCTTTGCATTTATCATTTTGATACTTTTGTTTCATCATTCAGTGAAATTTTTTTACTTTATTCGGCTTGGCAAAAGACTATTCTTTGATACTACGCAATCAATATATTATAATTACCCCCTGGGTAAAAATATTCAGCAATTATCTGAAATGTTTTCGGTAACACCTCAGACCGGTTATAATATTATAAATCAAGCGAAAAAAGAAAGTAGAATAGAGCAAAAGTGTGAACGTGGGCCTAAAACTAAAATTACTGTACTTGCAGAACGTTTGATGAACCAAAAATTGGATCAAAACCCGATAATTTCCTTAAGAATACTTGCAAAGGAGCGTTACAAGGAGTGTGGTATTGTTGTCTCTTATGAAGCAGCCCGTCAAGCCATACTGCACCACAAATATTCATCCAGATCTGTTGTAATTGTGAACGAGACTTAATTGCTAATTGCTAATTTCACCACACATTAGGCGTGTTTCATATGTATATGTAAACAGCAGCCAATTTAGAGTGTTAGGATAATAAACACGTCTTTCTTCTTTTGGATAGCTTGATGGGTAAACAAGTATTTTATTTCGCTCTCATTTTTCCACTAATAAATCTTAAAACATCAGGTTATGGGCTAACGTTTTTGAGAGTCTGAAAGCGAATTTATCCAAAACTTCGAAATTTCGATCTCGTACCACGAATATATTTGGATATTTGTTGTTTTACGCCCATCTCGCACATCTCTCGTTATCGTCACGAGTAAAAAGTGCCGGTTTGGCACTGAATGATGAAGTGATAGCCTTAATCATGCTTGCTGGTTTGCCAGCTGAATTTGATACTTTCGTTATGACCATCGAAAATACTCAAAAAACTCTAACAATTGAGTATGTCAAAACTACGTTGTTGCAAGAATTTAGACTAGATCCAAAGAGAAGTACTTCGAACGACATTGCAATGTTTGCGAAAAATAAAAATTTGCGTGTCTTTTCTGTAAGCAAATTGGGCATTTTGCGAAGGTCTGTCCAAAAAAGAAAAATAAACCGGTAAATAACAAACCTAGACGTGATAGTGTATTTTTTGCTTCGCTTCTCGCGTGTAATGTAAATTCGAAAGACTGGTACGTCGATAGCGGTACCACGTCCCATATGTCAATGGAGAGCTCACTTTTCTCAAACAAACGCTCAGTTTTGGAAAAGAATGTTATTGTTACTAACAATTCCAGTCTTAAAGCGGAATTTATTGGTGACCTAGACATGTTTCTCAATGTTGGCAAAGAGGAACGTCAATCTAAAGCAACATTTACTAATGTCACACGCGTTCCCCAATTGTGTGCTAACCTTTTATCAGTGAGTCAAATGGCAATCAAAGGGAATAAAATCGTCTTCGAAAAGACGAGTTGTGAAATTTATAATGCAAATTCTGAATTGATCGATACAGCATCACTTGTCAATGGGTTATATCGATTGAATTGTATACGTGTACACAACGTAGATAGCAGACACAGAGCGATGATTGCGAGTGATAACCATGAGTTATGGCATCGTCGCCTAGGTCATATTTGTGACAGCAATTTGATAAAGGTACAAAAGTCATCGCAAGGTCTAAAGCTATCTTCGAATAAGGGTGAACAATGCATTGTTTGCATGAAAGGTAAACAATCCCGGCTGCCATTCAAATATCCAGGTAAAAGAGCCAAACAACGTCTCGATTTGATACATTCAGATGTTTGTGGCCCATTCGAAGAAAGATCCCACTCTGGTGCACGTTTTTTTGTTACTTTCGTCGACGATTTCAGCCGCAATGTTACCGTAGTGCCTATTGCTGCGAAATCAGATGTTTTTGATGAATTTAAAAAATATAAGTCGCTCGTGAAGAATCAATGTTCGAGGAAAATTAAGGTGTTTCCAACTGATAACGGCACTGAGTACTCAAGTCGTGAATTCCAAAAGTTCTTAACAGAGCATGGTATTAAGGGGTTAGGTGGGTTACAGAGGTTCAAAAAAAGGGTATTTTTACGATTTTTTTTTAATATATACAATCATATATTTTATTTAAACAATTCAGCATATCAAAGATACATATTTAAACAATATTTTGTGAAATTTTTATTTAAAAATTCCGAAAACTCAGCCGTTGGTACCTCATCTCCCTTAACGTCTCACAAAAAAATGCTCTTGCCGTGGACAGCATAACTCATTATTGGTTCATCTAAAATCAAAAAACTAAAAATATTTAGTACATGGATAAATCTCGTTACTGGACGAAGGAAAAAAAAAAATTTAATTTGAATTTTTGACAGACTTTGAACAAAAAAACACATTTTTTGGTCAAATTTTCGTCATGTGTTGGCTCGAAAAAATTAGTTGTAATAAAAAAAAAAATCCTTCGTTCAATAACTTGATAATGTTATTCCAAAGATGTGTGCAAAATTTGAACAAAATCGCTTCATAACTTTTCGAGAAATCGTGTCCACCGACTAAAAAAATCGAGTTTTGAGTTAAATGCGTATACCTGCGAAACGCTGCACTGACATGACCTGTTGGGCGGAACTTCTGAAGGGTCTATCTCGTAGAATTTTACTTGGATCAATTTGAAATTTTAGGAGAATATTTTAAACATATTATACTATTTAATAAGACAAAAAAATCGATTTTTTGAAATTTTCAAACCCACCTAACCCCTTTAACATGAAAAAACCACTCCGTATACTCCAGAACAAGGTGGTGCCGCTGAAAGAATTAATAGGAGCATTGTTGAACGTATACGATGCATGTTGATAGATGCACGTTTATGTAAGCAATTTTGGGCTGAGGCTTCTATCACAGCAGCATATCTGCTAAACAGAATTCCATGCAGAGGCAATGACAAAACTCCTGAGGAGATGTGGACAAACGTGAAACCGGATTTGTCTTACTTAAGAGTGTTTGGTTGGATGAAAAATCAACTGAATGTGTGTTAATGGGCTACAGTAACGAGTCCAAAGCGTACCGGCTGTACAATAAAACGACTAAGAAGATCGCAATCAGTCGAGATGTAGTTTTTTTTTTTTTGAAGACAAAATTAAGATTAATGAAACAAATATCAATGAAATGAAAAATCTTTTGCCATCAACAGTGTTACAAAGTACGTGTAAAGTCGGTATAGGTTCTGAAGATGCCAATTCCAGAGGGGAAATTGTCATTGAAATTGGCGATCAGTTAACAAGCGAACGTGAACATGCTGATACTTTATCTGACGGACACGCACCGGAAGCGTCAACTGAAGAAGCGGCTACAAACCAATCACCTAGTCTACCTGAAGTGAGTTCATTGGACAGTTCCCGCGTTTACGCTGATGATTAACATGACTCTTGCTATACTCCTGATGAGGACACTTCTACATTGGACCTTATTCGTTTTTCTATTCGGCAACAAGGTAGGAATAAGCCTAATTACTTGCCACCTAAGTATAGCTTTATGGCAAGTGAAGAGCAAAAATGTGATCCATTGTCGTACAATGAGGCTATGTTTAGCGCTGAAGCCAGGCATTGGGAAGAAGCAATGAAAACTGAGCTTGATGCATTGAAGGCATGCGGAACATGGGAGTTAGTCCATCTTCCAAGCGGGAAACGGGTCATTGGCTCAAAATGGGTCTTCAAGGTTAAGCGCGATGCAGATGGTAACGTGTGTAAGCACAAGGCACGAGTTGTTGCGAAGGGGTACACGCAAATTGAAGGTATCGACTACAAGGAAACATACGCCCCCGTTGTGCGATACACCTCAATTCGCATACTCATTGCCATGGCTGCAAAGCTTAACCTACGAATACGACAAATGGACGCGGTAACGGCATTCCTCAATGGTAAAATGGATCGCTACTCCATTTTGGTCTGGTTCGTAGTGAAATCGATCAATGTGTGTACTTCTTTCCAAGTGAAAAGAAAACTTTGATTGTCGCCATTTATGTCGACGACGTACTTATACTAAGCAACGACAGCGTCATGGAATACAAGCTAAAATCTAATTTGTGCCACAATTTTCGAATGAAGGATTTGGGTGATGCCAGCTCAATACTGGGAATTAGAATAACGCGTAATAACGACCATAGCACTATCTCATTAGATCAAAAGCACTACTTGCTTGATGTATTGAAGCGGTTTAATATGTTAGACTGTAATCCAATCTCGACGCCACTAGACCCGAACCAAAAGTTGACGAAAAGTCAATGTCCAACGGAAACAGCTGATATTGAAGAAATGTCACAGAAGCCATATATGCAAGCAGTTGGTAGTTTGCTGTTTGCTGCACAATTGACAAGGCCGGATATAGCATACGCTGTCAACATGTTGAGTCGTTTTGGAACCAACCCAGGCAAAGCGCATTGGGCAGCCGTGAAACGTGTGTTGCGATATGTAAAAGGAACCATTGATAAGAGATTAACTTATTGAAAGGAACATTCAGAGGTCGAAGGCTATTGCGATGCTGATCATGCTGGTAATTTAGACACAGCTCAAACCACAACTGGCTATGTTTTCTTGCTTCAGGGTGGTGCAGTATCATGGGCTTCGAAGCTGCAGAAGCGTATTACTTTGTCAACTACTGAATCCGAAATCGTGGCAATGGTTGCAGCCTCCAAGGAAGCCACTTAGCTTAAGGGTCTACAACGTGAACTTTTTCCAGCAACTCCGAAACTAACCATTCTGTACTGCGACAACAAAGGAGCTGAGAATAAGGCCAACAACAATTCATACTCGGACGCTGCAAAGCACGTACTCATGAAACTTAAGTATTGGCATCAGAGAATTCAAAATAAGGAATTAAAGTTAGTTCATGTATCTTCCGATGAAATGATCGCAGATGCTTTGACAAAAGGCTTGCCTAAAATCAATTTAGAATATTTTTCAAAGAAATTTAGACTTAATTGATTGCTTACAAACACATGTATAAATAGCAACCGTTTGCACTATATTTTTTATTTTTATACCTTGCCTTGTATTAAAATATGTGATTTAACATAAAAAAAATATATATATTGAAGAGCTATGTAACTATATACTATATTATAAGAGTATCTCGTTCAGAGGGGATGTTGTAATTGTGAACGAGACTTAATTGCTAATTGCTAATTTCACCATACATTAGAGTGTTAGGATAATAAACACGTCCTTCTTCTTTTGGATAGCTTGATGGGTAAACAAGTAGTTTATTTCGCTCTCATTTTTCCACTAATAAATCTTATAACATCAAGATCAGCACGCAAGAAACCAATGCTAACCAAACATTTAAGCCAACAACAAAAGCCCTTGACATAATTTCCACTATTAATTTTGGAAAAATTTTCTTTATGCCATTTCAAGAGTAGCAGACTCTGTGTTTATTGCACAATAGTCGCCAAACAATATTTAAATATGCAAAAAAAAAAAAACTAACGGCAGTGCTATCACTACGAATAAACTAAAATTTAAATTTACCAAAGAGCTTAATGATGCCGGTTTCTTACAATTGGGGTAAAGTTAAAAATACACCAGCTCAAAGTTCCGACATAAACGTAATTGAAAATTTGTGGGCCTTTTTGAAGAAAAGAGTCCCCAAAAGGCATCCAAAGAATGCAAGAGCATTCAAAACTGCAATAATGGAGAAATGGCAGATACCAATAAATTGGTCCATTACATGAAAAATCCATTTCATAAAAAACGCTTGTATTAAAGTTTGTAAAAACAGTTTATTAACAATGTCGAAATGGTATATTATTTGTTTTTGTTGCTTTAGTTCTTGTTTTTCCAAAAGAAATTTTTTTGTTATGTATGCCATTCTTGACATACTGAACATACATATTTACATTCAGACAATCTAAGATCGAACTTTGAATTTAATACTTGCGTTAGCTGCTATGTGTCAAGGCAGAGACATACACCAAGCAGGACGGTATACAGAATACAGAGATGTTACCAACATCACATCGCTAACCGGCTCTCAACGATTTTGAAGGAAGGAAGGTTGATTAGTAACTGGGGACATGACAACGGTTTGCTTACGAAAAAACTGAGATTGTGTTGGTGATATACAACGTACATATCAACAGAATACGCTCCTGTTACTTCGTTCTCGTTTGAACAACAAGTGAATGGGTAAGTGTGTTAATACGTGAAAAATGAGTTAATACATGAAAAAAGCAGAATTCTTTGTACCCTGTGACATGACAGCCAAATCTAATCACACAATTTTGCTTCGGATAGCTAATTCTAGTAATCTGTCATTATTTTACACCAAGATGCAAAATAACCTTTATTAGCTTACAAAACGGATACGTCTTTGGCATTTCATACTGTTGAAAATTTCGAAGCCATTCCCTTTTGTTCTCTCATCGCTACAATTAATAAAAAGTATACGAAATAAGTAATATAGCCGTGATGTTAGAAATTTACTTTGAAGTAAGAGTGCGGCCTTGTGCATGTTGGCCAATCTGCAGCACAATTCTGTCCGCTTATTTCACTCGTTTTCACAGATACGACCAATAAGTAGTTGTTCAATCAGCAAAAAAGCCACATGAGCGAAAACTGTGCGGATTTTTTTCGTATATCACCAACACAATATCAGTTTTTTTCGTAAAAAACTGATGTAATGATAAGAAATATTCCAATATTGACTATTTTTGTCATTCATTGTTATCGTCAGTGATTTCGAGAGAATTTCCAATTGATGGCTCGTGTTTTGCAAAAGAAAAATGATATTCAGGGGTAGAGGGGTATCTTACATTCTAAAAGTGAAAGCCCTTCTTAAAAAAGTTATAGTTTTAAAGTTACTTAATTTCAATATTTGTAAAATTTACCGAAAAAATTCTCCTATTTTGATCATTTCAACAAGCGCAAATGCTGCCAAGCTCCTTAAAAATAAACAACATAAAACACCAAAGATAATAAGTGAATAAAAATACTAAATTTTATGATTTATATCTGTGTGTATAATTATACCTACATTATATTCGTACACCAAGCTAAGAACAGTGTGTCCTTCCTTCTCCAAATATCGGAGGAGAGCATCGAGCCACTGGGAAAAGTGGACAACAAACTTTGGTTCGGCGTCAGGAAAACATAACTGAAGATATTCCGCTCTGCAAATCCGGAGGATGAATAGGACGAGGTTGACGGCCCCAACGAGTTGCTCACGGGCAAGCAACTTGACGTCGCCGCATCTACCAAAAACGATGGCGTTAACGAGCAGCACCCGGGAGTGCAGCTTGGTGACGCCGTCAAATTGTAAAACGACCAGCAGCATGGATCTCACTGTTGTCCAAATAAACCTGCAGCACTCGCGGACTGCAACGGACAACCTAACCGTTCTCCTGGCGGAGGAGGACGTCGACATCGCTTTAATCCAGGAACCCTGGGTGCGGAGCACCGAGGTGAAGGGGTTTACTGGGAACAACCACAACCTTTTCTACAAACGGACTGAAGGTAACCCCAGATCTTGTATTGTAGCTAAGAAACATTTGAAATGTAGTGAACAATAGGTTGGGAGGAATTCCGATCAGCCAAATCACTCTCACGGAAAACCTTGAGATAGGGTTACAACATTGGAGAAGACATTCAGTAGGGCCTACAAGACGTCGTGTCCAATTAAATATAGCAAAAAAAACATATCCTCCCTGGTGGAGCAACGAGCTCTCGAAATTAAGGGAACAAGCCAGAAACAATTTTAATCTCAGCTACTTAACAGGTAATTGACAACTGCACAGAGATAGTCGGAGACAGTACAAAAAGGCTCCTAGGGCTGCCAAGATGGAGAGCTGGAGAAATTTTTGTTCTTCGATCGAATCTACCAGAGATTCTGCGAAGCTCAGCCGTATCTTGTCTAAAGATCATTCAATGGCTTCTTGGGTCAAGAAGCCAGATGGCATTTGGACTTCTACGGCAGAAGAGTCTCTAGAACTTCTCTTAAACACTCATTTTCCGAGATGTAGCACTCACGATATCGATGTTGGGAGAATTCGGCAGAGCCGCTATGATCCACGGCATCTTGCGGATGTAATAGTCACAAAAGAGGAGGTTGCATAGGCAATTAAATAGGTTTTCACTTTTCAAATCTCTAGGCTCTGACGGGATTTTTCCCCAAGATGTTACAGGAAACTCTTTATAATATTCTGCCATGGCTAATGGAAATTTTCAAAATGTGTCTAAACCTAGGTTATACTCGAAATAGCTGGAGACCTGTTAGAGTCATCTTCATACCAAACGTAGGCAGAAGGGGACATGAATCCACCCTAGTATACATTATGGTTGTATAAGGCGGTTATACGACCAATTTTAACGTATGGCTCGGTAGTTTGGTGGAAAGCTTAGCAGAATACAAAGATCAGCCTGTGCAATAACAGTCGGTGTCCATGTCCTATGGAAGCCCTGAACGAACTGACACACGTTATTCCGGTAGATCTACATATCAAGAAGATTGCGACAATGAGTGCATTTAGGTTGAATGAAGCGGGTCGCTGGAAGAAAAAAGCTCATGGCCATGCCAGTCTATTACTGCGACAAACCCAGTATACCTCAAAGAGGACTGACTACATCGTCCCGACGGTAATATTCAGTAGAAATTTCGTCAATCTCTTTCCATCTCGGAAAGAATGGAATAAGGGATTATCACTAAACAAGTCCGACACTACAGTATATAACAATGGCAGTGAGATGGATTGTAGTGTTGGAGCTGGTATATATTCTCATAGACTTAAAATTGAAAGAAGCTGTAGGCTACTAATCGCAGATCCCTCTTTTAAGGGCAATATCGCTATTCTTTCCAGGCACTGGGTTCAGCTACAGCAACCTCTAGATTGGTGGAGCAAGGCAGGACTAGCCTTACCACCTTGAGCGAAAACCATAAAGTTACCTTAATCTGGGTCCCGGGACATCGGAGCATCGAAAGTAATGAAAAAGCGGATGCACTGGCAAGAAGGGGATGTGCCATAAATAACGCTCTTGCAGAATCGGTATTCACACCACTAGGTGCAGTCAAGAGTGCAATTTCCCTAAAATACTTCCGAATCGCAGATTGTAGATGGAGAGACCAGACGAAATGCAAAATTAGCAGAACGTTATGGCCCACCTACAACCTCAAGCAATCGTCAACATTGATAAACATGAAACGACGGGACGCCTGGAGACTAACGGCAGTCATAACAGGCTTTTGGTCTGTGGGAGAACAAGCAGCCAAAATGGACATCCCTCACAACACATACTGTCACAGTTGTAAACAACCAGAAAAAAAGGAAACAATCTTCCATTTCCTCTGCGAATGCCCTGGAAGGACAGAAGGTTAACCCTGGGTGAACCGCTGTTCGATAGTCTGGAACAGCTGTCTGGATTAGATGTCAACAACCTGATAAGGTTTTTGAACCGCACATCCAGTCATGCTGTAAATAACTGGTAAACAAGTTGTTAACGAGGATGTGGCAACAAAATGGTGTGGAAGCGCTAGTTGGATTCTGGAAGTATCACCACTTAAACCAACTAACCAACACTAAGCAAAACAGCTATATAGGGCAAATCAACTTGATAATTTTTCTTCTAAAATAGCTGCGTAACATTTTCTTGAATTGCCTTATAATGTATGTACATAAATGTGTGCACGAACTAGAGGTAGTTTAAATTATTTTGTCGTTTGCTTCAAGTCCTGTTACGTTTTAACGCTGCTTGAAATTTGAGTTTCTTGAAGGAAATTGTTATAAGGGACAAGTGCCTTCCTTAAAATTTTATTTCTTGTTGTCAAAATTGCGTGATATTTTTGTACACATTTCACAATTTAAAATGATTCATTAAGGTAAGTTGAGGAGTTTCCACTAGAAAATAAAAAATTTTCATGTGAGGAACCTAACTTTTTAGGACACTATGCCAAGAGGAGCTCAGCTATCTACCGAGGTGCGTGCTAGTATTCTTGCTTATAGTGAACTCTCAGTTCGCAAAATGGCGCTAAAAGTAAATCGTAATAAAAATACCAGTCACAACTTTTTGAAAAAACCTTATGGATATGGAAGAATTAGAATAACTGGTCCGAAGCCTAAGATTAACGACAGGTGTAACATAGAGATAGGCCGGTTGGCTGTCAATAAAAACATCAGCCCTAACCAAATTAGATATGAACTTTCTCCCAATAATACAATACGAAGAGAAGAATAGAGCAAAATTTGACTGCCGAAGCTTACACCGCAATCTATCATTTTTAGCGATGAAAAAAAAAATAATAATACGAATGAGACTGATGATTGTCAGAAGTATTAGAGAGATATTCGCGAGCTACGACAAACGCGTCAGTCCCGAAACATCCACGGTGGTTCTCTTATGACCTGGGGTGTTTTAGCTACTGTGACAATTTTGCATTAGACAAACGCAATAAATTACGTAGAGAATTTATTGAATTTTTCCGAAGAATTTCCCAGTGAATCTTGGACCGTTCAACAGGACAATGCTCCAATCTATAGCGTACAAAGGAGTTTTTCGCGTCGAGACTAGACCTCAGTTCAATGGAGAGCCTCTGGATGGTCGCAAAGAAATCTGGTAATCCTGGAAAGTGCCTACACATAAAAGTGATCACCAATTACTTTTTAATTCATTTAGGGGTTTAGAGTGTTCTGCAGTTATTGTACTTAGGCGTAGCATGCCAACAAAAAGCTTATTTACCAAAATATACACAAAAACCTTTCAGCAATTAGTGTTAAAGTTTAAGCTATTTTCCTGCGCTCTCCATATAAAATCTTGGAGAGCGCCCAAAGCGGAAAGTAAAACTTCTCAACAAAAGGGGCTGCCATCAATATTAATTTCAATAAATTCCCTGTAAATGTGAATTAATAACACTCCACCAGCCGGTAACGGTCCAAGTACTACAAACTCAACAATGTCACAAACAAATGAACATTTTCAACTCGTTCACCAATCCACGCGTACCAACCATTCCAGAAGATCTCACTCAGTAACTGAAGCAAAACTTATAGGAATAAATGATAGTAGTGCAACTCCAAGTTCTATTAATTCTAAGTGAAATCAAGTAAAAACCCCAAAAGCAAACCAAAATTGATAACTATTGGCTAATCAACCCAAGTTCATCTAAGAATAGATTTGATGATCTGGAAAAGAAGGAGCCTGACACTATTGTCGAAAAAGTCCCAAAATCCCCATCTATCTTTGTAGATAAAGTTAACAAATTTTCCTCCCTAACAAAGATTCTTTCTGAGCACCTGAAAGCCCGATTCGAAATTAAAGCGCTTAGCAGTGGAAAAAAGACTCCAATCAAACTCTCCCGCAGCTTATTTCCCTATGGTGAAACTTCTGGAGGAGAAAGAAACGGAGTTTTACACATATAAACCCAAAGATGAACGCAGTTTTAAAATGATATTCAAAAACATGCACCCTTCAATCGATGCAAATGGTATAGAGGGCGCCCTAAACGATCATGAGCACACCGTTACAAATATGAATAACACGAAAAAAAAGAGGCATTAAAACTCATCTGCCAATGGTCGTTATAGAGATTGAACCCAGCCAAAATAATAAAGAAACATACGAAGTTATGTATTACACTGGAAGTCATGCTTCAGCAAATTGCGCTAAAAAAGGAAGTCGCACTGGCGTCAAATGTGTATAATGCGCTAATTATAAAGGATGCTTAATATGTAAAGAACTTCAAAAAAATATATGCCCATCGTTAAGATTCAGGCCCACTCCTCAAAACAAACACCCACATCCAGTTCTAATCACTAATCAACAATCATATACCAAGTCCAGTGTCTCGTATGCTAATGTTGTGAAATATGACAATACCGCAACAAACCCACCAGCTAATAATGCTGTAAGAAACATCCCCAACAACGCTAAAATAAACGAAAGCTCAACTAACGAAATGCGAGAAATGATGGTATTATTAAGGCAAGCTCTGGCTCAAATACCCACTTTGATGTCGGCTGTTATGACTCTCACAGACGGACTAACGCTAAACACAACCAATAGATGTCACGCCTTATATCACCAAAAGGACGCCAACTTCTCTCTGTAATACAAATATCAAATCTTAATACAATCTCCACTGGTAAGCCCACTTATGGACCCTCAGATGTAAAAAGAAACCTAATTTGATAGATTTTTTCATTCCAAAAAGCGTACATCTCTCCAATGCACTAACAAGTCTTGCTTTGACTTGCCATCGGACCACTCACCCATAATCCTCATTCTCCACGAATGTTTGCACAACATGAATCAAAAATGCACTCTCTGCAATAACAAAACTGATTGGTTGAATTTAAACAAACAAGTCGCCTAGTCTCTAACTACCGAACTCCCACTAAAACGGGTAAAGGATATCACTTCAATGCAAATACACAAATGATGCCCATTGGGCAAAAAGTGAGCAAGTGAAAGAACAATTGATCACTCAGAGAAAGCGAGAAATACAAAAGTATGTGGAAGGCCCAATTGAACAAAACCCTCCCGATATATAGCCAGATGGAACGTGGGCTAAACGAACGCTGAGAAAGCGGACCGCTTTACTAAATGAGCCGCTCAATGCACACATCTATTAACTCCACTTTTTGAAAAATCATAAATTTAAGTGTCAAAACCCTTGGTATAATCATAACTTTTTATATTTATAATGACTTTCCAAAATAATAAGTATTAGCACCGTTAAATGTCAAATTTCTTTGGCAACTGAATAATAAGTAATTTATTTCAGAAGCCATTTCGATTAACTCCATACTCTAATATAAATCGTTTAAATAACGCCGTATCTGTTCTGGCTGTTCATCGACGCTTAATTGTTTTTAAACAGTCGAAGATGCTCTCCCCCTCAATAATATTCGTAACAAAATCGCATCGGTAAACAGATAAAAAGAAAAACAATGCAAGCGGTAGTTAGTATAGCAGTGATTTCGCACGCTGATTGTTACTGTGTACTTCATAGTCTTTTCAACATTACTCCCATATATTTTTTGAAGCAATAAATATCATACCGTTATAATCAGATGAGTGAGACCAATAATGTGAGTGGGGAGAGCAGTGATGATTCTTCAATACGATTTATCAACAGAAATTCTAAGTTAAAAAGACGTTTATCGTTTTCCGCGAATTCATCGGATTGCAATAGTACAAACCCAACAAACACATTGATTGGGAGAAAAAGAGGTTGTAATCCTGTTAAATGGATACGAAATTTGCAAAAGCATAACAGGTTTGGGGTACAGGAATAGGGGAGGAAAATTAAAAAACATTTGTCGAAATACAATGCAGATGCCGTCAAAATTGCAATAAAAAAATTATTTCGGATGGAAGAGAGGCTGCCATGAAAGAATTTTATAGCTTACATAGTCAACTTGACCAAAATATTTTCTGAAGAGGTTGTATCGAAGTTAACGAAATAAAAATAAGGCACCCTACGAAGATCACATTCGTTTACATATTACTTTCGAAAAGAGGGACTGGTTATTACTGTTTGTAAGAGATATTTTAGAGACACTTATCAGGTGAGTGACAGGAGGATATACGATTGTCGTTCTAAAGAACAAGTTACATCTTTGGTTGATAAGCGCAACGGTCGCGTTGCAAGCAATAACGTAGCACCAGTGAAAGAAAAATATGACTATAATGTGTTCTCTACAAAATTTAATTTACATTTTAAACAACCAAGGATACGTGTCAAACTTGTAATGCTTTTCAAATAAAAATTTAATCTTCAGACGATGAGAAAATTAATATGGAAAAAATTTAAAAGGAAAATCACTTAAAAGAGGCTGAACGGACTCCCAGCCAAATGGCTGCCGATCAAGTGGCAGCATCGGAAAAATTGTTCATAAATTCTTTTGACTTAGAAAAAGCTTTAGCCTTGTTGCCATTCGATCGGCAGCCATTTGACTGTTTGACCACAAGATGACCACATCCGTAGCTTATTATAAGCGAAATTTATATGTTTATAATTTTGGATGTCATTAATTCAATAAAAATATAAGCCACATGTTTGTTTGGCCAGAAACTGAAGGATCTCGTGGGTTTCAAGATATGTCATCTTGTCTAAAAAAAGTACAAAAAGACTTACGCTGCAAATTTCGAAAAAATAATATAATAAGATATTCGGATTCGTGTACCGGTCAAAACAGAAATATTAAAACCGTCTTAAGTTTATTGAAACTAGTTCAAAGCACGGAAATCAAAGCTAAATCAATTGACATGAAATTTTTGGTAAGTGGGTACAGCTATTTGCCCAATGACTCAGATTTTGCCATTATTGAGTCATGTGCGAAAAATAATTTAAACATTTTTTCACCAGATGATTGGTACCATATAATCAAAACATGTAAAAAGAAAGCGCCGTTTCATCTAATCCAAATGACTCACTAAGATTTTTTGTCAACAAAACCTGTAGAACAGTCTATCATTAACAGAAAAGTAACCGTCACAGGGCTTCCAGTAAATTGGCTTATAGATCAGCCTTTATTATATCCTAAAGGTAGAACTGTGACAAAGGAAAAATGGAGAGACCTTATTGACCTGCTAAAATTCATTACTCCTGTTAAACACGATTACACAGGTCGACAATGTTTTGTCCTATAAAAGTGTAGGGTAATTTCCGAAGGAATTTTTTGCGTAGAATCCGAATCCGGGGTTTAAATTGCTCTATCACGTCAGGATTGTGAGATATCCTAACCTAAAAGTGCAAAAAACCCTGTTTTTTGCCCATTTTTGAGGTTATGTAGCTACGCAGATTTTGCTCTTCATAAAAAAGTAAGCATAGTATTTTAAAGTATAAGTCTTCTTCTTTTAAATGCCGTTGAATTTGCTCAAATGTCTTTATTTTTCACTGAGATATCGCATTTTGAAGTTTTTTTTATTTTTTTTGGGCGACTATGTAATCGACCGTATCACGTCTCATGTTATCTCAATGGATCTTCGAATATCGAAAAATTCACAAACATGGAAACTTTGCGTTTGTCCTAATTTCGTTGGCACTTTCCAACTATCTTTCGTAAGTGCTCCTCTAGAGTGCGGTTGAATCTTTCGACCATTTCATTTGATTGTGGGTGCAAGGATGTTGAATGTGTTTTCTTGATTCCCATCAAGCAACACATCTCTTTGAATACCGCGGATTCAAAATTCCTTTCTTAGTCTATATGAAACACAATAGGTACTCCGAACCGAGCAACCCAGTTCTGCACAAAAACCTTAGCAATGGTTTTGATCTCTTGGGTTGGTAGAGCATACACTTCTAGCCACTTACTAAAGTAGTTCATAACAACGAGCAAATGTTTGTTGCCGTTTGCTGGTTGGGAATGGATCCGCCTCATTTATGGCTACTCACTCAAATAGTGACCCCAAGTTGTATTCCGGTAATCTTCCACGACTTCTCTGCTTTGGACGTTTCGCTGCCATACAATAATTTTAAGGATATTCCACTGCGCCCAATATACCTTAGCCACAGGACTTTATATAGTCATTTCAGTTTTAGATGGTATTTTTCAAGTGTCTTCCGCTTCAATGATCTTTTCAAGGTCAGCATCATTAAATGGACTTATTCTTATCGCACTTGGTTCCCACTCATCGTCGGGTTGCAACTGCATTAATCTGATATTAATTATCCCCTCAGATCTCTCGACTATGGAAAAATGCTTACACTCCATAGGACTAGGGCCACAAGGTCGCAGAGTATCATCAGTATTGTCAAACAACTTGGCGACTTGATTTACGATAATCGACCTCTAAGTCATAATTGTGCAGCTTTTCGATCTACCGTGCAAGTTGTGTTTCTGTATGCTTGAACTGGAGTACTCACCTGTGATGCATGGTCTGTGCTTAACTGGAGTCGTTGACCGTACAAGTATTTGCGGAAATTTTTTATGCACTCAAACATAGCTAAGAGTTCCCGTCTGGTCGGGGTGTAGGGCAGATCGCCTCCGCGTGGTGCACCCTAGGAAGCGCTAAATGAACTGCGACTTCACCGCCTTCCTGAACGATAACGACCCCCCGCTTTCGGACTTGGACTTATTTCTCCTTCAACACTTTTTAGACTTTTTTGACCCCTGTGCTGGTAGTCGCGGCATTCTGCCACCTGAGTATGCTGAGGTGAAACTCAGCAGAAATGGCCGGTGGTCTAATGACGTGACTGCCACCGTCCCACCAACCTTGGCAGGCCTCGGAGTACGTTTCAAACCCGTAGCCATTGGGTTGGCGGTGTAGGTGCAGTTGAGACGACTCCCGTGTTTGTGTCCGGTCTGGCTCTGAACGCATGCCCCATAAGGACATGCGTCAACCCTCGCATGGCCTCCCTGCTACGGCGCAGACAACCATGGGATCCTTTAAGGACGACTACACACTACGGGTTTGGATAGCGGCTTCGAGTAGGGACCCACTCAATACAATAATGAACTTGAACAAAACAACAAGAACAACACAACTAACAAAACAATAAACCTTAACAAAGCCTGAGAAGGTGACGGGAACTCGGAACCGAGTCCCAAAACCACCTCCCTCAAAACAGGAGGAGCGAAATCGCCTCCTCGAAAATTTTTGCCCCGGGGGGCAGTCTCTAGTGGGGGTAACGCGTCGGAATCGATGCGTAAGATAGTAGCCAAGGGAGACACCGAGGGAAAGTCGGAACCGACTTTCAGTATTAATCGGGGGGTAAAGGGTGGGAATCCACCTTTGATAGGTAGCGGAGTACAGACGGAACCGTCTGTAATTCCTAAAGTAAGGGCGATGAATGGGAAAGCCAGCACCAGCGAGGGGCTTTTCCCTAATTTTCCGGGGACTTCGGGAATATCTCTCCGGGGACCCTCCACTAGGCCTAAACGGCAGCAAGGACAGAGTAAACGGTCATTCTCTGATCTTTGTATGACTCTCAGTTTTCTGAGTTATCGAGTGGGCCAGGAAGGCCATCAGGGGAACAGAGGAGGGCAGTGGAAAGGGAGTGGAAGCGAATGCGCCACAATCGGACTCGGGAGTTAAAAGGCAACGCTCCCAGGAAGAGGATATCCCGCAAGAAAAGAGGCATAGGTTTGGTGGTGGCCCGCCAAAATCATTTAGCGAAGTCGGTAAACAGGTGGGCTCGATCATTCCTGGAGTAATGGACAGCGGTAAGGAAGACGGGAGGAATGGAAGAGGGTAGCGTCCGCCATCTCCGCAGTGTCTATGAGGGTAGTGAGGTGATGCCCCTGCACATCCGGACGTACTGGGAGACGTAAGGCCCGCGATGGAGAAAGCTCCTGTGGACATGGAAGTGGAATCCGTCATGTCGGAGGGTGACAATGCTGATGACGTCGCTCTTTACCGGGGTCCGTCATAAGCATCGGGTCGTTCTTCGACAGGGCGGAGGAGGAGAGGCTTCTGGCCTCGGAGAGCGAGGACGCTGTCCTTAGGGTGATGGACGGCGTCCGCCAACCTACTTATCCACCGTGAGCAAGGTGGAGCTGACATGGTCCTGATCCAGGAACCGTGGCTGAGCAGCAACGGCATTTCTGGGCTCAGGACGAAAAGCTACAATCTGGTGGCGTATAGCGGGACAGGTAAACCAAGATCCTGTATACTCATCAGAAAGGAACTTAACGCATTTATTTTGCCCAATTTCAGCAATGAAGACATTGTAACGGTGAGCCTGGAGAGCCCTTCTGGGAAACTATGGCTAATGTCAGTCTACATGGCACATGACGTCGAGGTGGAACCACCTCCGGTGCTGTTAAGGAAAACCCTGGCTGAAGCAAAACGCAGGAAAATCGGCGTTATTATAGGCACTGACGCGAACTCCCATCACACCTGCTGAGGAAGTTCAAACATTAATGCACGAGGTGAATCACTTTTTGATTATATTCTAAACGAGGACTTGTTTATTCGTAACAGGGGTAAGGACCCCACTTTCATTACCGCAGCCAGAGAGGAGGTGTTGCACCTCACTCTGGCTTCTTCTTTACTTATAAACCGAATCTCCGATTGGAAGTTCCTAAATGCTCACTCCTTCTCGGGCCATAGGTACATTCAGTTCCCTTCGCTAAAACTCGTCCAATAAGATCCCCCTACAGGAACCTGAGGAGGACGGACTGGGATGCATACAACAGAAATTTACTGAACCTACTCCACAAAGCACCGGGAGGAAATCGAGATCTATCGGAAGAAGCGATCGACGAACTGGTGGAGACTTTCACCTCAGCTTGCTACAATGCCCTGGAAACCTCTGGTCCAACAAAAGCTTTTCCCAGGAAGGAAAAACCGCCTTGGTGGACAGCGGAGCTCTCTGAGCTTAGGGCCTCATGCAGACGCCTTTTTAATAGGGCTAAAAGAATAAGATCTCCCTCGGGATGGGAGCTTTATAAGGCAGGGCTAGGAATATATAAGTCTGAAATTGGGAAAGCTAAGAGGGACTCTTGGAGAAGCTTCTGCGAGAGCGTAGAGGGCTGCCATGAGTCTTCCAGATTTAGACGAGTACTCACGAAGAGTTCCGCTCCCTTGGGGTACTTAAGAGACGAATTGGGACGTTGGGCGATGAGGAGCGAGGAGTCACTAAAGTTACTTCTCGACGCCCATTTTCCGACGAGCCCAGCACCTAGCAGCACCGGCCTGGAAAGCAGTTCAACTTGCATTCGGAACCCGGGCTGGTTGCTGGATAAGCGCCGCCTAGCTTGGGCTACTGATTCCTTTAGACCCTTCAAATCACCTGGTCCTGACGGCATCATTCCTGCACAACTGCAAAAATCTGTGTAGGTATCATGCCGTTGGTTGAGCCCTATCTATGCGAGCTCCGTAGCCAGAGGCTATATACCGAGATCATGGAGGGCCGTGAGGGTTGTCTTTATACCCAAGGCAGGTAAGAGCTCGTATGTCTCCCCTAAAGACTTCAGGCCAATCCGTCTCTCATCTTTTTCGAGGCCCGATGTCTCATCGTTTTTGAGGCCGCAGATGATTTAGCGCTACCCAGGGTGCACCACGCGTAGGCGATCAGCCCTACACCCGTAACGGTAAACTCCCGTTATTTTTACTCTTGCTTTTTATAATACTTATTCGTACGTTTTAGGAATTGCATAAAGTCGCAATCACTTTTGATCGTGATTTCAACGGACATATACCAAAATTTGCCGTGGTGCTGAAATATCCCTAGAACTACGTCAATTAATGATAAAACTGTATTTAGAAAAAAAAATCCTATCGCGAAATTGGCAAACTTGTTGATAAATCATGGTCCAGCGTTCGAAACATCGTTATGCATTATTGCAATACTGGCAAAATAGCTCCGGAGAGAAGATTTGGCCGCGCAAAAAAATTAACCGAACGACAGGAGCGAATTGTGGTGTCCACGATGGCACAAAGTCCAGAAACTTCGGCTGTCGAATTGTGCGAGACTTATTTGAATTCAAAATTTATTTCAAATCAATTTCAGCCCCCAAACTGTTCGGAATACCCTACAAAAGGCTGGGTATCATGGCCGAGTTTTTCGACGCAAACCCTTTGTTTCGAAGGTAAATAAGAAAAAGAGGCTAGAATTTGCTAAGCAGCATTTAAGTAAGCCCGACGCTTTTTGGGACACCACCATATTTAGTGATGAAGCAAAATTCAATTTATTTGGGTCATATGGAGCATAAAAGATTTGGCGAAAGTTAAATAAAGAGCTTCAAGAGAACACCTGCTCAATGCAGTTAAACATGGTGGAGGAAATGTGATGGTTTGGGGGTGTTTCGCGGCATATAGTGTCGGAAAGCTCGATGAGACAATGGATAAGCATGTGTATCGCAACATTCTTAAAGAAAATTTAAGTTCAAGCGTCGAAAAACTGGGCCTTAATGGGACAATCTGGCATTTTCAACAAGATAATAACCCAAAACATTCGTCTTATCTTGATCAGGAGTGGTTCTTATACCATTGCAAGCTTTAAACATCCCCCAATCGGCGGAATTAAATCCTATTGAGCATGTGTGGCATCTTCTGGAAGGGAAGATACAATCTCACCACATAAAGTGAAAGGATTCTCTAAAAGAGGCAATAATTGATGAATGAAATATAATAACACCTTCCGAAACTTCAATTACCAGTATGAAGAGACGTTTTTCAGTCTAAAGGAGGACCCACAAAGTTTTAGCGCGTTGCAGTTGCAATAGAGCAAGCTCATTAAGCTACCTGTGCCAATACTTTTTTGATGTGAATTTATGCCTTATTTTACCTTTCAAGGTTGAGCTTGTAAACCTAAGTCGAAATTAATTTTTTTTTGGGAAGATACGATCTCACCACATAAAGTGAAAGGATTCTCTAAAAGAGGCAATAATTGATGAATGAAATATAATAACACCTTCCAAAACTGCAATTACCAGTATGAAGAGACGTTTTTCAGTCTAAAGGAGGACCCACAAAGTTTCAGCGCGTTGCAGCTGCAATAGAGCAAGCTCATTACGCTACCTGTGCCAATACTTTTTTAATGTGAATTTATGCCTTATTTTACCTTTCAAGGTTGAGCTTGTAAACCTAAGTCGAAATTAATTTTTTTTTGATCAGATACGTAATAAATAAATACATTTAAAAAATACCGTTTTCTATTTTTTTATACTTTCATCAGAAGAAAAGTTATAGCACTGAGAATCTTGATTTTTCGAGTGTGCCAATACTTTTTTGACTCACTGTATAGTATTCAAAAATAGAAGGAGTATAGAATTGTGTCACCTAGTGTCATACGTAAACCGTACAACCGATGATTGTTTTTGCATTTGTTAGGAAGAAATTCGATAATTTGTGTGTTTACTCTTAAATTCATGTAGATATGCAAAAGAGATGAGATGTGTTGTCAAAATTTTTTCTGTTCACATCCTTATACATACATGTATGAATGGATCCACCATGTTGTATTTAATATGCTGAAGCCATATGGAATATTATACAGGGTCCGGCACTCGAAGTGTAACCAATTAAAAAGGCCATATATTTAGTTTGGAAAATTACTTTTATTCAATTCAAAGTAAAAAATATCTGAAAATAATACAAAATTAAGAATCAATTTACTTTCGCTCGATATGAGCAGCTTTTGCCTTGACTAACATATGATCTTGAGACGGTCCAGAAACGAATCGCAAGCTGCCCGAAAGTGACTTGCTGGTACTTTGGCCCACTAGCGGACAATGGCTTTTTTCAGCGCTTCGAGACTGGTGAATCTTTTAGATCGGACCTTGCTCTACTAAATGGTCCAAAGAAAATAATCCATTGGATTCGCGTCTGGTGAATTTGAGAGCATTGTTTGGACGTTATGAAGCTCGGTACGTTGTTTTTTAGCCATTCTTAGTTTTGTCAAGCTTTATGAGACGGTGCCGAGTCCTTTTGAAACGTCCATGGTCTGCCACCGAAATTTTTGACTGCCCGCGGCTTCGAAACAACCTCCAGAATACTTTCCCGAAAATATTTCGCATTTAGATTAACGCCAGGCTCGATAAAAACGATTGTGGAGTGCCCATCTACCGTTACAGTGGTCCATTACCTGTGGCGGGTGCTGCCTCCTGGCCACCAATCGGTGACTCATATTCTCGTAAGAACGGTCGGTGAAATAAACCCTATCGTTTTGGGGGTTTACGAATTGCTAAATTTGAAAAATTGTCTCGTTAGAAAACACAATGATCAGAATTGGCCGCTTTCGGCCAAGCGAAGCAACTCCTGCGCTCTCCCAAGTCAGACTTGTGGATTTCGGTCAAGTCGCTTCCTCACGTTTTTTACCATTTCACGTGACGTTGCAGTCTTTTGATGACCATCTCCATGATGTTTCACGATGCTACCAGTATCATTGTAACGAGTAATGGTGCGATAAATAAAAACTTTATTTACTTTAAGGTGCTCGAGCTCGCGAACAATCGCTGGTTGTGATTGTCCAGTCAAATACATATTATATAATGTAATCACAATATTACGTTTGATATCCATTACTGATTTTCTTCTTTGGCGCTTACTCTCAGCAAAATGCTTCCGCGCTTTTGTACACAATATTCTGCTCTCTCATTTAGCCAACTAACAGACAGCTATGCCCGTGCATCAGCTGCGCGAGCGGTCTGAAGTTGGTTACATTTCTTGTGCCGGATCTGGTATTTAAATCAGATGCTCAAGAATGCAGCTACTATTTCGTATTTCATATAGCTATCCGCTTTCTATTTAGAGTGATTCTATAAACTCAAGAAGGATATTTTGAGTTGTTGCTTTCTACGTAATTCGCTAAATTTCCTAGCGTTCATAGTTTATAATATCATACTTTACAGCTAATATTACTTATATTTAAATTCATTTCGTTTGTATTTGCGGTACTGTGCATATAAAAAAATGCCAAAGAAAAGGTATATACGTTTTTAATATGTTCAATCAAAAAACGCGGTAATTTAGAAAATGTAGTACTTGGTGTTCGACCAAAGTTGTTGACAATCAAAGAAGAACGCCCAATATTAAAAACAAATCACGAAAACCCCCATATACTCGTATCAGCCCGAAAAACTAATGACATGTTCGATAAGACAGTGCGTAGACAATGCAGGAGTAACAACAGCAACAGTCGCGTAGCCATTTTTATTCGCTATAAAGTTTTGAGCTTTGGAAAACCGTCATATTTAGTAACAAAGTATATGTAACAAGTATAACATCAAATGAAGAGCTGCGAATCAAAGAGCTATCGACTATTAAATGCGGCGGAAATTCTGTCATAGTTTAGGATTATATGCTAGCTCAGGGGGCCGGAAAACTAGTATTTAAAGATGGCACAATGGGTAACCATCATCAATTTCTCAAAGAAAATTTACATTCCGGTGTAGAAATAATAGGTATATCAAAAAACGAGTTTTTATTTCAATATTATAATGATCCCAAACATATAACCTATGATGTTAAAATGAGTATATTTTTCAACATATAGAATTTGCAAGTTCTTATACGGAATATTAAATGACCTGTACAAATATTTACACTCCAATACTAGACAAACACAAAACACTTTTGCGAGCAATGTAAATATTATAAATGTTTGATGAATTTTTATGTATAATTAAACTTAAATTTTATTAGCTTCAAATAATGTATAAAAATTTCAAGATTTGCTTAATCATCTGCACATGCAAAATACTTATTTCTCTGTACGCATACTACTTATTTTACGATTAATAGTATAAATACTCTACCAATTGTTAAGAAAATCGAACCCCTTTCGTAAATTAGTATCGTTCTCCAAAAATTTGATATTTTCGCATAGTGTTTTCACATCATCTTTCGCCTTGTAGTTCTTGTGTTCGTCTTCATCAGATATAGCTGATGACCAGTTTAGGGATGCAGTTGGAATTTCGCTGTTATTACAATTGTACATGAAGATTGCAGACTCACCTTCTTCGAAGTAGGCATCTGTGTAGTCAGCGTAAGTACCATTAGGCTGCTTTAGTTCGACATTACGTAAACATGTAATATCCGGTGTATTGCTTAAGGAATGGCTCAAGTTTACTTTATCAGGCTGAGGCATTAATCTTTGTTGTGGGATAGGCGTCAAGCATTTATCCGCAACGAAATTTTTAGGTGGGTCTCTATCGTTCGAATTATATAATCTTTTATAACTAATCCTATTAACAGTGGTGACATTGGTGTAGTTCTCGTTCTTAGTATACTTCAGCTGCCTCTTCAAGGTTTTTTTCAGCTCCTGCTGCAGCTGTTTGTAGTTTTTGGTGACAACTATAGTTGCTGTTATATTTTCATTGCGAGGCTCTTTCGAAAGAAAATACATGTCATCGGTCGTAGCTTTTGAATGTTTCAAGTTATTCTGTGAGTTTGTACGATAACTAAAAGGTCGAGAATGTTCGTCGTGGCATGTCCCCAACACGTCGTCATAAACCATTTTACGAGCAGCACTCTGTCCGGCATATATATCATGATTACATCCATCGAAAGTTGTCATCTCGTGCTTATTACGCAACTTTTTACACAACCCCAAGCTGGATTTAGCTTCGTTAGCGTTTACTGCCCTAGAAGCTTTTGCGATACCAATAGGTGGTGGCGGTGGTAGCGACGATGGTGGCCTCAATTTTCCATGAAGATGCAAAGCCATTGTTTGTTGAGCTCGGGCAGCTAAGGTATTTGAGAGCAAATTTTTACTCTGCTTTCGAATCGCATCCATTAAGGAGTTCGTTGATAAGCTACCACTAATTTTAATAGAGCATTTTTGTTCTTTTCTTCTTGGTAAGCTTTGCAAAATATTTTCGGCACTTGTAACCCTTACATCAGCAGATGATGAACTGGCGGATGATGATAGGTCTGATGATAATGGCGCAATCGATGATGAAAATTTATCAAAATACATTAAAGATATTTCCGGCTTTATCAGAGTTTCGTTTAAAATATCATTTTGCTCGCCTAGCTTCATTGCATACCAAAGTTGACCATATGACAATTTTGTCATGCTTATATCAGACGCAATACGTTGGGCTAACGGATTTAAGTGTGCAAAGTAGTCTTGTGCCATTTGAAGATTAAATGTATTATGTTGGAATGCAGACATCTTTGTTTTATTCAGTGATCTCGTACAAAAGTTGTAAATACTTTTTTCATTCTAGATAACAAGAAATTTGTTTAACATAATCATATAGTTTTTGAATTGGCAGGAAATATCAAACATTAAGAAAAAGTTTTAAAGACTCTTACAATATAATATAATACAAGCATCGGGTTAGGTCCTATGACGGCCGTAATATAGCTCGTTTAAACCACATTATTTGTAAAGGGTGGTCCATGTAACGTTTGAAACTTGAACTACTGATTGTAATGTGTCAACTAAAAAGCATTGGTATTAAGATAGAAAGTTAGGTTAACGTTTGCGGTTTCTTGAATGGATCGACTTTTGCTTGAACATTGTTGGGTAAAATTAAACATATATTTGCAAAATGGTAAGATTATTATTAAATATAACTATTGCGCGAACAAACCGCCAATGATTAGCGCTCCCAAGAATGAAACTGGTGCAGCCATCGTTCAAATACAGCACCATACAGTCAAAAATATATGGCAAATTTGGGTTCATCGAATCGGTTACTGCAAGGCCTGCCATAGAAGTTATTTAAGTGTATAATATTTCAAATTTCAAACGTTAGAGAGCTCTACTTCACGATTGAAATACAAATTTTTAAGTAGTTTTTCTGAGTTAAAGGGTATAATATTTTGGTTTTTATGCACGGCATTTCTGGCTTTTATATAATATATACAAACCTATAAAATATTTTATTTTTTAAATGTTAATAGAGCATTTCAGGCATTAATACTGTGGCAAAGCACAAAGTTCCAGAACTGACTGAAAACCAAAACCAATCGAATAAGATACCAAAACCAAAACATGAATTCGCCTTGACACCAGATGACAAGAGAGAAGTCGCCAGAAGATACGAGTTGCCAAATCTAGAAATTATGATAGTTGTCTGTAAGCAGAGGTGCACGCGCACAGGGCATTCAGTCTTAAGTTACACGTGTGAACGTGTAAAAATAAAATAAAACTATTAACAGTTGAAATTAAAAAAGCAAGCTGTGTTGCCATTAATCTGTAACTTTTATTTAGTAATCCAGTCATCGAAATAAGAGGATGGTCCCATATGTACAAGTTGGAGCAAGTGGGGAAAGTCACTGATCGCCGTTCACTTGGGAGTGGCCAAGACGATTCTTCTACATATGGTCCAAGCAGCTCACAACAGGATTGGCCAAAGTATCCCCTGAGTAGCTTCCGAACACCCGTTTGAGATCGAGCTAATGTGAGAAGTCAAAACATCCCAGGATAGGAGGAATAGCGCTGGGTTTTGGAGCCGCCACGGAAAATTCAACTTGCACAACGTACCATCGGGTAACGAACAGAGGTTGATCGACTTCGCAGAAGATACACCAAACTTGGTGGCTGTCTCCTGATTGAAAAACGCGAAACCAGATCGATCATGTTGTGATAGATGGAAGACACGCTTCTAGTGTTTTAGATGTACGTACGATCCGAGGACCCATCATCGACTCGGCTCATTACCTTGCTGCAGCCAAACTGCGCACACGCCTCTGTACACCAAAAAACGTTCATCTACCTACGCAGAGAATGATCGACATCGAAAAGATGCAATCACAACAGACAGCCAGAAGATTCGCCACTCGACACTCACTCCTGCTCTCAGAGAGTACTGCCCAACAATCCGGCAAGCACGAGTAATGTAGCAGCATTTCTCGTTCTTTGCGTACCGCCGCCGAAGAAGAAATTGGATTCCCGGGAGCCCGAGAAAACAGTTTGCACAACGCGGAATGTCATGCTGCCGCAGAAAAAGAGATGATGCCTATAGAGCCACGCTGCGATCGGGTGCAACGCGGAAAGAGAGGCGTATTATCAGAAAGAAAAAAAACGAAAGGAATTTAAGTATGCTCTGCCCAATCCATAAGAAGGGTGATCCGGCAATCTATGCCAATTATCGCGAGATTAATTCATTTAATACTAGCAAACCCGCGAACTCCGTTTCGCCACCAGATGGCTTCGTTTTTTGTAATATAACATTTCGTTTAGGGATTAAAAAATGAAAAAAAAATATTTTTTTTTGTTTTATATTTAAAAAGGAAAAATTGTATTTCATTTATCCGTTTAATAAAGTGCTTTTGGTAAACCACATTTTTTGTTCTTTGGTACGACGTTAACATAAACAAAACGGATGGTTTCCCAACTCGTGAACACGCAACGTATAGCTGCCCATGTGAAAAGACTAATTTTCTAAATTTATCCCGCAAACATTAAGCGATTGGCTTTGCGACTTGTTAATTGTCATTGTGAACGCAAGGCGAACCGGAAATCGCAATCGTTTAAATTCAAACGGCAGATCAGTCGGAACCATTAGTATTAGAGAAATACATACATTTTCACCTGCGTAATTGCGTTAATAATGGTTGCCTCAATCAAATTCGGCATAAGTCTTTTCACCGCAAGTCGAGTACCGTTGCAAAGTCGCGGAGGATTTAAATTACGCAATATCAAAATAACTGAACCAACTTTGAGTTGCAAGTTATATGGTGCAAGTTCTGGTAATTCCAGAGAGTTCAAAAACTCCGTTGGATAATTAACTACATCATGGGAATTTGTTATGGAGTCAACAAATTGGTACTCAGTGCGTATACATCATTATTCTTTGCGGCGAGAATTGCTCGTTGACTTAACCCAGCATAATTCTGATAATTTTCACTAATGTTTGGGAAAACATTTTCAATAAGAGCTAATTAAGAGTCTACAAATCGGCAAAAGTCGTTGGTAAGAGTAATTAATCCAGCTATCGCATCATCTGGGACTTTTCCATTTCCAACCGCTAACAATTGTTTGGAAAATTGTGGAACACTTTGTTCATTTTGAAGTTGAACTCTCATATTAGTGGTTAGCGATAATGTTTTTACTTTATTCCACAAAGTTGATGCCTTCAGGCAAGCATTCAATTCATCTGCAGGCGTTCCACGGGGAATTACTGTCAACGTTTCCCTAAAATCGTCTCCCAACAATATGATCAAGCCGCCAAAGGTGTTGTTATTTCGCCGAAGATCCTTCAGTATGAAGTTAGATGCTTCAAGTGATTTCTGCAATGCAAACGCTAGGATACAAGCAGTAATCAGTGTTGCATTCATATCGAAACGCTGCTCGATTCATATCAGCACTTGATAATTCCCTTCTTGTGCGTCGAAAATAATCTACTTGTTGATCTCTGTTATTCGCTCGACGATTTCGCATTGCCAACCGAGCCGTTTCACGGGCTGCCTCGCTTTGCTCTTGTGATTGCGAAGCACGAAGTCGACCCATACTAGCGCGGCGCTCTTCACGGGCAATTCCTTGTGCTTCTTAAGTCGTTTCATTCGCAATGTTTCGTATCCTTCTTGCTTTACGGCTTTGCCGGGAAAGATTCGATCGTCTTAGTCGCGTCATTGATAATGATGATTCAAAGAGAATACAAATTACTGTGATTATATATTTCTGACAAAATTTATATTATCAAAGTTTCTACTTAACCATAGACAAAATTACGTTTAGCTGTGATTTGCGTTTTGTTAATCCATATCAGATGCGTTTTTGTTATACCACATTTTATACGGAAACGTGTTCGAATGGGATAAAAAGTGTCTTATGTCCGGTTCAGCCGTTCTCGAGTTATAAAATGTGTAACTAACATGACTTTCTTTTATATATAATATACTAGCAAACCCGGCCCGCTTCGCTGGGCAAAGACACGGCGGGTCCACGTTTTGGCATATATTTCGAGACCCTAGTCATCAATAGGTATGAATATTACCCCGTATTAAAGCACTTATCAACAGCTTTCATTTGATACCCATATTGTACATACACAACCAAAGGTTACCCGGGTCCACGTTTTGACCTATATCTCGAGACTCTATGTACCAATAGGTATCCAAACTATACGGAAACCATCTTCAATACCTACTTAACAATGTGTGTAAGTTTGGTTTAATTCGGTGCAAAGACACGGCGGGTCCACGTTTTGGCATATATTTCGAGACCCTAGTCATCAATAGGCATGAAAATTACCCCGTATTAAAGCACTTATCAACAGCTTTCATTTGATACCCATATTGTACATATACAACCAAATGTTACCCGTGTCCACGTTTTGACCTATATATCGAGACCCCAGTCACGGAGCGGCATGAAAAATACTCTGTACTAAAGCATTCACCAACAGCTTCAATTTGATATCCATATTGTACGAACACATTCTAGGGTCCACGTTTTGGTCTCTATCTCGAGACCTTAGTCACAGAGCGGCATGAAAAATACTCTGAACTACAGCATTCACCAACAGCTTCCATTTGATACCCATATTGTACATACACAACCAAAGGTTACCCGCGTCCACGTTTTGACCTATATCTCGAGACCCCAGTCACGGAGCGGCATGAAAAATACTCTTTACTAAAGCATTCACCAACAGCTCCAATTTGATATTCATATTGTACAAACACATTCTAGGGTCCACATTTTGGTCTCTATCTCGAGACCCTAGTCACGGAGCGGCATGAAAAATACTCTGAACTACAGCATTCACCAACAGCTTCCAGTTGATATCCATATTGTACAAACACATTCTAGGGTCCACATTTTGGTCTCTATCTCGAGACCCTAGTCACGGAGCGGCATGAAAAATACTCTGAACTACAGCAGTCACCAACAGCTTCCATTTGATACCCATATTGTACATACACAACCAAAGGTTACCCGCGTCCACGTTTTGACCTATATCTCGAGGCCCCAGTCACGGAGCGGCATGAAAAATACTCTGTACTAAAGCATTCACCAACAGCTTCCAGTTGATATCCATATTGTACAAACACATTCTAGGGTCCACATTTTGGTCTCTATCTCGAGACCCTAGTCACGGAGCGGCATGAAAAATACTCTGAACTACAGCATTCACCAACAGCTTCCATTTGATACCCATATTGTACATACACATCCGAAGGTTACCCGGGTCCACGTTTTGACCTATATCTCGAGACCTTTTTTTTAATAAGAAGTATCCTATGTTACTTCTAACACCTCCAATAACATGTGTACAAAGTTTCATAATAATCGGTTAAGTAGTTTTGGCGTGAAAGCGTAACAAACAAACTTACATTCACATTTATAATATTAGTAGGGATAAGATATTAAAGTAAATAAACGAATAAATACAAATGTTTGTGACAATAACGATGTTGTCTGTCATTGCTCTTAAATTAATTAATAATTGAACTCCGATATAAGAAAATCTCTATAGTGCCAGGCTGAGTATATGACACCAGTTAGTGTTCTCCAATTTTTGCCATTTAGTATATATATAATATTACTTCAGCTTCGTTTAGCTTTGCCTGATTTCCTTCAGTACAGGGCACCTTCCTAAGAAGTGATACATATCTTCTTCTTCGTTTGAGTTGCATAATGTGCAACTTTTTACCGCGTTTGCATAGTGTATTGCATTCAGTTTTAACCAACCCCATTTTGCTTTATATATTGTTGCTATGTCAGTTACCCACATATCGTATCTAAAGTATTATTCTCCTTTTGAGTGATCTAAGTGTTTATATATTCGTGTCGTGCTTGACAGTGCTTTTTGTTTTTCCATGTTTAAATTTTGTAGTTTCATGTATAATAAAAGCTGGATACAGCGATCTTGCCAGTCCGTAGAAGTTATATTTTCTTCAAGCTTTAGGCTGAACTCCATACCTAAGTCATTGAGTTGTTTGAGCCAAAACACGTTTTTTCGATGCGTAACTATGCACTGTGTAAGTTTGTGGAGGGGTCTACTGTATGTGTAGTTCTAACGAATATAAGTAGCTATCTTCTATGTTAGTTTCTAGCGATATTGCATAATTCGGAGTGAAGTCAAGTAATTTGACAATTCTTTTAATAAAATAACGCTGAAGATTATTTACTTCTTCAAGCAGCGTATAACCCCAGATTTGAGCGGTATATGTTTGTATGGCTCTGCATACAGCTTGAAACAGCTTCCACTTAGCTTTGTATGAGATGTATGGCTTAGCTAAGAAATTGCACCATGTGCAATTAATGCTAGCTTTTGTTGAATTATTTCTGGCTTGCACATGTTTAGCAAACACCACTTCGGATGTGAGAATGTACCACCATTTGACTAGTTGACCACCTTTTCACAAGATCATCATCTCAAATTTGATTAAATTTACTTCCATGTTCCACATATTATATCAGGTCAGTCCATAAGTTCGTGCGTTTTTTAAAGGTGGTTTTAAAATTAATAAAAAAGATGTTTAAAGTATTTATTAATCAATAATATATTTTCCTTTATTATTTACAATGTCTTCCCAACGTATAGGCAAATTTTTAATTCCCTGCTCAAAAAATTGTTTGTCCCTGGAGCCAAACTACGCTTCGATATCCCTTTTTATAGCTTCTTTTGAGGAGTAGTTCTTGTTACTCATATAGGATTGAAGTCCACGGAAAAGGTGATAATCACAAGGTGCAATATCCGGAGAGTATTGTGGATGCGGCATTAGCTCCCATCCGAGCTCGTTCAGCTTGCCTAATGTTTGCCTTGCGGTATTTGTTTTTTTTTTTGGTGGGTGAGGTAGGGTTCAAAATGCCTTCGCATTGGTGGTGTGTCCACTAAAACGATCCCTCCTCTCCTTCTGGGGAGACACCCTTCCCGGAACTGCTTTCTATATTATTTCGGGAGGGCCCAGAACGTCATCCATAAAGGATGAATTCTATTCACCCACGTCTGGGTCCAGCATATTTGTAGCCAGCTTTCATGCTATAGGCTCGTCTTCCTGTGTCTCTATCTGTGTGGCTTCGCTTTGTTGCACTGTGTCGAGGTCAATCTTTTTTTTTCGTAGTACGTTCTCGATGTATTTTTTTACCGCGCTCTGTTGTCCTCGCGGTCGAGCATTTTGCTGATTGTGTTGCTTGGTGCGATGTCGCCGATCTGCTCCCTCAGAGCATTTCTCTTCGCCATCCATCTGTCACAAATAAAAAACGTGTGTTCAGCGTCATCGCCCGGTGCTTCGCTGTATATGCACTCGAAATCGATTACCTTGCCCATACGGTATAGATAACTCCGGAAGTATCCGTGGCCCGAGAGGAACTGGGTTAAGAAGTAGTTCACTTCTCCGAAGCTCCTTTGGACCCATTTGTCAATTGATGGAATAAGTTTCACCGTCCATCTAAGACTCGGCTCAGTGTTCCATCGGCTTTGCCACCGCAGTATGGTTTGGCGTCTCCGTTCTGGGAAGCTAGTGATTACACGTTTCTTCTTGGAGTCCCACGCATCCATTCGTTTCCGGACCATGAGGTCGATGGGTATCTGACCGCTGATCACGAAAATCGCAGCGCCTGAGACAGTGCGTTAGGCTGAGGCAACTCAGAGTGCCGCCGTTCGGTGCACAGCCTCCAGTGCTTTGCGCTTGGCTTTGCAATTTAGCACAATTCCCCATACTTCTCTGCCGTACAGGAGAATTGATGTTGGCCCACCGATGTTTGCCATTAATCTACTTAGCATACCCGTGAACTTTGCTGCTTTGGTAGCCGCATGCCGTATCTGGGCCCAGAAAGTAAGCCTGCAGTGAAGTTGAATACCTAAGTATTTTATTACTTTTTGGGTCACTAAGGACATGTCGCCTATTTGCATGCTAATCTCGAGTGGCATGTGACCTCGTGTCATAAGGATGACTTCGGTCTTATGTTTGGCGAGTTCCAGGCCGTGGTCCTCAAGCCACATTTGCGTCCTTATCATGACTTTGTTCAGCTTCCTTCTAGCGTCCTCAGTGTGCCGAGCTGGTATGACCGCCGCTATATCGTCCGCGTATCCCACAAGGTATGTATCTTCTGGCATTTCTATGCTCAATATCTCATCGTAGCTCAGATTCCAGAGATCGGGGCCGAATATAGATCCTTGAGCTGCGCCAGACGTTAGTGCTTTTGTTTTTTGACCATCTGGTGTGTCGTACAGCAGTTCGCGTTCGCTCAAGTAGCACTGGAGAATCCTTATCAAGTATGCAGGTATTCGAAACCTTTCTCGTAGTGCCTTTATAATGTCTGTCCATTGTAGGCTGTTAAAGGCATTTTGTACATCAAGCGTAGCCAAGACGGTGATGCGATTCGGGTAGTTCCGTCTGCGTTGAGCGCTACCTCCTCTATTGCGCCAAGGGTTGATTTTCCGCGTCGGAAACCGTATTGCCTTGCTGACAATCCTCCTGCTCTCTCAACAGACTCTGCAAGTCTACGCTGTATGAGTTTCTCAAACAATTTCCCGGCGCTGTCCAGCATGCAAAGCGGACGCCAAGCTGACGGTTCCGCTGGGTTACCCTTACCCTTACTGGCCAACATCAGTTTCTGTATTTTCCACAGCTTAGGGAAGATGCTTTGAGCGAGCAATGGATGCATTTTAAACGTCGAGCATCACATCTGGTCGGCTTTCAGCCACAAATTTGAGTGCTTCAGCTGGGATGCCATCTGGGCCTGGAGCTTTGTTTCTTTTGAGGCTTCTTTCAGCGGTTTTAAGCTCTTCCTCGGTCAAGGGTGGGAGCATCTCGTCACCTTGGGGGTCTCGGTCCCCGCACAGCATAGGGTGCGTGGGGAACAGTCTGTCCACTATTTTGCTTGTACCATCACTGTCTAAATTTACGGTTGTGGAGTTGGCGTTTAGCTTCCCCGTTACAATTTTATAGCCCAGACCCCAAGAGTTGCTATTTAGATCGCTTCGAAGTTCTTCCCATTTTGCCTTCTTATTGGCGATGATTGCTTGCTTCAGGACTTTTCAGGATTGTCTGAAATCAGCAGCTTCCGCCTCTGCTTCTCTGTTTCGTCTGGCTTTGGTATACCTTCTTCTATTACGGAAGCAGGTTCTTCTGGGGTCGCCTTCTTGAGCGTAACCCCGAGCGAGGTGCCGATGCGTCACAGCTTTTGGCAATGCGCTGCATCATGTCGCTTGCAAGCGAGCCAGCGTCACCCCTTATGTGCGGCATGGAATTTGCATCAAAGTGAGCTAGAAACGCTTCAGTGTTCACTTTGGCCGTGTTCCATTTGCGAGAGCCCTTTGTTGTAGGTGTTGGGGTAGGGCCAATTCTCGCACTGATCCGGAATGTGATATACTGATGGTCACTTCCAGTATATTCTTCCAGAACTTCCCACCCGTTGATTGCCCCAGCCAGACTATCAGTCACTAGGGTGATATCCGGCGTGGTGTGTTCACATCCTGGTCTCCTAAAAGTAGTGGCATTTCCTGTGTGTGCCACTACAAGCCCCAGTCTGGCAGCCATGTCTAGTACATGTCTTCCCCGTGGGTTCGTAGTAGGGGCGCCCCACTCGACAACCTTGTCGTTGAAGTCTCCGGCTACGATGAAGGGGCCACCTATTTTGCGAACCTTATCCTGAATTAGGTCCAGTGTTGTTCTAAACTGTTCAATACTGTCGCTGGGGGTAAGGTAGCAGCTTAGCATTGTGAAGCGTTTATTTTGAACGTATGTGTAGCAACGACCGGCTCCGTGCTGTGTGACGGCGACTGCGCTACCGCTTGGTACCCAGAGTGCGGCGGTTTCTGTCTTCGAACCAGGTTCCCTTGGAAATCCGTCCGTACTGCTCGCTGATGATGACCGTATCTAGCTCCCTCTCGATAGCTATTTGTTCGAGCAGAGCGGCTGCTGTACGACTTCTATGCATATTTGCCTGGAGTAGTCTCATCACTTCTTAGCTAGAGGGCATCTCCTTGACCATGGCAGGTGGTCAGTGCGGTCGCGTTTCGCGTCTACGCAGTGAACGCAATTGGGGGCTGCTTTGCAGTCTTTTATTTTGTGCCCTAGTTTCCCCCCTTCTATCAGGGCCACTGCAGTTTGCTTGTGTGTGCCTTATCCCAAGGCAGCGATAGCATCTCTTAATTTGTTCGCATGGACGCATCTTTGCTCGGATCCAGCCGATTTTTATATCGCCGATCTCTATTAGCTTCGCGGCCCCTTCTGCAGATAGCGTGATGAAAGCACGTACTTGCTCCCGCGCATTCGGCGCAGTTATTCTCGTCTGTATATGTTCCTCTTTGGTAAGTAGTTTCCGGACTGCTGTTTCTACCTCCGCCTTGGCCGTCAAGGAGTCGAGATCTCGTATCTCAATCGTGGCGCTCGGTTTTAACTCCGCAATGGAAGCCGTATCCTGCACAGTGCTTTTCAGCTGATTCACGAACTCTGGCGTGACTGTCTCTCCCCTACCAAACTCCAAAAGTATGGCCCCAGCCTTCGTTTTCCTGACGGACCTTACTTTGACTGACTCATCAGTCGTAATATTCGCGTGCAAGTCCTTCAGCACATCTGCATAGCCATGGCCTTCTGCGAGATTTATCACAACAGCTTCTGGCTTTGCGTGTTGTGTTCGCGGCTTGCTCCTTTTGCTTGACTCGGCTAGCTTATCCTTTGGCTTCTTTTGGTTGAGCTTCTTGGTAACTGCCTGCCAGCCTTCATCGGTTTTCTCAGGGTGTCCTTTTTTGTTCCCTGTGGGTCCATTTGCCTTGGCTTTCCTACAGGCCTCAGGGGCAGCCGGGTTGGTTGCCAGTCGCTTCGGGTTCGTCGTCGCAGAGGTGGGAGTATCTGTTATAGCAGTGTTCTTACGGGAGTTCGAGAGCGACCTTCCGTCTTCTGCTGCCTTCCACGAATGTCTGTAATTCAGCGTTACATCTAGCAGCTCAGCCATTTTGGACACTCCAGCTTTCACTGCATTGCTAGTGTTCTTTTGACGTCCGAACGCTTGCTGCATAGACCGTATCACCAACTTACATTGCGAGATCGCATCTTCCTCCATCCGTCTCATGTTTTTTATTAGCTCGAGCCGAGGAGATATTTCAATAGCGTCGATTGACGCGCTCTCTTTTGTGGGGATCGTTTCTATATTGCCATTCGCTGGAATGGGAGCAATGAGCCTTTCTGCCACTGCAAGAGTGCTGGTGGGCATATACTTCGCTGATTGTAGCCTTCCAATGGCAGTATTGGCGGCATTCTTCATCGGAAAGCTGATTTTACTGTCCCCGTTGCTGTTTGCGGGGCTATCAGCTTTGACATTTTTGAATGCACTGCGGGCTTGTCCGCTTACAGCTGCTTTAAAGATTGGCGATCTTTGCCGGCGGGGATCTTAGTAGTAAACTACTTTTCCTGAAGACCGCTCTTGGATCCACATTATCATCTTGACTATCACTAATTACTTCATCTGTTTTTTGCTCGGGTCGGGAAGCTATCCTTACACGAAAGTGCAGTTTCCCTAAGTGTCCCCATGGTTATCTATGCGAGCAGGGATCGATCCTGATGAGCTTTACAGCCCTGCCGCTGGAGGTACTCGGGGTCTATGAGGCTTTCGAGCCGAACCCCTTCCTCTCCTGCCGGGTTTTAGTCGCCTCTTACGACAGGTATACCTTACCGCGGATGTATTTTTTTCCTCAACCCGCTTGGCGCGGTATGAGGTCTTGCTGCGTTGTCGTGGTGAAACAAAACTTTGCGTCTATTCACTAAAGACGGTATATTTTGTGCGAAACGTGCCTCATTCAGGTTTGATAGCTGAAGCGAATAATAATCAGCAATTATCGTCTTGTTTGGTTCTTGAATTTCATAATAAACAATACCGGTCATATCCCACCAAATACACACGAGAATCTTCTTGGGGTGAAGGCCATCTCTAGGGGTCGGTTCTGGTTAAAGCTGAAGCAAACTGTATGAATTCGGTACTGAGTAACGGGTACGCTCTCTAGTACCAAGTAACGAAACGAATATATTCCGTTACTCACATTTTTTGTAGTATGAGTTCAGTTCAGTGTAATAAGTTTATACGTGTAAGTTAGCGCATTGCACACTTGCAAAGCTAAAACAGAGGTTTGATGATTCCCTTGAATCACTCCCACGTTACTGGTTGTTTGTAATTAGATCGCACAGCTTACTCCCACGCCTGCTTGGCTTTTGGATTTTGTAAATAAACCTCACAGCGGTCAAGCTGATCGTCAATTAAAGTACGTGACTTTGGGCAACTTGAGGAATGCAGCTGAGAATACATTCGTACCAACATACAAACAAAGCTACCGGCGCATCTATACCAATACAAACTCATCGTTGAATAGCTTCACCGCAAGTAGGGATTTAGGGTAGATTGTAAGAACATAGTTTTTAGTTGAGATCAGTGGCATATTTTGACAATATCTCTTTTTACATTCAATATATAATATTTTTATCGGTTTTCTTTTTCCATAATCATGGGAATCACTTACCATACTCTATATAAACAAAAAAAAAATTACGGATAAATTTTTTCACTTGGATGCCCTCAATATGCAAAAAATACTTGCATCAACTAAAGAAGAAAATCAAGTTTTCGGGATTTTTTCGATAACTCATCTATGACTTCATCAGCTGTGATTGGAATATCATGATGAATAGCTAGAGCAGTCAATCCGTTCAAGCGATCAACGATCCAATGAGTTTCCAGGTTTGATATCGCCTTTACGAATTAAATATCTCTTCCAAACTTTTAATTCGACAAGAACAGCATGTAGCCCCGCAGCGAGAAATTCCTGGTAAAACTAGACTGTTTTGATGAATTTATCAGCTACTTTGTCGATTTCGTTCAAATCATGCTTGAATAGGGCCGAAAATCCTTCTAATATATTTTCATGTTTGATAAATCTTTCTCCAAGATCCATGATGTAAAAATCGAAAAAAGGATTGAACGCTGTCACACGAAAATAATCTTCCATGCTTTGAACTTCAGGATTTGCTCGATTTTTTTGTCTGCGCGCTATTCTTTTGTGTTTGATCTCAATGTCAAGATTTTCAGCAATTTTTTTCGAAGCTTCGTAAATTGCCAAAAAAGCGTCTTCTTTTGCGCGAATCTTTTTTACTTCCTGGCGCAAATCTTTGGCGAGATCCATGGCTTAGACCAAATCTAAATTAACCTTTTGCAATTCACGACTCAAAGGCAACGAAAGTTGAAAAATTACATTGATAATATGTAAACATATTAAAAATTCGAAATCCATTTCGTTTTTCAGATTTTTGGCGTCTTTTTCCGAGGTTCTCATTGCATCTAGAGTTTCGTAAACAAACGGGAATAACTCAAAAAAGTCGTTGACGGCCTCATATTTCGAAACCCATCGAGTCAGATTCAATCTTTTCAAAGATTTCGTTCGTGGAGTTTCATCAGATTCTTGAATCGTGTTTTCCAAAATGGCTTTTCTTTTAGGGGTATGCAAGAAATTGTAGACATTTTCGAGGGTACCGAGGCAATCTCTAATGGCTGGTATGCTGCTAGTGATGGATATAGCAAGATTCAAAGAATGTGCGGCACAATGAACGTATATAGCATGAGGCGCATAATTATTACGTATAATTGCCTGAACACCTTTATATTGACCGGACATATTGCTTGCTCCGTCAAATCCTTGGCCCATCAAGAAAGAAAAATTTTGAAGATTTTCTACCACTAGCAAGAGCAGCACCTGTAAATTTGAACATCATATAATTAATGACATAAATATATATATAAACCTCCCAAGTAGCATACACTTGGATCTGGCCAAAATCTTTGACTGTATTTTCACTGCCTGACGCTTCACAACGAAGTTTCTTCGCAGTCGTTTCAGCCCCTTGAGCCCCCCCCCCTATCTACGCCACTGGTTGAGATTTGATATTAATAAAGAACGGTCGAAAATAGAAAAGTGGCGCCCAACCGGCGAAGAACCCTTCAATTAATCAACCAAGAATAACTTATCTTGTTACAATGCTATATTACACTATAATAATACTGTAAGTAATTGTTCGGTTTTTAATATGTGATCCAGTGCATTTAAAGAAAAGAAATATTTTCCGAGGGTACTAAGGGGGAAAATAATAATTTTTTGTTTGAAATTTTTTCTTCCGGGTTTACGGTCTACAAATCTAGTAAGCAGTCTTTAGTTTCAAAAAAAAAAAGCAAAAAATTTACCAAAATGAGTGTAACTAGGGAACAAGTAATCGAGATTTTGAGACAACAAAATGAGCTAAATAAAAGAGAATTGAATGCCCAGTTGGATGAAGTGATGCAAACATTTCGCTTAGAGCCGCCATCCGCGGAGAGTTATCTTCCCGTGGAAATAAATCCAACTGTGGTCGGGGGCAACACAAATATGGATTTAATAAAATCCTTACAAGAATTTAAGGGGGATACTGCTTCTTATCCGGCCTGGCGTTCCGCAGCAGAATTCGCCATTGGCTACTACAAAGAGGGTTCAGAGCAATATTATGTTGCAATGGGGATATTTATTAGAAACAAGATAGTAGGCCCCGCAAATGCAACGCTCGCTTCCTTCTCAACTGTTTTAAATTTTAAAGCTATAATAGCTAGATTGGATAAAGCATACGCGGACAAAAGACCGCTACATGTTTTGGAAACAGAGCTCAGCGTTCTGAGGCAGGGGAGTTTGTCAATCTGCCAATGATACGGTGGGCAAGCAATTAACACTCATAACAAATAAAAATATAATCACTCATTTAAACAATAGGCAGCTTGCCGCCGCGCTCAATGATAGAGCTAGGGAAAACGCATTAAGGGGTAACACCACTGTACACGCGTAAAATAAACACGATTTTTAAAGAATTTTTTTGTATAGAAGAAAAGGGGAAACAATCACTCTGATTTGGAAAGTTATTACTTATATACTAAAATACAAAACTACAAAGTTTGATCGAAAAATTTTACAAAATGGCGGCATTGGAGACATTTTTGTAATGTGGTTTCTCTTGAAGGAGCTCCGCAGCACGCAGCACAGAGGGTGCAAATTTTAATCTGGAACAAAGAAACATTTTTTTTTCTTAATCTAGATAAGAATAGCTAGAGAAACACATAGGGGATTTAAAAAATATTTATTTTTGTGGAATTAGCAAGCATTTGAAGGAAAAAACTCTATTTTGGACTAAAAAAACGGCACTTAAATAATTATAACAATCGTTTAAATTAATCTATCGAAAATCCCCTACGCTCTTCTCTTAACAAGGTTATTATACAGACGTAGTGAAAAACCTGATTAAAAATATTTAAAATTGTTTGAGTTATGCTGCGTGCCAATTTCAGAAAACGTGTTTTGAGAAAAACGCGTTTAAAGTTTGGAAATTTGGAGAAGTCGTTAGGTAGCAGTCACTAACGCTTGGTTAAAAGCTTAAAATATTTATGAAATAGACTTCGGTAACGTATAAAACTTTTTGTTCTGTATTTTAAAAGGTTCAAAGAATTTTTTAAGCTTATAAAAAAAAATCAATATTTTGAAATTTCTACAGTGGTGTTACCCCTTAAGAGTTTTTATTTCTGGCCTAAAGCGGCCGTTATGCGACATTCTATTTTCTGCCAATCCTAAAGATTTGCCTTCTGCACTGGCTACTGCCCAGGAGTTAGAGAACAACCGCATGCGTTATGATTTCGCCAGAACATTTGCGGTTAACAACGTAGCAAGTACCATTAGCCCAAAATACCACAATAACTATCCTGGCAATCCCCAAATGCCTACTCCAATGGATGTAGACCGCGGATCCTCCGCATTCCGACGTACAAAACAGTCCAACCAGGGTTATAGAAAGGGAAATGCAGTGGGAGGGCACCCCAAAAGGGATGCTAATCAATACGTGAATAAACGGGAGCACAGAAGGGGAGATTCAGTAAATTCACGGAAGCCGAAAGTGCAACGGACCAACCATTTTGGGACAACCCCAGAGGTGGATCCACAAAAGAAAATTACTGTGGACCGTGACAGTGATTCGGATGTCGAGATCGCTTCCAATTTCGCAATGGAAGTCGAGATTAATTTTTTAGTATAAGGTCGCTCCTACCTTACATTACCAAAAAGGCGTCGGAGGGGCAGGAACTTAGGTTACTGATTGATACATCCACTTCAAAAAACTATATCAAAAATTTGAGCTTCCTAAAGGGAATTACCCCAGTGGAGAGACAGTTTACGGTCAAATCTTTAAACGGATGTAATCTAATAGAGAGAAAAAATGTAAGGTTTTCGTTTTGGGGAAAGTCTCAACTTTCTTCATTCTTCCTAACATAAAGGGCTTCGGTGGTATAGTGGGATACGATTTCCTTAAGGAGATAGAATCTAAAATTGATACGACATCGGGATACTTATATTACGAGGGTACTAAGGAAAAATTAAATAACGTCAAATGTGAGCAAGTTAACTCCATATATTTAGACAAAGACTCGGTCCCAGCTCTTGTGAAAAACGAGTTTGACTCTATGATTAAAAAGAATTTTAAGGCCTTTGCCGAACCTAACCACGCTTTGCCATTTAATACTAAGGTCAAAGCTAAAATTCGTACCACTTCCTCGGAACCAATTTACACCCGATCTTATCCATACCCGGTTTCGGCGGCAGGACTCATTAATAAGGAAATAGAAATATTGTTGAAGGAGGGAATTATCAGAAAGTCTAATTCGGCGTATAACTCTCCGGTCCATGTAGTGAATAAAAAAGGCCTGGATGAATATGGTAAACAAAAGCTCCGCATGGTAATCGACTTTCGAAAATTAAACGAAAAAACGATTGCAGATAAATATCCTATACCAGATATTTCTACCATATTGGCAAAGCTGGGCAGTTCCAGATTTTTTACTACTTTAGATCTAAAGTCTGGATTCCACCAGATAATCCTTGAGGAGAAGGACTGCGAAAAAACAGCCTTCAGCATTAACAATGGCAAATATGAATTTAATAGATTGCCATTCGGGTTAAAGAATACGCCAGGTATCTTTCAACGGGCTATTGATGATGTCTTAAGAGACGACATTGGCCAAAGTTCCCAAGTTTATATGGATGATATAATCATCTTTTCAAGGGACGAAAAGTCTCATATTCAACATGTCGATAAGATACTGGGGAGGTTGGAAAGGGACGGTATGCGAGTTTCAGCAGCAAAGACTAAATTCTTTAAAGATGAGGTTGAGTTTCTTGGCTTTATTGTCTCTAGAAGGGGGATAAAAACATGTCCAAATAAGGTCAAGGACATAATGGGAAGCTGGAAACACTTCGAGCATTACGCTCTTTCTTGGGTCTTTCTGGATACTATAGAAGGTTTATACGGGATTAAGCGTCTATCGTCAAACCATTAACAAAGTATCTTCGGCGGGAGAATGGCCATGTGTCATCCCACAAGTCCAAACACACTAAAATAGTCCTTGATGACGAAGCCATTCAAGCATTTAAAAGGGTAAAAAGCATTTTGGCATCGGAAGATGTTTTGCTGTTTTATCCGGATTATAACAAAACATTCGAACTAACAACATACGCTTCCTCTAGCGCTTTAGGCGCGGTCCTCTCCCAGAATGTTCGACCCATTACAATGATTTCAAGAACATTATCAAAAACAGAGGAGAATTATGCAACCAACGAGCGTGAGCTCTTGGCTATAGTGTGGGCCCTTAAAAACTTTCAACATTACTTATACGGTATTAAGGACATCGTAATATTCATAGACCACCAGCCTTTAACTTTCGGCATTTCGAACACAAATCCTAATACAAAAATGAAGCGATGACGTGCGTTCATAGAAGAATTTTCGCCAAAATTTGTTTATAAACCCCGGCAGAGGCAACGTCCTAGCAGACGCTCTGTCCCGTCAGTTTTTGAATAATATGAGTGATACAGATGCTACAGCACTTAGCGAGTCATCGCTCTCAAACACAATTAAAACTATCCAGTATCCAGTAAACCAATTCAAAAGACAATTCATTTTGACGAAGGGGGATCATTATCACCAAAGTACAAAAATAATTTTTCAGAAAAAAATTTGTTATACTATAAATTACGACACAATAGTAAATTTGTTGCATAATCTCAAGAAACTCGTAAACACTAGCGTTACAAACGCTCTCTGTTGCGATCTTCCGACACTATCAGAGATCCAGGGACCTCTTGTCGAAGCATTCCCGGTGGTTAAATTTATTCATGCGGAAAAATTTGTAATCGATCTAACTAATCCGAACGATCAACAGGAATCAATAGCAACGGAGCATGCCCGTCAGGTCAGCTGTATCAAATTGTAAGATCTGCCTGGAAAATATATACCAAAGAAAACCACCAAATCCGGAAATTGGGAGAACTCCAATCCCAGAGCGCCCAGGAGAAATTCTCACAATTGTCACAGATAACGAAAGAGCGTTTACTTCAAATTTAATTAGAAACATGCTACGCGATCATTTCTCTATAGAACAGTTTTTCGTACCCACCTTACATAGCGAAAGCAACGGACAGGTCGAAAAGTTTCATTCAACCCTTTTGGAAATAGCCAGATGCGCGAAGGCACAGCAGCAGATAAGCGAGGTTAAAGATTTGATTTTGCTTGCTGCTTAAAAGTACAACAGAACAATTCACTCGGTTGTAGATTCGAAACTAATCGAAATTTTGCAGAACTGCCCAGCGGAGAAATTTGGGGAAATTAGAGATAATTTAATAAGAGCCCAGAATTTGGTATTGAATAGATTGAATGAGAAAAGAATAACCAAAACATATCAGCCTGGTGAAAGGGTGTTTCTTCGTCGAAATAAGCGATTGGGAAGTAAATTTGAGAAGGTGTTCGTGGAAAAAATAGTAGAAAGAGATTTAGGTACAACAGTACAGATAGAAGGCAGGAAAATTCATAAAAGTTATTTATATTACTATAAAATCAATTTCAGATTGCCGCTTGCCCTAGTCTCCGTCACTAGAGCCAAGTTAATTGACTACACCTCCTCACAAGTTATCACCATTCCTCGGGGAAATGTGGCTATTTATAATGAATTCATTTACCTCGTGCACAACACCAACTTAACAGATTATCGCCAGATAGTTTACGAAAGCCGATGATTCACATCAAAATCAAAAAATCAGGTAGTGAACGAAAATATTTTGAAACAACAAGGTGAGGAAATACTACACATAATTCGCACTTTGGAAATACCTAGGTCAATAGATTTTCTGGGGTCCGCCCTGAAATTTATAGCCGGTACCCCAGACCACGAGGATTTTGAACTGCTCTTGACAAAGGCAAACATGTTAATAGAAAAAACAATAGGCAGATTAGAAATAACTCCGATTTACAAAATAGAATTAACGAAATTACCAACCAAATCAATACACTTCGCGGAAATCAAACGGATTGGATATTGAAAGACGAGAAAACATTGCTCTGTGAAAATTTGGTAAGAAGAAATAACCATATGATCAGCCAACTAAACAGACTAGCACTCTCCATTGTGTTAGCAAAAAGTAATATCATAAATCCACTTGTTTTGGATGACGAAGAGATGGATCAAGCGTTCAATTCCGAACAGTTACCCTTTAGTTTAAGTAATTTACTTTTAGTATCTAAGGTAAACATTTTGCAAAGTTCTGATGTTATTTACTATATTCTTAAGGTTACAAGTTTCTGTCAATTCTTAAAAATCTATCCTGTAGTCCATAATAACAGTATCGTAAAGCTAGAGACCACGCTTGTGGCAAAATGTAGCGATACGTTTCAACCACTCGAGAACGGCAATGACACTTTGGTAGCTAAAGTGTGCAAACCGGCTCACTCAGATTGCTTGGGTCAGATGTTAAATAATAATACAGCCAATTTTTCATCAGAATCGGCATATCACATACCATCAGTTCAAAAAATAGAAGAGGGCATCATTATTCTTAACAACGTGCAACCAACGACAATATTTGATCAACGAAAATTGGAAATAAGGGGAACGTATCTGCTTCTTTTTCGTGACTCTATCACCATAAATAATACAACTTACGTGACAAAAAGGGAACCGACTTATATCCAACCACATCCTCCAAAAACCGTATCCAATAATTACTTGGAACACCATACGAGTTTGTCCCTACCATATTTGCACCAAATTTATATCGACAACATCTCTCTCATTCGCGAATTGAAGGAGGGTATATCTGTCCATCGTAATTTGTTGTGGACGATTTTTTCTTTTCCTCCATTACTATTGATCGCAATAGCAATTTTTTTCATCCACCGCAGAAACAAATTAGCAAGTAATACAGTAAAAACTCAGAGGGCAGTAGAGGAAATTTTGGCACGAGTCGAGGACGGCTCGTCTTAAGAGAGGGAGAAGTTAGCGCATTGCACATTTGCAAAGCTAAAACAGAGGTTTGATGATTCCCTTGAATCACTCCCACGTTACTGGTTGTTTGTAATTAGATCGTACAGCTTACTCCCACGCCTGCTTGGCTTTTGGATTTTGTAAATAAACCTCACAGCGGTCAAGCTGATCGTCAATTAACGTACGTGACTTTGGGCAGCTTGAGCAATGCAGCTGAGAATACATTCGTACCAACATACAAACAAAGCTGCCGGCGCATCTATACCAATACAAACTCATCGTTGAATAGCTACACCGCAAGTAGGGATTTAGGGTAGATTGTAAGAACATAGTTTTTAGTTGAGATTTGATATTAATAAAGAACGGTCGAAAATAGAAAAGTTGTATAAAAACGTTTGCCGATGTACGTTTGTTTGCGCATGCGCTCATTCGGTGAATTTAAAAACTCTCGTTACAAAGACTGATGTTTGTTTGTTATTATAGTACCTATATTAAAATTTGCAAGTTAATCGTCCGTAAAAGTTTTTCAGTGCTTTTGGTGCTTCAAGTTTTGTGTACGTAGACAAAGTTTGAAATTGAAATAACGTTAGAAAATATTGTTTACACTTATTATTGTTATTATTTTAGAGCATAATTTTACTGGTACAATGGATAAGAAAAGGAGTAAAGTATGGGGTTTTTTCACGGAGGCTAAATACGATAAGGTAAAATGTGATCTTTGCAATTCGTTGTATTCCGTGAAAGGTGGCTCTACTACAAATTTGAAAAAGCATCTCATGAAGAAACACAGACCAACATATGAGACCATCATTCTGTGTTCCGAGTCAAATGCGCTAGCCCTGGAAGGTCCCATACCACCAACTTCAACAAGCGCAGAGTCTAATCCTGAAACTAATCTTGTGATTAAAACAAATGAGACCAATTCGAAGCAGACTAATTTAAATGCCTTTATTAAACGTCCAATAAGTGTAGTAAGAGAAAAAAAAAATCATGATTTAATTTTTAAATTGATAGTTAAAGACATTCAGCCTTTTTCTGTAGTTGAAGACGCGGGTTTTAAAGATCTTATTAATTACTTAGAACCAAGTTATAAAATACCTTCAAGATATATGTTAAGAAATACTTTGTTGGATTCTCACTACTCCGAAGTCCAAAAAAAATTAAAAGTAGAATTGGAGAATGCTAAATATGTATCGATTACCACCGATGGCTGGACTTCAAGAGCAACAACTTCTTACCAAGCTGTAACAGTCCATTATTTATTAAATTGGGAGATTAAGTCTGCATTACTAGGATGTTTTGAATGCCATGAGCGACATACGGCCGAATACATCAAAAATGAGTTGCATAAGTTGCTCTGCTATTGGGACGTACAAAATAAAATATTTGTCTCCGTTACAGATAACGCAGCGAACATGAAGGCTGCTATACGATTGACAAATTATGAGCATTTACCGTGTTTTGCTCATACTCTTAATTTAGTCGTGCGTGCAGGACTCCAGGAATGTGGACTCGGGGAGCTGATAAAAAAATAAAAGCTATTGTGGAACATTTCCACAAGAATCCAATAGCTACCACAAAACTAATTGCCATGCAGGAGCAACTGAGGCCTAATCAAAAACCGTTAAAGCTTAAAATGGACGTAGTGACCAGATGGAACAGTACCCTAGATATGATTGAGAGGATTTATTCACTTCAAGAAACTTTAGAAGCGTCTCTCGGAATCTTACACAATCCAGTAGAAAATCTTTCAGAAGGCGAATGGCAGACACTGCCAGAAATAATAAAAATTCTGAAGCCATTCAAAGAACTCACTGAAGAAATGTCTTCAGAAAAAAAGGTCACTGTTTCAATGGTCCTGGCTTCGACGGAAAGCATGACCAGAATTTTGGTCAGTTTAACTACGAATATATTAACAGATACAGGAAAGAAACTGCCAAATAAAATACTGACGGAATATAAAAGTAGGTTTAAGAATTGTCACAGGCACCCTGTGATATCTAAAGCAGCACTATTAGACCCGCGTTTTAAGAAGCTGGCATTTAGGTTTGATTTATCAAGTTATGAGTCAGCGAAAGATGCATTGAAAACTGAGCTGCAAAACGAGTTCAACTTTCATCAGCAATCTATAGAACCTACTGAATCAACGTTAGCTATAACTACTAGCAACACTGACGCTGATAACGATTCAATTTGGAAAGATTTTGACGCTGTGGCGACGTCAGTGTCAGCTTCAAACTCTGTAGTTAGCAGCAGTATTATTACTATGAGGCAATATTTAGAGGAAAGAATTATATCTCGAAATGAGTGTCCTTTGAAATGGTGGCAAGCACGGGCAATTCTATACCCGGAGCTCTAGAACTTGGCTGATAAGAGGTCAAGGACAACGATAGGACGAAAAGGAGAGGGGTGGGGGGCTGAATATTTGTGGACTATGAACGGTGACTAATTTGCGGGTGTGTTAGCCGTTGATGCTGAGATGAGTTGTGCTTTTCATATTCTTTGCTTTGCAGTGTAATCCTTTTTATTTTGATCTCATTCCTATCTATTTCATTTTCTTCTAATATCGAATATCGCTACAGTGATCCCTGCAGGATAGATATAAAACAAAAGACAAATAAGAAAATAGAAGAGAATTCAAAGAAAGAATTTTAATTTATAAAGAAAAAGAAAAATAATAATTTACAGGAAGCGAAAATATATACATACATCTTTCTTGTATATCCATCCACGTTTTTGACAGTATGGTGAGTGCCGAAGGAATATCGTCACATTGATCCCTACATGTTAGATATAAAAATTAAAATATTAATATATATATATATATATATATAAATATTATAAAAATATATACTATTCGAATTCCGGATACAATAAGGGATTTATCTGTTTATGATGGAAATCCTCGGCAACTGCACGAATTTATTAATAATGTGGAAGAAATTCTACTCTACATTAGAAATTCCGACGCAACTCCACTGGGACAAATATTACTACTTGCGATTCGAAATAAATTTATCGGCCAGGCTAACAAAGCATTAAACATGTACGAGACATCCCTCAGTTGAGATTAGAGACCTAAATAGCATCCGCCAGAAATGCATTAATATTAAACAATTTTATAGTGAGATAATGGAATAGCAAGCATCCCTCCTCAGTAATATACAGATTCACGAGCAAGATGAGAAAATAATACAAGCAAAGAAAGATTTGTATGTTGGAATGTGTCTTAACAGCTTTCTTATCGTACTTGATTTTCACAATTATTCACTCAGTTAGAAGCCAAAATAGACTTGCAAAAACAACATATTCCTCTAAAATTCAAGCCAAATCTTTCCTCTGGCAAACATATCGCACCCTAAATACAAAAGGGTCACAACTCAAAATTTTCCAAAACTGAGTTTTTTGCATAAATTAATTCAGAGTACACATTTCTAACTGCTGCAAATATTTCGTTCACATAACATCTTCTTTAACTGGAAAAATACAGTTATGTCTATTTTTATGTCAAGTGTGTTGCTTTTGCACGATCAACTAAAGAGAATTATTTTTAGTTGCGTTAATGGGCTCAAGAACAGCTGATTACTTTTATTACACATAAAGAGTTTTATTTTGAGTTCTGCCTCTATAACTGTAAAAAGTGATAAATTTCGTGGTATATTATTTTGCATTGTGCCTCTTTAGTTGTGAAAAGTGAGTTCAATTAGGTTAGGAAACTTAAAAAATTAAAACATTTTATCAGTTAAAAAGGCACAACTTAAGAAAATATCACTAGTTAATCGAAAAAATTTCAGTTAAAGAGTCATATCTCAAAATTTTGTTTTATTTTCGCAAACATAAAATAAAATTGAGAAAAATATAGTAGAACCTTCTTCAATGTTGTATATTTTCATGATGGAACAATATTTTCTTTAAATATTACAATAATTTTTACATAAAACGTTTTTCGTCTCTCCTGAAAATCTTAGTATTTTGAGTTGTGACCCTTTTGTATTTAGGGTGCGATATCATTCCTAGCTACTCAAAAGCAGTCATAAAAACCTCTGTTGACATCCAAGATGGAAATATTTTTATAAATATGACTTACATCAAAGAAACACTTTACATACCAGAAGAAATATACTACGAAGAAAACTGGTATAGTCTCGTGGAAGTAGTAAATATTTCAGAGAGTCAAGAAAGTAGAAAAATATAACGACGAAGAATTCATCGAAATCCTTAATTTCGAAACCAATCTATTGAATAATGAAAATATCGACTTTCCCATTAATTCGAACAGAACATTTAAATATTGAAGAAAAACAAAAACTTCTAAAACTATGCCGAAACTACCCGGACATATTTTTTAGAAACATTTTTTTATGAAAATGCTTGTACTTCACTACGCTTAATTTAGCAAATGGCTTCCATCAAATTGAAATGGACTAAAAAGATATCGAACGAAGAAAGGAGAATAGGAACGAATGCCTTTCGGCTTAAAAAATATACCTTCAACTTTTCAACGAGTAATGGATAATGTCCTAGGTAAACTTATGGCAAAATATGTCTTGTCTACCTTGATGACATAATCATGTACTCCACTTCCCTTCAAGAACCCATTCATAGCCTATTGTAAATAGTATTCGATAAATTGCGATCCTCCAATTTTAAAATTCACGCAGATAAATCGGAATTTCTTTACAAAGAAACCACTTTTCTTGGGCATATTGTTTCCACAGAGGTCATTAAACCTCGAACTCGAAGACAAATCTAAAGTTTTATAGGTCTTGTAGGATACTACCGGAAATTTATAAAAGATTTTTCAAAACTCACCAAACCCCTAACTGAATGCCTGAAGAAAGAAAAAACAAATGAACTAAACGACCGTTATATAAATGCTTTCAATACATGTATGTAAATATATTTTAACTAACGACCCCTTACTACAAAACCATTCATATTAGCAACAGACGCTAGTAATTTCGCACTAGGCGCAGTTCTATCTCAAGGACACATAGGTTTCGACAAACATATCTGTCGCACACTCAATAAATCAAAATACAACTTTTCTACAATTGAGAAGGAACTATTAGTCATAATATGGGCTAATAAATATTTCCGTTCTTAACTTTTTAGGCATAAATTCTTGATTATAAAAGACCACAGGCCCCTGACATGGTTGATGTGTTTAAAAGAACCCAATTCAAAATTGGTCAGACGGCGGCTAAATTAGTAAAATATAATTACGAAATAATTTATAAAAAAGGGAAATTAAACACAAACGCAGATGCACTTAGCCGAATCAAAATAGACTCACCAACCACAGTAGACATAAACATAAATAACACACTCTCTAATTAAGGCACCTCTGGTAGCACAGTACATTCAGCAGAGGAAAACCTCAATGATGGCATATATATTTCAAACCTTTAAATGATTTTAATTTACAATATATTTTCGAAAAAAGCCCCAACAGTTCAGAAATATTAACATAAAAGCCTTTCAAAAATAAACAACGGCGTATATTCAGAAAACCAGTATTCACTTAAGAAATAATTACCGAAATTTTCAAAAAATTCAGTATCAGTTGTAAAAGGTTTTCTAATAACAGGTGTTACAAGTGAATCTAGTGCACTATCGAGAGTCGATTACCGATTTTTTATGGCCCGAATTGGATAGTATTGACCTGGACAACGTTTATTTTCAACAAGACGGCGCTATGTGCCACACAAGCAACGAAACCATTGATCTTTTGCGGGAGAAGTTTCCGGACAGTGTTATCTCGCGAATAGGTGATCACAATTGGCCACTGAGATCTTGTGATTTAACACCTTGTGACTTGTTTCTTTGGGGCCACGTGAAAGAGAAAACAGCCGAGGGTCGATTGAAGACCTCAAAGATGGAATTCGTGAGGCTATCGAGGACATAGGGCAGCCACTTTGCAATTCGGTTATGGAAAATTTCATGAAAAGGATATTGTCATGTATGCGTGGTCGTGGTGGTAATTTGCCTGATGTTATTTATTTATTATTATATTAAAAAATAGCATTTTTCTTTCACCTCCTATTAAAAAACCCTTTATTTACTGACGATGACCCATTTCAACCTTAACAGAAAATTGTATTTCCCATTCATGAAAAGTAAAATTACTCAAACAATAAATAACTACGATAAATGTCAAACTCTCAAATACGATAGAAATCCCCCGAAACCTATTTACCAACAACCAAAAACCCCGAAAAACCCCTGGATATTCTTCACATGGACGTCTATAGCATAAACAACGAAAAAATCCTCACAATAGTTGAGAAATTCTCAAAATTTACTGCAGGATATACCCTACCATCTCGAAATAGCATTTGCATAGTAAAATCGCAGATCGAGGATCAGAATTTACTCCAAACATTTTCAAAGATTTTTGTCGCCAACTTCACATTGAATTGCACATCAATTCATTCCAACAGAGCACAAGGAACGCTCCAGTTGAGAGACTTTACTCCACTCTTACTGAAATATATATCGAACCGTGGCAACAACAAGTGGAAGCCATGATGATATACTAATTGAAACATTCATAACATATAATACTTCAATATACTCCGCAACTAATTTAACTCCCTTTGAATTATTTTTTGGTAGAACTTTCCAATTTAATAATACAGTTACATTTAATAACGAACACGAATATCTTAAAAAACTCAATGAGTTTGAGAACTCCCTATATCCAATAATTAAACCAACCAAACCAACCAACCAAATAATAGATAAACTGAACAAAGATCGATCTGAACCAGAAAATTTAGAAAACCAAACACTTTTTAGAAGAGAGGCAAGACGTAACAAAATAACACCAGGATTCTCAAAACACAAAGTAAAACACAATAATATACTGACAATAATCACTACAAAAGACAAGGAATTTCATATATCAAAACTTAAAAGATTACACAAACAACAACTAAACAAAAACGCACATAGTACCCCTATCCTTAGGCTACCACACATATTTCCCCAAACAAATTGACATACGACACATATACAACCTACAGAAAATAGAGAAATTTGAACTTCGCCCTGCAAGAATAATTAATAACTATAATAACCTTATACAAATCATTAGCCTCGATGAATACTTTAAAAGGCTTCACGGGATCACTATATTTATAACAGTAACTAAAATAAAACTCACAGAACTCGAAAACAAAATAATCATTAATAATCACTTATCTATAATAACATCGCTGAATCAATTATTTTAGCAAAACTAAAAATAGTACCGAAATTCATATTAAGTACTACAGAAGTAGGCGAAATATATGAACAAGTGAAAAATAGCATATATAGCATGTAATAAAAACAACATTCTGTTTTTTGGTACAAAGTGCCCAAAGATAGAAGGTCAGTACTACTGTATGCCATTGTAATACACCCAACACACCACGCTCCACTAAAGAAGAAAGATAAAGGCGAGATAAGTTCCATTACGCAACCAGAGCCATATTAAATCGAATTGCAGTGAAGAACCATACGAGATAAATGGCACAGCCCTTCTACACTATATCAATTGCATAATATATGTTAACGATGAAGCCATCAAAGACACCCCGCTACAGTATAAAGAAGAAATTTTCGTGCCACCGGCAACTTATTCACAAATAATACCAAGGATTGTAAAGGAAAAGCTAAGCCGGAAAAAATTAAGAGAATACCAAATACAAGGCTATGAAGCAGCATCAAAGAAGAACAACGGAATATTAGTCGTAATATCCACCTTTGTGATTGCTGACATCCTCATCATCGTATATTTCATCAAGAAAGAACTAACGGCAAATATTTACCGAATTATTTTTTCACTGCTGCCGCCCCAAGCACATCTTTGTGGCCTTCGCTTTCCTTTAAGGGGGAGGAGTTACGGCCGCTTCCGCAACCTCAACGGCTACAACAACACCAACCAACAACCATCGGTAAAGCCAACAAGGGCAAGAAGCTAACCGGCCATCAACACCGGAAAAGCAGACGCATCAAGAATTGGCTAAATTTAAGTTATATGAACTAAATGCTTCTCTAAACCAAATTAAATAATTACTTAATGTAATAAGAGTTGCATATAAATTGAGCCATCCCTACTAATATTATAAATGTGAATATAAGTTTGTTTGTTACGCTTTCACGCCAAAACTACTTAACCGATTATTATGAAACTTTGTACACATGTTATTGGAGGTGTTAGAAGTAACATAGGATACTTCTTATTAAAAAAAAGGTCTCGAGATATAGGTCAAAACGTGGACCCGGGTAACCTTCGGATGTGTATGTACAATATGGATATCAACTGGAAGCTGTTGGTGAATGCTGTAGTTCAGAGTATTTTTCATGCCGCTCCGTGACTAGGGTCTCGAGATAGAGACCAAAATGTGGACCCTAGAATGTGTTTGTACAATATGGATATCAACTGGAAGCTGTTGGTGAATGCTTTAGTACAGAGTATTTTTCATGCCGCTCCGTGACTGGGGCCTCGAGATATAGGTCAAAACGTGGACGCGGGTAACCTTTGGTTGTGTATGTACAGTATGGGTATCAAATGGAAGCTGTTGGTGACTGCTGTAGTTCAGAGTATTTTTCATGCCGCTCCGTGACTAGGGTCTCGAGATAGAGACCAAAACGTGGACCCTAGAATGTGTTTGTACAATATGAATATCAAATTGGAGCTGTTGGTGAATGCTTTAGTAAAGAGTATTTTTCATGCCGCTCCGTGACTGGGGTCTCGAGATATAGGTCAAAACGTGGACGCGGGTAACCTTTGGTTGTGTATGTACAATATGGGTATCAAATGGAAGCTGTTGGTGAATGCTGTAGTTCAGAGTATTTTTCATGCCGCTCTGTGACTAAGGTCTCGAGATAGAGACCAAAACGTGGACCCTAGAATGTGTTCGTACAATATGGATATCAAATTGAAGCTGTTGGTGAATGCTTTAGTACAGAGTATTTTTCATGCCGCTCCGTGACTGGGGTCTCGATATATAGGTCAAAACGTGGACACGGGTAACATTTGGTTGTATATGTACAATATGGGTATCAAATGAAAGCTGTTGATAAGTGCTTTAATACGGGGTAATTTTCATGCCTATTGATGACTAGGGTCTCGAAATATATGCCAAAACGTGGACCCGCCGTGTCTTTGCACCGAATTAAACCAAACTTACACACATTGTTAAGTAGGTATTGAAGATGGTTTCCGTATAGTTTGGATACCTATTGGTAGATAGAGTCTCGAGATATAGGTCAAAACGTGGACCCGGGTAACCTTTGGTTGTGTATGTACAATATGGGTATCAAATGAAAGCTGTTGATAAGTGCTTTAATACGGGGTAATATTCATACCTATTGATGACTAGGGTCTCGAAATATATGCCAAAACGTGGACCCGCCGTGTCTTTGCCCAGCGAAGCGGGCCGGGTTTGCTAGTATAGAATAAAAGGCTCCATAGAATTTAAGTTATATGAAATAAACTGCGTAGTAAGGAAATCCAATATTGTAATACTTATTAATAAGTATGAGTTAATAACAAAATAATATACACTTGTCATATTGCAGTCAAAAAGCTAACTACTTTGTTTTTTTTTTAAACTAGTTAGTGGACGTTACCATAAATCCAGCATTATGGACAGCTCAGGCACGTGAGAGAAGATGTAGTGGGCTCGTTTTATCAATGATCGAGTCTTGCTTTGAGAAATCTGCGCTTGCGTTTATGAATTAAATAGCTTTTTTTGTATTAAAGAACATTTTAAAATGCTGTTTCTGCGCCTATAAAGGTATTTTGTTTTTGTAAGTAAGCAAAATTTCATTAAGTATATAATAAATAAAGGGCATATATTTTATTAAACTTTATAGATATATATTGTATAAAAAATACGTTAACTTCTAGTTGGTGAGTATAAAATTATATACTTTATTGCGATATAAATATTTCAATAAAATACTTCATATAAAATTTTTAGGCAAAGACAAATCGACATCGCATTGGCTTTGTGTCGATTTATTTTTGTGTATACGAGCAAATATATCGTTTCTTGCGTCTAGAACTTGTTGCGGTTCGCCCTTCCTCTTCTGTTCACCCAACCGACCGCAAAAATTGACTGATTGTGACTCTGTCTTATTATGATACTTACTCAATGAATAAACCTATTCAGCTAACTGGACCAGATGTAGTGAAAGACGATACATATTTACGGCGGACGTAGAATGTACTAACATGGTCACAATCTCGAACAAAAATGATGTACCGGTACTGGCACCCTATTTCCACTTAAGTATGTTGTTCGTCTCTTTTTTGCAAGTTAAAGCAAGTATGAATAGGTATGTACAAGTATGATAGGCAAATCAATGTATCAAGTTATAGAGGCGACCAATAATGGCATACCCAAATAGTAAACGACGGCTCTATATAAACAGCGGGAAAAAATGAATTTTGCTAAAAATGTGTTCCTTAGTGGGTTAGACTACGATTAATACTTGATATTCGGTTTTTTTTTCATACGTATATATTTCCAACATCAAAATTTTTGACTTGTGGCCACTCAGAAAGCACTGTACGATTCTGTCAAGCAAGAGCCGTGCCAAAAATAGCCGTGCTCGCTAAAACTTTTTAAGAGTTCGCATTCGTTGTCTGAAGCAATATTTAAGTATATGTAAACATAGATACACTATAGTAAAAAATAGCAGCAGTCTTGTTTCAAAGTAAATTTGTACCTTTACGGCTATATTACTTATTTGGTGCATTTTTTTATTAATTGGATAATTCCATACGTGAAGATATATCTTAATTTAGTATTTATCTTCTAAGAGAGAACGAAAAGGAATAGAGTTGAGATTTTCAATGGTACAAATTTCGAAGACGTAATCCCGTTTTAGGCTAACGGCACATACAGCAGCTAAAACAATGACCATTCGCTATGACTGCCGCCATTCTGTCGCGGACTTCTATGGGTGCATTCATAACAAATGGTTCTGCAAAAGTCGCGCCTAGATGTTGTTTAAAAATAAAAAAGTAGGTTGTCGCTTTATAATTGCCTAATTGTTCAGAATGTCGAGATATCGGTGTTACGCTATAACAAAAATATTCTCAACACAACGTCCAGTTTTTTGTCGCCAGCCCTTTCCTCGAAAGAACCAGTCTCTTGAATTTTTTTCACCAACCTATGAATTATCGACTCTTTCGGCCCATGATTTCCACCAAAAAAATTACGAATTTCGCGATATGTTGTTCCTGAAGATCGACTGTTTTCATAATAATAATAATGTATTTGACAAATGTCAAAAGCGACATAAAGAAAAGTTACCGTCTAGAAATTAGTCAGTACAGACGTACCGGTGGCACTTTTCAAGCACCCTTTATATACGGAATACCATCATTTCCTTCATGACAAAAATTTACAGTTCGCCAAAATTTTTGTCCTCGTCAAGAAACATAGTCTTATGTAAGGCTTAGGAAGGAAGATGTGGCGGTTCGTTTTATGAATGCACGAGTGGTGCTTTGACAAATGTGGACTTGCGATTATTGTATTAAATAACATTTTAGAATGCCCGCTGCAAAGCGGCTATCCTGTTACGCATGTTGTTGCCTCGGCACCTATGAGGTTATTTTGTTTTTGTAAGTACAATATTGTCAATATCGAGTGAGGGACGGCAAATTTCATTGAATGAAGAATAAGTAAAGGGCATACATATGTATATATTTATTAGCATTTATGTATACATAAATACAAATATGCACGTTAAGTATACAATTATCTACTTCTTCAATGAGATAAATATATAAATAAAATAGCTCTTATGTAGTACTATAAAATATTTTATAAAAAATTCTATTATACAAAAATAAAAATTAGCTAAACCAAAATATTAGCAAACCAGCAAATATGCTACATTTGTGCATATATACAAATGTGTGCATGTATATATGGTTGTCCCGCGGGAGGGAAACGGAGCTGGGGTGGGTTTTTAGTGGGTGAGCCGAAAGGCAAGTCTCACACTTTTCGGCTTTCAATGCTTTGTGCCACCTCCATAAAAAGAAAAAATATATATTAGTGGAGTGTCTGGAGCGTTAAAAACGTTAAAACCTAGGATGTCTTAGGGACTAGATGAAATTAAATTATCTCTGCGAAAATGTGTTGTGAATAACATAAATAATAATCTCTACCTATTTAAAAGTTGTGCATTTGATTTTTAAATAGCAAAAATTTATGATTGCAATAACTTATGTGCTATAATGCAAATAACGTTGTAGAATTTATTGTTTTTGTAACAGAAGTGGAAGCAAATGAAAAAATAAATAGATTATGGATAATTAAATGTTAAAAAAAATATATTATGTAAACTATTCGTTTATTTAAATAATTAGCATACAAAAAAAATAAAAAATTGTTTTCTGTTATTATAGCATAAAAGTAAAATCGAATTAATTATTAAAAACAAAAAAATTATGACTATTTAAAAGAAAAAAATGAATTAACAAAAAAATTTGTCTATTGAAAAATTTACATTTTTTCAAAAATCATCTTTAATTTCACTGATGTTAATTATAGGCGCTACATTTAGACAGCTGTCGTCGTGGCACTGTAGGCATGCTACACTGCAGTATAATCCACTTTTTCGGCATCCGCATGCAGCTCCACATCCTTTTTTGCAATTGCAAAATAACATTTTTAATAAATTTTCCGGAGCAGGTAATTGATTCGTAAATATTGGATGATAGGTATTATTGGAATAGTTCCATCCCCAATTTTCGATGATTAAATCATTCCCTAACCACATCTGGATTTGTAGGTAAACCCGTTTTAAGTGTTTAAATGCTGCATCAGATGTGGGAGGTAACGAAGATAAAAGAACACTTGTGTCTTTGCCAGTTGCTTTGATGAAGGAATTGAACCTGAATGTATTCAAATCTGCCATTTTTGCCGAAGCACCATACAGTCCCAAAATACATGTAATACCAGCTTGAAATATATTATTTGCATCTTCATGTACATTTTTAAATACTGCTGCTGAGTCATGTAGATCATTCCGCTTCTCAAAATTTTTGATAAACTTAATTTTTCCTTTGTTGTAAAACGCCGAAGTAGTATCACAGCCCGTGAAAGCATGTAAAAATAGAACATGTTCTTTACATGCTGGTAGAGATTTTTCTAAACTTTTCGATGAAAATATTTGTTGGTTAACTTTGCCTCGGGATGGTTTTAAAAAATATATTTCACGATCAGTAGGCGCCAATGCCGTTAACACAACCAAGACGTCAATGTCTTCAGAAATTACAACAATATTTTATCTTGAGCGATTTTTAACGGCATATTTTCATCAAATTCAATATATGTACTTATATTTTTTAGTGCGCGACGATTCCTTTCAGCAGATTTAATACCGTCCTTCTTATATCCATCAAATACCACGTATGCGTTATTATAATTATTCCTCAAATATCTTACGTAATGTTCGCATATCATTTTGAATGTTTCATTTAATTGCCATTTGCAACGATACATGCCTCCATCAATAACATAATGAACATTTTCTAAGCTTTTCAAATTAATCTGAATTTCTGGGAATAATTCGTAGAAAGTTGATTTTTTTGTCTTTCGCATTTGGCCATCTTCAAACAGAGCAAGTGGATATGGTGCCAGTTCATAATTCATATAAGTTTTTAGTTCATCATCTGTTTTTTTCAACACACAAATACGTTGAAACAGCAACAATGGATCAACAGGAATAACATTGTTATGAAATTTTATTTTATTATTTTTAGCCAATAGAGAATTTATTTTATCTTTCCTTAAAAAATTCAATTCGCGTACATTTTTCCCTTCGATTTTCTTCATAACTTTTAAACCGTCTTCAAAAGCATTGTAACAATTTATACTTTTATCACCGGTAATTCCAGTGGCAATTGACATAATTGCATCTGTATCAGGAAAAGGACTGTGTTCTTTGAAAAAGTCTACCAATCTTTTTACATCGATACCATCCCTTTCTATTCTAGCATCTGTAGAGTCACTGTGTTGATGACTTTTATTGAAAGATATGTCACAAAAATTTTCTATGCTTTGAATAATACCTTTACTATAAATAACTCCTCTGATCCATTTATAAACTACACTTTCAGTGGCACCTCGTTTAAAAGGACCCCCTTCGACGCTCATTCCTTTCATTAAAGTCTGCTCAATAGTCTGATCACTTGCAATACCAGAAAAAAAAAATATCTGATCGCCTAGATGTGATATATACTGTTGTATATTTTTCGAACTCTGCTGGATCCATTATATACTGTAATTCCTTCATATCTTGCAGATAAATTTGTGCAGCCTTCGCATAGGGAAAATGTCCTGATGCGTGGAATAGTGGAATCATCAGCTCAATACTATGTAGATGTAAATTCCAATCCCCCATACGGTCGGCAGCAATGAAGTCTTTCAATATTGTTACCATTCGAAAATACGTAATCCATAGTTTTGATGTTTTATTTTTATTTTCAAGCTCAACTAACTTATCTTCAAAAATTCTACTTAGCATTTGAAATCCTTGGTTTTCTGTAATTTCATTGTAATTGAACATTTCAAAAAACATCGATATTTGTTCGTCATTCAATACATTTAAAAAATCCGCATTATTCTCCTTAAGATCTTCAAAAATTAATTGTGCTAAAGCTTGCTGCAATAAGGTATGAGCACGTACTGCTCTAGCATAGGCACGTCCTGACGTTATGTGATCAATCGTATTTTCTGCATAAATGGTAGAAAGAACTTCTTTTATCCCACTTCCAGCCATAATATAGCCAATAGATCCCATGTAAAACATTAGAGTATGAAACGAGCCTAATCTGACTACAACTAATATTTCATCTGATAAAAACACAGCAGAAGCTGCCGTTCCCCTCTTCCACTCGGTAAAAAAACAATTGTTCGTGAAACTGGCGTCAGAAATATGCGAGGTTTTCAAGTTGCTCCGATAACTAAACACTTTTGCAAAATTTTGGAAGTTTTAAATAAAATCCCAAAATTTTCACTATTACGTATTCACAACATTCGCTCAACACGTGTCACTTATAACTGATTTAGCCAGAACAAATTCATAGTACGTCGCAGCTGCCGTTCCCCTCTTCAAGTTTGACTACCTGCTCAAGGTCTCTTCGACCCGTCAAATAAAATGGAACGTTGGGAAGATGTTTGTCTTTATCTATTTAAGTAAAATTTAACGTAGAACTAAAAAAAAAAATTTTTCCAACTCAATATTATGCTCCAATATATTAATTTTTCATATTTTTTTGTTTAAACAATGAAAAAATTAATTGCACAATATAATATTGGTAGAAGTTACAATTTAGAGCATACAAAAGAAAATCCTGTTGGTTACATGGCAATTCATTCAGTCCCTACGAGATCCGAGGTCAAAACCCCTGGGCACTCCACTATATGGTAGTACACGTGTGTACGTTTACAGTGCGCGTGCTCAGTTCTTCTTAATTCTTCCTCAAACGGCTTTCATGGCTGCACTGGTACGTTGGGAAAAAACTATTGATCGTGCGGTAAAAAAACATTCTCGAAATATTAAGTTTCTTCAGCAATTCGTAAATCTCACTTACACTTTTACCACACTTTTTACAATCAGTGCAATGTGATATTCCTTAGCTCGCCACTCTATTGTTAACAAGCTAAATTTGCCACGAAACTGAGACAATGCATACGCACATACATATGAACGAGGTGTGTTCAAAAAACAAAGTGAAAATTGAGCGGGCTGCATACATTTGACTTTCCATTATTATATTTTTTTTTTAATTTGGTACACTCGTCTCGAAGATATGTTCGCGGTTTTAGCAGTATAGCATGTGTTTTGCGTATTCTGCAATTTTCTACTATCGACTCTTGGGTCTCCTGGACTCTACCAGTGGGACGATTAGGCTTTGGTTTCGATATCATAATCATTCGTCACCAGTTATGACCCTTTTAAGAAAATCTGGACCATCGTTGACGACATTCAACAATATCTGAGCGATGCTCGTGCGATGTTGTTTTTGGTCAAAATTCAGCAATTTTGGAACGAATTTCACTGCCATACGCTACGCCAACCGATATGCCGACATCCTCAGCAACTTCTCTAATTGTGATTCGGCGATTCTACATGACAATTTTCTTCACTTTCTGAACATTTTCATCGGTTGTTGATGTGCTGGTGCGTCCATTGTGAACGTCACATTCACATCTTCTCGACATTCTGTGAAAAGCTTGTACCACTTGTAAACTTTTTTTTAACTCAGAGTACTCTGACCGTGTGCCACTCTCCACATTTCAAGTGTTTTTAAGCACTTAATTCCATTTTTACACAAAATTTGGTACAACGTCTTTGATCCATTTTTTCGATCATAGATTCATAGATTCTATTAAAATATTTTTGAAGATTTGTAATTGACTCAATCTGTGTATTTCCAACTGACAACTAATGTTAAAATGTGGAAATATTTAGTTGGTACTCGTAATAGCTCTTTTATTTTGTTGAGAAGGCCACCGTAACATATCTTATCGAAGATACATCTAGGAATACAGCGGAACACACTCTTTGCTTTTCGAAGGGATTTTCTATAACTTCTGTGACTTGATCGATTGTTGAATGTTTTGGGTGAAAGTCACATTGACGCCTTGGTATCAGGTTCCTCTGCTCAATAGCAAGTAATTTTTCTAGTAGGGGTGGGTAGGAGTGATATAGGCCGATATGATCGTGTGCTAGATTTCCTGGATTGGTGAAAATAATGATGTCGGCAGTTTTCTAGTATATAGAAATGTGCTTCAGTTTGAATGTAGCATTCATAACTTCTGTTAATTAAGTTGAAGTAGTGTTTTAGGATTACTTCAAAGGATAAGGTTAAAGTCAGGTGACTTTGTGGATTTTAATATTTTTAATTCTTCATATAATTCTGAATCCGTTACTGGAGGAATTTCGTCGTGATAACTTGGATCCATTTGCTCTTGATACATCGTATGGTTTGAATATATTTGCATACCTATTTATTTCTGATCTGTGTGTATCATCCGACAAATTGTGGTTCCGTGGGAGTTACACTTATATGTACTGTTAATTATATTAGGGAATGTTCAGAGTTTAAATCTAGTTCGTTTTCTATGCGCATATATTCGAAGGAAAAATTTTTGGTTATGAAAAAATCTATAAGATGATCTGTTGGCCAATACATTGGTGCCCCAGTAGAAAGTTGCATCCAGTTTTTTTAAAGAGCTTTGTAAAGGGTTTTCCAATAACAGGTGTTATTTTGAATATCCTGCTATTTCGGTATATGCCACTTTTGAAGCTGTCGTTTTTTTGATATTTGACAAGTAGAAACTACGCCATTTATAAAAATGGAACGATACACGCTTAAACGACACATTGAAATTATTAAATTTCACTATAAAAATAGTGAACATTTTGCAGAGACGGTTCGTAAAACTCGAAAATTGTTGAGTCATCGTGAAGCACCTTGTCGGACTGCAATACAGAAATTGGTGAAAAAATTCGTTGGTACAAGTTAGTTATGTGAACAATAAAACCCGTGCACGTCGCTCAAGAACAGCCGAAAATATTGCTGCTGTAGCCGAAAGTGTTGAAGAAACCCCAGGTTTGTCCATTCCTGGTCGTTCTTTGGAAATAGGCATTCCACAAACGTCGTTACATCGTATTTTGCATAAAGATTTGGGTCTTAAGGCTTATAAAATCCAGTTAACACAAGAACTCAAGCCGGTCGATCAGCAATAACGTCGTGTCTTTGCTGATTGAGTCGTATAAATGCATGAAAATTCCATCGAAAAATCATCTTGAGTGATGAGGCCCATTTCCACCTCTGTGGCTTCGTCAACAAGCAAAAGTGGTGAATATGGGGCTCAGAAAATCCAAGAGTTATTGTTGAAAAGCCCCTCTATCCTCAACGTGATACTGTTTGGTGCGGTTTATGGTCCGGCGGTGTCATTGGACTTTACCTTTTCGAAAATGAAGCTGGAGCAACAGTTACGGTGAATGGATTACGCTATCGAGAGATGATTAACGATTTTTTATGGCCGAAATTGGATGGTATTGACATAAACAACGTTTATTTTCAACAAGACGGCGCTACGTGCCACACAAGCAACGAAACCACAGATCTTTTAACAAAATAACACCTCTGATTGAAAAACCCTTTATAATTCTCTGCCTTTTGTTCTGATAATTCTCGACCGCTAATTAAAATGCTTAGCATGTTAATTTCCGCCCATTATGCATGAAGAGGAGCGAAGTCCCACAGCCAACTATATACACATATATGTATGTATGTATATATTAGGTGTGCAACTAAGTTCTCGCTGTTTGTCAATAGATGCCACCAGTAGTGTGTGCCAGGCGATTCTAACATAACCTAAATGTCATAAACCAAGCTTAGACATAGGGTAAACAAACTACTTCGACACATTATTGATTTTGTTTTGGTATCATATATCTTGGTTTTGTGAAAATGTCTGATGTTGTGCCGAATAATCGTCATTTGCGGGAAGTGTTGATTTTCCTCTTTCATTCGAAAAATATGGGGCTGAAGCACATTGAGACCTACAAAAACTTTATAGAGATGCTGCTTTAAGTGAAACAACGTGCCGATATTGGTTCCGTCGCTTCAAAGACGGTGATTTTAATGTTAACGACCTCCGCGTGAAGGATGGCCAAAAACCTTCGAAGACGCTGAATTGGAGGCATTGTTCAATGAGGATATGTGTCAAACGCAAGAAGAGCTTGCTTAAGTATTAGGAGTTAACCGCCAATCCCTTCCCAAGCGATTGCATGCTTTGGGAATGATTCAGAAACAGGGGACTTAGGTTCTTTATGAGTTAAAACCAAGGGATGATGAACGTCGTTTTTTCGCCTGTGAACAACTGCTCCAGCAGCAAAAAAGGAAGGGTTTCCTTCATCGCATCGTAACCGGTGATGAAAAATGGATTCATTACAGCAATCCAAAGAAAAGAAAGTCATGGGGACTGCCCAGTCATGCTTCTACGTCGTCGCCTCGGCCGAATATTCCCGCCGCGAAGGTTATGATATGTATTTGGTGGGACCAAGTTGGTGTTATTTATTATGAACTGTTAAAACCAAGCGAAACCATCATTGCGGATCGGTATCGACTTTAATTGATGCGACTGATCCGAGCACTGCGCGAGAAGCGGCCGCAATACACGGAGAGGCATGAAAAAGTGATTCTACAGCATGACAGCGCTCGGCCTCACGTTGCCAAACCCGTTAAAACCTACCTGAAAACACTGAAATAGGGAAATCTTACCCCACCCACCATATTCTCCAGATATTGCGCCGTCCGATTATCACCTGTTCCGATCGATAGCACATGGTCTAGCTGAGCAGCTGCTCCATTTATATGAAGGCATCAAAAAATGGCTTGATCCGTGGACAGCCTCAAAAGATGAACAGTTTTACCGCGACGGTATACGAGATCTACCAGAAAGATGGGAAAAAGTAGTAGCCAGCGATGGTCAATACTTTCAATGATTCACTTGTAACCGAATAAGTTAATAATAAAATTGTATTTTCATAAAAAAAACAGCAGGAACTTAGTTGCACACCTAGTATAAATAATATATTTTATTATGCTATATACAACAATATATTTTATTATATTATAAATGTATATTCGATTCTCGTCCTAGAGAGACGTTTCTGTAGTATGAATTTGAAGTGTGTAAAATGTAGAACGATGCCCCGTTAATCCGCCGTTCCTTGTGGTGGTTTTTGTGGAGGTGCCTTCCACGCAAAATGTATTGGCTTTTCGAAATACGAGACGGTTGCACTGTTGAGGATTGAAAAATTTTTGTGGTCCATGCATCGATTGCATAAAAGCGGCAATCAATAGCTATGAAAAACTGATTGATTTAATAAAGCAAAGTGAGAATAAAGTTGAAAAAATCATTGGTAAAAAAATGCAAGTATAACTGAAGCGGCAAAACAAATTAAAGCAAAGGGCAAAGTGGACCAAATTACAAATAATCAGAGCCGAGTGGAGAAATCAACGGAAGAAGTGAAAAAGTCAAAGTCCGGTATTGCCCCAGTTAAATTGAGACCGAAGATAAATCAAGAGAGCGAAGTAACAAAAAGAGATGTAAAAACAATAATAAAGCCCTCTGAACTGAAAGTGGGTGTAAACAGAATTACGAATAGACAAAATTGTGCAGTATTAATTAGGTGCGAGAGTAATGAAGCGAAGAAATTACTGGTTAATGATACTAAAGAGTGAGAAGTGAGTGAGTAGTTTAGTAGTGAGTAAGTGGTACGACACCTGCCAAAAATGAGAAAACCAAAGATAATGATATGCCACAATAGTTAAAATCAATGGAAATGATGTAATGTGTAATGAATACAAAAAAATTGCACATCGAATGGGACAGGTGTACTTTATACGAAAGCTGCAATATATTGAGGTATTACAGTTGCTGGGGATTCAATCATAAATTCACTGTATGCAAGGAAAACAACCAGCATGTGCCAAATGCGGAGACTCGGGATAATAGTATGTCCGTGAATATACGAATGATTTTCTGAAACGTGTTAAAGCAAAATAAGAATTTACCTGACCGAACTCCAAGTGATTAAAAAAAATGCTTAGAAATCAATCTAATAAAATACAATATTAACAATAACTAAATGCTTGTATCATACTTGAACGCGAGAGGGCTCCGAAAAAATATAAACCAGCTAAAAGCTATCATTTTTGAAACGAGATTTGAAAAAGAATGAAATAAAAAAAGAATGAAATAAAATTGAGCAACTATTCAATAATAAGATGTGAGGTGTGCTTTTCTGTACCAATCCTGAAAGGAATGTGAAAGTATTAAGAAAAGTCGCTGTAGGAAAAATGATTTGGTGGCTCGTGATAAAGGTCAAACAGAAAAATGTAACTTTAACACTAGTGGCCGTCTTTAGATCGCCAGATAAACAGAAAATATATTTCTTCATTTTTTAAAGGGCGTGGTTATGCAAATGATGAAACATTAATAATGGAAGATTATTGATTGATTGACATATAAATAATTCGTACAAACAACAAATTGGACAATTGATTTCTGATAAGGCATAGAAACAAGTAATAAATGAACCCAGGAGAGTAACTCAATCTCGTGCGAAATTAATTGACTAAGCGCTAACGAATATGTCGAATATTGAAGTGAAAGTTAACCCTAACTATTGTATAAAGTAAGCGATCATGAGTCGGTTATAATCAACTAAAAAAGGCATAATCTTAAACAAAGAAAAAATATAAAAAAAACAATCAAATCAATCGTTTTCAACACAGAAACATTTACTGGCGAAATATTAAAAGGCAATTTCGGGTTATAGAAACTTTGACGAGTTGTTTAACAGCTATCTGAGTACTATGAAGATATAAAAATTCAATTGTTTGAAACTGCGAAATGGAGCAGAAAACATAGTTATTGGCAAAAATATAAGCAATACAGAAACCATTTCGTAGAAAAACAAATTTAAGGAGCACGAGACGAAAGGGCAATGTGGAGAACAATGTGGAGAACATCTAGTACTAAACGAGAAAAGGACGAATCGAAACATATCGATAAATGATGAGATGCTAACAAAAAAGCACGAAATAGAAAACAAAATGAATGTATTTTTTGTAAAAAGTGTAGAAGAAGTTAAAAATAGCATTCCAATAGTCGGGCATAAGACGATATACCGCAAAGCGATGTTCAGATCCTGTTCACAATAAACCTACACGATTTAGAAAGGGTGATTAAAAGTATGAACAACAAAAAATGCTTCAATTTGATATCTACGAAAACGATATTGTGTACATTTCACGTAATTGGCCCCATCTTCCTGAATATCATAACCCATTCTCTGAAAACGGGGGAGTTCACCGATAGCTGGAAAATCTCAACAGTCATACCTGTAGAAAAAGTTAAAAACACAGATAAGCCAGAGGAATTTAGTCAAATTAATATGCTGATGACTCGAAGTACAATTATTGAGAAGGCAGTACATAAACAATTAGAAGCGCATATGGATTTAGACAACACCATAGCTGTGAGTCAGCGCTAAATTTAGTGATCACGAGGTGGAAATCAGAAATATCTGAATACAAATGTATAGTGGCTGTCTTCCTAGACTTTAAGGGAGCATTCGAAACAATTCACAGAAGCATTCTTATAAAAAAAAGGACAAAATACGGAATGCAAGGAGTTGAACGAAAATGGTTTGAAAGCTGCTTAAGCAACAGAAAGTAGTGCACAAGGACCAGAATCGACCAGAAATCGATAGCGTTGGGAGTACCTCAAGGAGCGGTGCTGAAAACGCTTCTATTCCGCATATAGGTACATTAATAATATGGCAAAAGTATTACGCGGAGTCAAGATCTGCTAATTTGCTGATGACACTCTACTGTATATGACTGGTAGTTCAATGCACGAATGCATTGAAAGAATGCACACTAACTTAAAAAACAAAGATAAGTAAAAAGTGATCAGATTGGAGTTACTTTTCCTAGTAGAGCTTTTTTGAGGGACCACGGGTGACTACTGTCAAACTAATAATACATAATTTTTTTTAGTATTCATTGATATTTTCTTATGGAAAATTGTATTACGAAAATCGACGCTCTGTGAAAAATGTTCATCGCGCGCTCATGCCTACTTATGGTGTTCAGAGATGAGGCCTATTTTCGCCTTAATGGCTGCGTCAATAAGCAAAATTGCCGTATTTGGGTTGAAGAGCAACTCGAAACCATTCAAGAGAAGCCATTATATCCATTTAAAAGAACCGTTTGGCGCGGCCTATGGGCTAGAGGAATCATCGACCCATATTTCTTCAAATACGAAGCTGGCGCCAATGTAACAGTGAATGGCGAACACTATCGTGCCATGATAAACTACATTTTGATGCCGAAAATTGAAGCAAGTGATCTCCAAAACATTTGGTTCCGGCAAGATGGCGCTACTTGTCATACAGTTAGTGATACAATGGATCTGCTACGTCGGCGTATCGGTGAGCAATTTATCTCCCGTCTCGGACCAATGGATTGACCACCAAGATCGTGTGATATCACACCTTTGGAGTTCTATTTGTCCAAATGTTTTGTGGATAAACCAGCTTCGATTGAGACATTGGAAGCTAACATTACTAAAGTTATTCACGAGATACCGATCGAAGTCTTCCAGCGAGTCATTCACAATTGGTGTTTATGGATGACCGAAATACGGCGCAGTTGTGGCAAACATTTCACAGGGATTATCTTTAAAAAAAATGTTACGTATGGTTCTACATAAAAATAATAAAGATTGCCCAATAAATTTCAATTTTCTTTGCTTTATTTCAATTTTAAATCCGAAGCCTCTAAATTGATTTTTTTTGTTATTTAAAAATGAACAAGTTAAAACTCAATGTTGGCTAAACTAAGGCTATCATAATAAATAGAATTTTAAATGATATATAGGCATAGATAATGAAGCAATAGAAAAAGTTAATAAAATTTAGTACCTGGGCATAGCTATCGATAGAAATTTGAACTTTGAAAGGCATTTGAACAATGTGTGTTGCAAACTTGCCAAGAAGACTGTTTTTTTCGTAGAATAACAAAAATATAAGATTATATAATGTGATGACCAAGCCTCATTTTGAGTATTGTTCCTGGGTTCAACAGAAATGAGAAATAGGCTGCAAAAATACAAAATAAGGGTATGCGCCCAATAACATGAATGCTCGATACTTTAAAATACATTAATATCAACCAAAGAATTAAAATTATGCTGTATTATTAATATTTTTAACGAAACATAACCTTCACCAAAATATATATCAGAACAACTAGTATATGTGGGAGAAGAGCTACCGTTTAAGAATTACTATGTACAGCACTAGTAGGTCACAAAACGCTCTACTATGTAAAGGACTAGAATAAAAGCGAAATAAAATTATTATATATTGATCGATTAAATTAAAGAAAATGTTGTATAAAATAATCATAACATTAAGCAAGCCATACAAAAAATTACAAAATTTATGAAATTAATATTATTATGAATTGAAAGCTAAATAAATAAATATTATATAAAAATTATATATAAGTTAAGGCATGATACCGAAACCTAATATAGCAACAGCATTTCGTTGCGTATACCTCACATACCCTACCGCTTTTTCTGTCAGCCCAGTGCTGACATCTAAGCTCAGTTGATGCAGCCTGACAACAGACTAGTATGATGTGATCACTTGCCTACAAAAACCCCATTGCCAACAGCCCCAATATGCTCGCCACGTGCCTAACAAAATTCATTGTCATATTGTTGCCTTTCATAATAACAACAAATTATCACAGCATAGCAACATCAATGGTCGAGTTTGATATGCAGCCCAACACCAACAAACATAATGAGCACTACCTGCGCTTACCTTAGCAACAGCATGCTGGGCAGGCAGCGCAAATAGAGAGACTCTCGCCTGGCCTCACAAAACAACCCACTGCATAACAACAAACAGTGATCACTGCTTCCGCTTTTCTTGGCAACAGGATGTTAGGCAGGCAGACCAAAACACAACAATTGTTGTCTGGGCCAACTCACCACAGACTGCATAGCAACACAACATGCGTGAGCTTAGCATGCAGATCAACTGCATGACTACAGCTCGATCAATGCTTGCGCCTGCTCTAGCAGCGTCGTGTTGGGTAGGTAGCCCAAAATTACAACGGTGCTTGCCTGCTTTAGTGAACCACTCATTGCATAGCAACGCATGGTTGACATGCTTGGTACGCAGGCTAGCGGTACCACTTGTCATGCCATGATATCACCTCAAGCGCATACAACAACACAATTGTGTTGCTAGCGGTAGAATCCTAGCGACCTTTTTCGCGCAACAACACTTACAGGTGATTACCACTGATCGCGAGGGTATAAAAGGCGGTATCATTGCCTGTCGAAGACAGTTCTTGTGATGTTAAGGAGTTGCAAAGTCAACTTAAATAATAATAAAGTATTTAATTCAAACAAAGTGTTGTTTTATTTTATAAGCAATATGACTTGCTTAACTGGCGCCCAACTAACGTAGAATCCAGTGTCCTTTGAAAAAATAAATATCCTGTTAAAGAAAGGATAGTGACTTGTTAAAACCATAATATAAAAAAAAAAAAACTTTTTATAAATGTGTAAGGAAAAAAAGGATAAAAAAAACTAAGTGAAAATACTCTCATGGAAAAATAAAAATAAAAAATTGATTAGTGCTTGAATAAAACTGAATTGAAATAATAATATCCTTTCAAAAAACAAAACACAGAAAAAAATTGTGACTAATTTGTAAAAACTATTATAAAAAAAGCTAATACGTGTTTTTGAAAACAATTACTTGATTAGTTATCCTTATAAAAGGAAGCGAAAAAATAAAATATCCTTAAAACCTAGTGAACCTGCTTGGAAAAAACAAAAAAAAACTTTCCTGTAAGAAATAATTGCTTAAAAAAAGCGAAAATAAAACTTATTAAAATATATCCTTACGAAATATTTATAATACTATGAAATCTCATATAAAAAGAAAATTGTGAACATATTAAAAAAGGAAATTTCTTTTTTTTTTGAAAAATTGTATCAAATAAACAGTTTTCAAATATCCTTTCAAAAAGGAGTTGTGAATGGGTTGCGAAAAACTTTTGAACAATCATCCTAATAAAAAGGTTAGCAATTGCGTCTTTAAAGCATATCCTTTTAAAAGGAGTATAAAATAATTTGCCAAAAAAATACTAAAACCAGAATAAATTGGTATTAAAAAAAACACTTTTTGCGAAAAAAAATATTTAAAAAAAACCGTGAACAATAAAATATTCATAAAAACCTTCTAATTGCTATACAAAACATTTGCATATTCAACAAAAAAGTTTATATGTACCAATCGGATGTGGAAGTGGCCAAACACACACAATTTTAGAGGACGAACTATCAGCAGGAAAACACCACTCAACACAATCTTGGCTATCAGAAAATTCCAGCAAAATATGTACGTATGAGAAAATAACTAGTTAAGTCTAGTAAGTATTGTAATTAAAAAAAAAACATAATTAGAGTAGGTCGTTTACTTAAAAAAATATATTTTGTGTTCTTGAAAATAAAATTAGTAATAAATAAACATTAAAAATGGATAGAACTGCAGTCGCTAGTCTTTTAGAGTCGACAGTAGAAGTGGTTGAACAGAATTTTAGGGAACAATTAGCAGAGCTAAAACGAGAGTTTCAAAGTATTTTACCCAAAAAAAATAGAAGTTCTTAAGCCCGTTACTATTGTCGAAGGTGTGCAAAGTACTCACACGGACCTTAATTTGATAAAGTCTCTACCGGAATTTAGGGGTAAAATTTCAGAATACCCAGCATGGAGAGAAGCAGCTAGGTTCGCGATAAGCTATTATACCGAGGGCTCAGAGCCATATTATATTGCCATGGGTATTTTGCGTAACAAAATAACCTCAGCAGCTAATGAAAATCTTAGCGCTTTTAACACACCATTAAACTTTAAAGCTATTGTAAGTAAATTAGATCAACTTTATGCAGATAAACGACCACTCCACATATTAGAGAACCAACTAAACACCCTCAGGCAGGAAAAAATGTCTATTAATGAATATTATGATGCAGTTGATAGGCAACTAACATTGATTTTAAATAAAAACATAATGACCTATAGCAGCAATGAGCAACTTCTTCATGCATTTAATGCTGAGGCTAGGGAAAATGCTTTAAGAGTTTTCATTTCTGAGAGTTTTCACTCTGCGATACCCTTTTTTCAGCGAACCCGCCGGATCTTCCCAGTGCACTTGCTGCAGCGGAGGAGCTGCAACATAATCGCGAAAGGTATGCGTTTGCACATACATATGCCTCAGGTATATTGCCACAAGCTTTCCAGAGCGCTCCATTGTTTAACACTGTGCCGCAACCGAATCGAGCTAACAGTCCAGCGCAATATCCTGTCCCGATGGAAGTAGATCGGCGAACCTCTCTATTTAGACAAATTCCCCAAACTCGAACTAATCAACCGTCAACAAATATTCCAACAGGGAAATAGTTCTAATTTCCCAAATCCTTATCAGCAGCGGTCACGGCAACAAGCCAATAATTTTTTCCAACCACAACAACAGTATAGGATACCTCATACTAATCACACCATTAACCATTAATCACACCCCCACTCAAACACCCTTGCAACGGCAACAACAACAACAACAATATAAGAGACCTTACACCCGTACAAATAACACCTCCACTCAAGCGCCCATTCAAAAACTCCAGCGTATCAACGCTATGGGAAACGAGCCATATTCTACCGAAATGGACGAATATGAGGACCCCTTTTTAAACGAACCACCGTACTCCGAAATGGGAGACACCGAGTTACCAGATGAGGTCACTTTTTTAGGCTAAGGTCAAACTTTTCCTTATTACCCGAACTTTACAAAATGGGCAAGTTCTTAAAATTTTAGTAGATACAGGAACATCAAAAAATTACATTAAAAGACATAGTTTTTTGAAAGGTATAACTCAAATAAAATATCCCTTTCAACTAAGATCCATAAATGGTGTGAATAAAATTTCTGAGAAATGCAAAGTAAATATTTTAGGATCTACTGCTACTTTTTTTATACTTCCACAACTAGATACTTGCGATGCAATCATTGGGTATGATTTGTTGAAAGATATCGAGGCAAAAATTGACACTAAGGTTGGTCTCATTTTCCACAAAAACGGAAAGGAGAAGCTTAACTTTTTTCAGTGCCAACAAGTTAACACGGCCCAAACTAAACCAATTGAAGTACCCTATAGTATCAAAGAATTAAAGCAACGTAATTTTAATGCATTTGCAAATCCCGATAGAGCTCTCCCATATAATACAAATGTTATAGCAACAATAGACACATTAACTGATAGGCCAATTTACTCAAGAAGCTACCCATTCCCAATATCAGTAGGAAATTTTGTTAATAATGAAATAGATTCTCTGCTTAAAGACGGCATAATAATAAAGTCCTATTCACCCTACAACTCACCTGTCCATGTAGTCTCAAAGAAAGGTTTAGATGACGACGGAAATCCAAATTTAAGAATAGTTATCGATTTCCGGAAGCTAAACGAGCATACTACTTCCGACAAATATCCCATTCCCGTTACTACAGTGATACTTTCAAATTTAGGCAAGTCCAAACTATTCACAACTCTAGACCTTAAGTCCGGGTTTCACCAAATTTGTCTTCTAGAGAAAGATAGGTGCAAAACTGCATTCAGCGTAAACAACGGCAAATATGAGTTTTGTCGTTTGCCCTTTGGTTTGAAAAATGCACCGAGCATATTTCAAAGCGCAATCGATGATATATTGCGCGACGACATCGGGAAAATATGTCACGTTTACGTTGATGATATCATCATTTTTTCACCTGATGAAAAGTCACATTTTCAGCACGTTGACTCCATATTGAAAAAAATTGAGCAAGCAGGAATGCGCGTATCGTTAGAAAAATCTAAATTTTTTAAAAGTGAGGTCGAGTTTTTAGGTTTCACAGTCTTTCATAAAGGAATCCAAACATGTCCTAGCAAAGTAGAAGCTATCCTTAGTTACCAACAGCCAAAGTCGTTAAGATCTTTGCGGTCCTTTTTGGGTCTTTGCGGTTATTACCGTAGGTTTATTAAAGACTATGCGCATATTTCAAAACCCCTCACGAAATATTTAAGAGGCGACAATGGCCACGTTAGCAGTCGTCAGTCCAAAAAAGTGAGTATTTCCCTTGATGATGAACCAGTCAAGGTCTTCAATAAATTAAAATCTATTCTGGCTTCGGAAGATGTCCTTCTTCAACATCCAGACTACTCTAAGCCATTTGAGATAACAACGGACGCCTCATCCGTAGCCCTAGGAGCCGTACTTTCCCAAAACGGCAAACCCATAACCATAATATCTCGCACGTTGTCTAAGGCTGATGAGAATTATGCTACAAACGAACGTGAACTCTTAGCGATAGTTTGGGCATTCCAAAAGTTAAGGCATCACCTATACGGTATTAAAAATATACATATTTTCACTGATCATCAGCCCCTTACATTCGCTATGGACTACTGGACTGCATTCATAAATTCTTTCGCTATGAAATATTTCTATATTTCTGTTGAGAAATTTCACTTTTTTACCTGCATAGACAAATTTTCCAAATTTACCATTACCATTCCGATTGAATCCAGATCAACAAATGATATCAAAACGGCTTTATTAATAGCTCGAAATAAGTTCAAAAAAACTAAAACAATTGTGTCGGACAATGAAAAACCCCTTCAGTCTAACACAACATCTAATATGTTAAAATATATATCATATTAAGCAATTTTTCATACCAGCCTTACACAGTAACAGCAGAGAATGTTAATGCAATGAGAAGGAGCAAATGTTAAATGAGCTTTTTTCGAGTTCTAATTTATAGATTCATAGTAAGGTCATTTCAAATTCAACTATCTTCACGAGTGGGGAATTGCAGATATTTACCACGCGAGTGACGCGAGTGGAGGGTTTCTATATTTACTTACCACGCTAGGACAAGAATTCAGATATTTTCTGCGTTTACCATACTACTGAGGAAGTTCATAAGATTTTTCGGCACACTACTAAGGAAATCGAAGCGAATAAAATTGCGATTAAGAAGGCCGCACGGCAGTTAGTTTGTGGTGCAGAAGCTAAAGTCGGCGGAATTATTCGTTTTGTTTTTTGGCACGTATATAATTCAGGTTCGAGTCCTGAAGACATTTTTTTTTTCTTACACATTTTTTTTTTTACAATTCAAACCAGGAAAGTTTGGTAAAATTTTTGATTTTATTTTAATTAAAATTTCTTTAAAATACTGCTTTTTTTTGTATTTTATAAATGGAAATTTCTTTTCGGTATAAAATAGTTCATACTGGATATGACCTGACTTTTATATAAATCAATCAAAACAGAAAATATGTACATATATCTATAATCTATTTCATCAAATCCAAATTATATTGATGAGAAAATATCATTCTAATATCCGTCCAGAAAGCCAAACGCGCATACACACATGCATATTCATATAATTACGCATACAAACTTTCAACTAACGCAGAATATGTGCATATAAAACTGCGAATCGAATAAATGAGTGATTTAGAAAAGATCATTAATGATTGTACATTAGCGCAATCGTGAAAGACGTGTCGTATATGCAGTACATCGTCTCATATTTGACTCAGGTTCAAATCCTGGGCACAGTTTTTTGTTCGATATTTTTATTTCATTTTTTATATTTGGTTTAATTAGAATTGATTTAAAATAGTGTATTCAGATTTTTCTAATACCTGTTATTTAGAAATTTATTTTCTATATAACATTATTCATACTTCTTTTGAATTAATTTATATGTAAAACAGCCATAAACGCAATCATATGAATATGCATTCCTATATTTAATCTCTTCAGTCAAATCTGAACTACTTACATACACATATTGATGAGAAAATATTCTAATATCCATGGATGCATCCAGAAAGCCAAACGCGCATACACGCATATGTATACAAATATATACAAACCTTCAACGAACGCAAAATGTATGCATATAAAAAACAACAACTGCGACCGTCTTCTTGTCCGGCAGTGAAAAGATGAGATATGTATACCCTATGAGCAAAAAGAACCGGGAAGGTGATGTTTACTGTTTCCTTCGATTGCCAAGGCATAGTCCACCATGAGTACCTTCCATCGGGCCAGACAGTCAATAGAGAATATTATTTATCTGTTGTGAAACCTTAGAGAGATGCTGTGTGTTGCAAATCGCCGGAAATGTGAGCAAACAATTCTCAGATTTTGCATGATCATAACGCGCCATCGCACTGATCAAAGAGAATACAAATCGGCCTGCCGGGGGTGTTTGGAGGACTGGGTTAAACGTTGGCACATGTGTGTTCCTTCAGACGGGTCATATTTTGAAGGAGATAATATAAATTTGCCTTAAATTTAACTCTGTTTTGTTTAATTTAAACATTCCCGGTACTTTCTGATCATAAGGTACATATATGCGGCTTTGCGGACAGCAATGTGTGATTCGCTGGAAGTCGCATTAACTCGCGACTGTCGCACAGTTAGAAGACATATTTACATACATATAAGGGTGCATACATACATACGGAGCCGCGGCCACTCGACATGACAAAAATTTAAGATTTATCAAATATTGGCAAATAATTCCACGCGAAATATTCCAATATGAATGAACTTTTTGTTTTGTTCTAAATTGTTCAGCGCCGTCGCTGATAGAATCATGGCCGCTGCGACTGCGTCTACGAATGTATTTTGTTTTTGTAGTCGCTAGGCTTAGATTTTAGCTTTGGGCGACATGCGCATGTGAGGTATGTGTTTTTGTTGTGTTCTAGAACATTTTAGAATGTGCGGTAGCAAAGCGGCCATCGCGTTGTGCTTGCTGTTGCTTTTGCGTCTATCAAAGTATTGTGTTTTTGTAAGTACAATATTAGGAATATCGACTGTTGAAAGACAAAAGTACACGGAAGCAAGAAGGGAGCGCTGTGCTCGCGCATATGTATATGTATGCTTGAATGTATGAACGTGCATGAATGTAGTAACATATGAATACAATTATTTTGTAGGAAGTTTAGAAGGCAAGTAGGTATATATGTATGTATATATGCTGGGACATAATACATACATAGAGCAGAATTGTTTTTGCACTTGTTAGGAAGAAACTCCCCAGCAAGAAGAGTGGTAGTCAGGTTACCCTGCACATGACCGCCACGCGTGGTCGTTAAACTGTCACTAGCCCCGCCCCTTTACAATCACTTTGTTAAAAGCGTTGGGAAAATTGTGCCAAATTTTTTGTGTACGTGTGATTTTTTATCCCTTTCATACATATGGATTCGTTTGCCAGTGCCAGTTTCATATAAACGTAGCGACGAACAAAATAACTTTTAGGCCAGCGGCGACAGCACAGCGCGATAGCCCAGCGGCTAGCAATGTGGGCTTCCGATCCGAAATCCTTGGTTCGAATCACAAAAAAAATTTTTTTTTTATACATTTATTTCATTTTGTTTTATGATATGTTTATGAGCAGATTTTTTTCATGGTAGAAATACACTCGGTGTTTTGCCATTGCCTGCTGATGGGCGACCGCTATTAAAAAATGTTTTTATTAATTTTGCTTTCACCGAGATTCGAACTGACGTTTTCTGTGTGAATTCTGAATAGCAGTCACGCACCAACCCACTCGGCTACGGCGTTTGTTTACTTTGACTGATTTAAAAATGAGGAAAAATATATGAATGAAATTTGCTTACTGCTTACATATTTGCCAAAGGTTGACAATTTGATTCTCGGCCTACTTTGATATCAAAAAGAGAGAAAAGATATCTTTTTGACTTATTGCTTTGACAGCCACTTGCCGTTTTTTTTTGTTTTTTTTTTCTATTGATGCAAAAATGAGAAAAAATATATGAATGAAGTTTGCTTACTGCTTACACCTTTTCCAAAGGGGACGGAGCATCAAAAAAAAAAGTCGATTTCCAAAGAAATACGAGTGCATATGTGTTTGTAACATATAAAAAAGTGTAATTGTGTTAGAGCTTCGGTCACGCAGGTTTTGCTGGGTCGCTAGTGCGTATGTGTATTTGTCTTGTAAGAATGTGATGTGCTGTGACTTGTGTACATACATAAGTCAAGGTTATGTGGACATACATGCATATGTACATATGTATGAAAGGAAGATGATGTTCTTGCGCTTGTGCATTATTGTTTTTCATATACAAATGTACATACCTACATATGTATGTAAATGCTGTCGAATACATAAACTATAAATTGACATACAATATAAAATAAGTGTTGATTTATCTTAAACCGTTTTTTTTTTCTTAATGCAAATACCTCCTATTGACATGTACATACATATTATGTATGTATATTGTCATATACCATCATTTATGTACATATAGAGAATACGTTCATTTATGAATGTATGTAATGAAAAACTTCATGAATTACTTTCAGAACTTTATTAAAATTAATTCGCGTCGCGCGCATGCACAAAACCTTGGTTCACAACGCAGGCGCAGAAATAAACGCACTGCGTATTTATCCTCCCCATGTGACTTGGCATCAATTCTCGGCGCCAATTTTTTTTTTTTTTTTTAAATGTGTTTTTTTTAATGTAATCGTAAAAAATTTTTAATAAATTTAATGTATCCGCTTATCATTTCAAAAGTAACAAAATGGTAAAAAAATAAGCAGTCGAAGAAATAAATGCACCGCCTATTTTTCCTCGCCACATGTTAGACTCGATTTCAATTCCCAGTGCAAACCTTTTTTTATTAATTTTTTTTTTTAAATTCGTTTTTTTTTTATGTAATTAAAAAAAATTATGTAATAAATTCTACGTATTCGCTTATTATTTCAAAAAATACGAAAATAGTAAAAATTTAATTAGTTTAATGTATTTATCCTCCCCACGTGACTCGCCATCAATTCTCGGTGCAAATTTTTTTTTTTTCGTTTTTAAATTTTTTTTAATGTAATCGTAAAAAAATTTGTAATAAATTTTATGTATCCGCTTATCATTTCAAAATTAACAAAATAAGCAGTCGAAGAAATAAATGCACCGCCTATTTTTCCTCGCCACATGTTAGACTCGATTTCAATTCCCAGTGCAAACCTTTTTTTATTAATTTTTTTTTTCGTTTTTTATATGTAATTAAAAAAAATTATGTAATAAATTTTACGTATTCGCTTATTATTTCAAAAAAATACGAAAATAGTAAAAATTTAATTAGTTTAATGCATTTATCCTCCCCACGTGACTCGCCATCAATTCTCGGTGCAAATTTTTTTTTTTCGTTTTTAAATTTTTTTTTTTAATGTAATCGTAAAAAAATTTTTAATAAATTTTATGTATCCGCTTATCATTTCAAAAGTAACAAAATGGTCAAAAAATAAGCAGTCGAAGAAATAAATGCACCGCCTTTCTCGCCACATGTTAGACTCGATTTCAATTCCCAGTGCAAACCTTTTTTTATTAAATTTTTTTTTTTTAATTCATTTTTTTTTTTATGTAATTAAAAAAAATTATGTAATAAATTTTACGTATTCGCTTATTATTTCAAAAAATACGAAAATAGTAAAAATTTAATTAGTTTAATGTATTTATCCTCCCTACGTGACTCGCCATCAATTCTCGGTGCAAATTTTTTTTTTTTCGTTTTTAAATTTTTTTTTTTAATGTAATCGTAAAAAATTTTTTAATAAATTTTATGTATCCGCTTATCATTTCAAAAGTAACAAAATGGTCAAAAAATAAGCAGTCGAAGAAATAAACGCACCGCCTATTTTTCCTCGCCACATGTTAGACTCGAGTTCAATTCCCGGTGCAAACTTTTTTTTATAAATTTTATTTTTTGAAATCGTTTTTTTTTTTAATGTAATTGAAAAAAAAAATTATGTAATAAATTTTACGTATTCGCTTATTATTTCAAAAATACGAAAATAGTACAAATTTAATTGGTTTAATGTCGAGGTGAGAAATGTGTTGTGTGTTGAGGTGAAAGATGTGTGGTGTTTCTAATTTTTGTGTGGGCAAAAGTCAGTGAGGTGTCTATAAACTCGGTGTGCTAAATGACCTTATTACAAATCTTTCAGATCTCAATTGTACTAAAAAAAGCTTACAGTAACATTTGCACCTTCTCATTGCATTAACATTCTCTGGTAACAGTAATGGCCAAACCGAAAGAGCGCATTCAACGCTTACAGAAATCGCTTGATGCATAAAAGCCGAACAAAATATTACAGATACCCAAGAACTAATTTTACTTGCCACATATAAATATAATAACTCCATACATTCTACTGTAAATGCAAAACCTTTAGATATTATTAATCATTTTACTAAAGATCACCTTGATTCAGTAAAAGCAGCACTTACTGCTGCACAAGATAGTATTGTTACAAAATTTAATAATAGTCAAAAAACCTATCAGGAAGGCGAAAAAGTATATGTTCGTCGTAATAAGCGTTTGGGAAATAAATTAAATAAGGTGTACGTTGAAACTGTCGTACAAAAAAATTTAGGTACAACTGTCTTGATAAATGGTAGAAAAGTCCATAAAGATAATTTAAGATAATTTCCGTTAATCTGTTTACTAAAGGAAAAATCCTGAAAAATATCAACGACTTCGTCTGTTCGCACCAAAATTAGCTTAAGATAAAATAATTTTCGATTGAAGCATATTTTGTTATAATTTTACCATTAAAATGTAATATCAGCTTTTTTTTTGAATTTTTGTCTAAATTACTTAATTCCAAAAATCAGAAAATTTCATTACATCAATGTTAAAATAAAAAAAATACGAAGGAAATAATTACAAAAAAGAAACGTACATATGTATACGGTAATTATAATTTCCCCATCATAATTCTTCAAAACATAAAGTTGTTAAAATATAGAATTATTTAGTCTTATTGTCCAAGATTAATTATTAAATAAAAAAAATTTTTGTAAATTCTACTCTTTTCGGAAAGCAAAGATTTTTCTTATTGTTCGAATTCGTAAATAAAATAAAGATGTTTAATAAGAAAAAATTGTACATATGCATACGAAATACATAAATTCTTTAAACAAATTTTGTTACGATCATCTACCTGACCCAAAAATGTGGTAATTATATAATAGTAATTATGATAAAATATTTTTGTCCAAAAAAATTATTTTGTAAAAAAAACCCTAAACACGAAAATTTAAACATTTTCACATATGCTTTTTTTCTCAAACGTAATTTTTTATTTTATAAAACAAAAAATAACTATAAAAGCACCACGAATGTGTAAACTTTGGGTACTATAATTAAAGATCAAATTTCGAATTGCTTAAAAAAAAGCTAATTATAGTAAAATATTGTTGTTCGAAAATAATTTATTTAGTAAAAAAAAAAACCAAAAAACGAAAATTTTAACATTTTCAATTATGCTTTTTTCTCAAAAGTAATTTTTTTCTATTTAGTGTAAAGCAAAAAATAAGCATAAGAACAACGCGAATAAGCAAATGGAAAGCAGAACTATCAAATAATCTTTAGTATTTTTAAGAAGTTAATTAAAATTTTGAATTGTTTAGAAGAAAAAGCTTATTATAAAGCCACAATTTTTTATAATTTTTTCAAGACATTTATATGGAGTATGTGTTATTTAGTTCAAAAAGTTATAATGTTAAACTCATTTTGTTATCATAAAAATTCCAAAAATATCAACCAAAAATGAAATACTTTTTCTAATTAAAATTAAAATTTTAATTTTCCAAAAGGCCGAAAAAGGCATTACTTTACTTACAAAAATAGCCTAAGAAATAGTTGTAAGCTTTAGATTTAGCCTAACATACCGATGGCTTAATACAGAAAAGGCGTATCTGCATTTTTTTCGAAACCGCGTTTTTAATGTATTCTGGTAGACCACTGTCAAATACACCTCCCCTTAAAAAATTAGTGGGCTATGATCGCACTATGACTTTTTTTGAAAGTCATTTAAAGTTGAATTTAAAATAGACACACAATCAAAGCCATAACAGAAATTGGTTTTTGCTTGGCGAATTTTTTTGTTGCCTTGATTGTGTGTCTATTCCTATTGTTTTGCTTTTGTATTTACTTTAAAAGAAAAAGGGATTTTCCCGAGTTTGTCTAGCACAAGAATATTTTCTGTGCTACGTTGCGTTCGTCGGTGCGTTTTTGTTTTTTGTGTCAGTTCAATTAACGTTTTTGTGTTGGAAACAGTTTTTTATTGAAAGTTTTAATAACATGGATTGTGCAAAGAAAATTCTGATTCAGATGGTGTTCCAAAAAGGAAAAATACTGTTAACAAATCCGAATGGAAACAAAATGTAAATAAAAAAAAGAATGGAAGGCGTGGAATATTTGGGTATATCAAAAAAAAAGAACTTTATCAAAAACCTTATAGGCAATTATGAGAGCCATGTTCATCGCAATTTTGTGTAAAAAGTGGGATGAGAAAGTGTTCGACGTTTAATGAGTCCACGCGAAAATAAATTTTTAGTTTGTTTTGGGATGTCCTGGGAGCAAAAGAGGCAGTATGTTGCAGGTCTTACAAGCTTTTCTGAAACAAAAAGGAAAACGTCTGAAAATTCGAGACGGAATCAGTCCATATCATATTTCTTGAGTCATAATTCAAAGCGATTACAAGTGTGCCGTGAAATGTTTTATTCAACACTAGGAGTAAAAAAAAAGATGGTTCGAAATTGGATTAGCAGTGGCGGTAAACGCGGTACTCAATGCAGTCCCGATAAAGCTTTAATTTTGCGCAAAAATGCTAAGCGATCATCAGTTATAGGTCAGCGCAACAAAAACCGACGTGACTTTCTAAAAAAATGGCTAGAGGAGTTGCCAAAAATGGAGTCACATTATTGTCGAAAAGATAGCAAAAAGCTTTACTTCGAATCGGATTTTTCCTCATATCAGGACATTTACAAGATTTATGTCAACGAGTGTGAATCCGAAAAAGAAAATGGAGGCCTAAAATTGTCGTACCCAATATTTACGCAATTAAGAAAGGAATTAAATTATTATATTTTTAAGCCAAGAAAAGATCAAGCAATACGAAAAACATAGAGAAGAAATCGGAAAAATGCGTGTAGAAAAGCAAAAACGATATCAAAAATGCTTAATCCGGACTATGTGCAGTATTCTGTATGGATTGCCTGCACAGAAGTGCCTCAACTAAACTATAGTGCCTCAACTAAACTCGAGTGCTGCATATTATAAAATGAAGCTTCAACTACATAATTTTACTGTCTATAATATTGTAACGCATGAATCAGATAATTATGTGTGGGACGAAACAGATGGAAATTTAGTCTCTTCCGTTTTTGCTACATGTATTATTAAGCACTTAAGGAATTTCCATGCTCGATCCCCTGAAACCCATCACATTATTATTTACTCGGATGGTTCCTTTCACCAAAACCGTAATACTGCTTTCTCTAATGCCTTGTTGAATTTTTCAAAGGAAACCGAAATAACAATTGAACAGAAGTTTTTAATAAGGGGTCATACGAAAGTGGAATGTGATGCAACGCATTCCCTTATAGAGAGAAAAATAAATAAAAAACAAATAAACTTGCCGTCTCAATTTGTTCAACTCATTAAGGAAGCTAGAAAAGTTCCAGCACCTCTACAAGCGCACCATTTGCGTTATGATTATTTTTTAAATTTCGAAAATATTTCAAAGATATACACATCAATACGACCAGGTGAATGTTGCACACTGAAACAACTCTATAGATATATGTATATACTTAAGCTTTTCTTAAATTACAGGCAGGTGCATTGGAGATCATACAGTAAGCATGCTTCGAGCCTTGGCGTATGACTCGTTAGGATGAATTTATTTTAAAACAAATGTAACGGATGAATATCATTTCCGATTAGAAATGTGTCCCCCGATTGTCTTTATAAAGAGAAAATAGCCATATCTATAAAAAAGTGGGACCATTTGCAAGATCTTAAAAAATTTCTTCTAGCAGATTGCCACCATTTTTATGATAATTTACCTTATAAAACCTAATTTGTTTTCAGTATAATAACATCTGCCTTGAAATATGTATTTTAGTTTTAATTATAATATTTATTTATTTTACTTTAAACATGAATTATTATAATAGTTTGTCCGAAATTTAACTTGCAACAAAAAGCCCTAACTTAAATTTATTTTCAAGAAAAATAATAACAAAAAGCCCTATCTCAAATAACTTCAAAGAAATTAAAAATAATAACAAAATTATACCAGAATTGAATTTGTTACCTGTTTTGAATAAAAATTGCAATAGTTGCATCTTAAGTTTCTAAGGTTTTATTCAGTTTTTCCCTTCTCATGAAAAGTAACGAAAAGTGTAGATACGCCTTTTCTATATTAAGCCATCGATATGTATGTATGTAGTTATTATTTTGTCGGATCAGGGACGCTCCGAACTTAAGAAGGGGAGGAGTTAAGGCATGATACCGAAACCTAATATAGCAACAGCATTTCGTTCCGCATACCTCACATACCCTACCGCTTTTTCTGTCAGCCCAGTGCTGACATCTAAGCTCAGTTGATGCAGCCTGACAACAGACTAGTATGATGTGATCACTTGCCTACAAAAACCCCATTGCCAACAGCCCCAATATGCTCGCCACGTGCCTAACAAAATTCATTGTCATATTGTTGCCTTTCATAATAACAACAAATTATCACAGCATAGCAACATCAATGGTCGAGTTTGATATGCAGCCCAACACCAACAAACATAATGAGCACTACCTGCGCTTACCTTAGCAACAGCATGCTGGGCAGGCAGCGCAAATAGAGAGACTCTCGCCTGGCCTCACAAAACAACCCACTGCATAACAACAAACAGTGATCACTGCTTCCGCTTTTCTTGGCAACAGGATGTTAGGCAGGCAGACCAAAACACAACAATTGTTGTCTGGGCCAACTCACCACAGACTGCATAGCAACACAACATGCGTGAGCTTAGCATGCAGATCAACTGCATGACAACAGCTCGATCAATGCTTGCGCCTGCTCTAGCAGCGTCGTGTTGGGTAGGTAGCCCAAAATTACAACGGTGCTTGCCTGCTTTAGTGAACCACTCATTGCATAGCAACGCATGGTTGACATGCTTGGTACGCAGGCTAGCGGTACCACTTGTCATGCCATGATATCACCTCAAGCGCATACAACAACACAATTGTGTTGCTAGCGGTAGAATCCTAGCGACCTTTTTCGCGCAACAACACTTACAGGTGATTACCACTGATCGCGAGGGTATAAAAGGCGGTATCATTGCCTGTCGAAGACAGTTCTTGTGATGTTAAGGAGTTGCAAAGTCAACTTAAATAATAATAAAGTGTTTAATTCAAACAAAGTGTTGTTTTATTTTATAAGCAATATGACTTGCTTAACTTATATACTGTATTATATTCTATAATTCTATATTATTATATTATTATATTATTATTATATTATATTATGAATATACTGCCTCGCCATAAATTGTGTGACAAATTTTACAAGGTCCGGCACTCGAAGTGTTACCAAATTCAGACCGCTCACGCGGTTGTTGTTACCTTGTTGTTAGTTGGCTAAATGACAGCCCAGAGTATTGTTTACAAGCGCGCGGAAGCATTTTGCCGAGAGTAAACGTGAAAAAAGAAAATCAGTAATGGATTTCAAACGTAATAGTGTGATTACATTATATTTGGCTGGAAAATCACAACCAGCGACTATTCGTGAGCTCGGGCATCTTAAAGTAAATAAAGTTTTTGTTTATCGCACCATTACTCGTTGCACTGATACTGGTAGCATCGTGAAATATAATGGAGGTGGTCATCAAAAGCCTGGCGTCAAGGTAAATGCGAAATATTATCGGGAAAGTATTCTGGAGGTTGCTTTGAAGCCGTGGGCAGTCAAACATTTCGGTGGCAGACCATGGACGTTTCAACAGGACTTGGCACCGTCTCACAAAGCTCGAGTGAACAAGAATGGCTAAAAACCAGCGCTCTGAACTTCATAACGTACACACAATCGCTCTCAAATTCACCAGACGCGAATCGAATGGATTATTCTCTTTGGGCCTTTTTGGAGAGCAAGGTGCGAACTAATAGATTCATCAGTCTCGAGCCCCTGAAAAAAAAACCATTGTCCGCGAGTGGGCCGAAATACCTGCAAGTCACATTCGGGTAACTTGCGATTCGTTTCTGGACCCTCTCAAGGTCATAGTCAAGGCAAAAGGTGGTCATATCGAGTAAAAGTAAATGGATTCTTAATTTTGTATTATTTTCACACCTTTTTTACTTTCAATTGAATAAAAGTAATTTTCCGAAGTAAATAGATGGCCTTTTACTCTTCGAGTGTCGAACCCTGTACAATGCTTACGGCGAGAACAAATCTGCAGAAAAAAGTTCCGTTATTTTTGCTTTTGTTCGTATGCATTGTTTACTCATAAATTATACTCAGTTTCGTGGCGGATTTCGCATATTAACAATAGAGTGGGGAGCTAAGGAAAATTGCATTGCAGTAGTGGTTAGAATCAGTGCAACCACAGAGGCCGTGCGAGAAATAATTCGCAGAAATCCTCTTACAAAGCAGAAAATCATGTCCAGGGAAATGAATGTTTCGATCAGATCCATTTCAAGACTAATTAGAGGTGATCTCCACATGAAAGCCTTCGGTATCATCATCTTTTGTCATCTTTTGACAACGTGTTGAAGAAAATTGGACTCGGAAGAATCAAGCAGCTTCTTCGGTGGCACGCGGTCAACGACCATGAAAATAGTATTTTCACAGATGAGAAAATTTGCACTGTTGAAGAAGTTTTTAATAAGCAAAAAAACAAAATATATGTTAAATCTTCTAAAGACGTAAAAATTGTTGTTCCAAGGGTTCAGCGTGGCCACCATCTAGCCTCCGTAATGGTTTGGTGGGGAGTGTCTTGTAAAGGCGTTACATATCTTCGTTTCTGCGAAAAAAGGGTTAAGGCCGGGGCAAAAGTGTACCAGGAGGATGTCGTAGAAGGTGTGGTTAAGCAGTTGAGCAATACTATTTTCAATGGAGAGCGTTGGATCTTCCAGAAAGATTCTACTCCAGCTTATAAGGCAAAAGCCACCCAGCAGTTATATTTATAGATTGGAGGACATGTCGAAGACCTCACAGAAATTTGGAGAGTCTCAAACAATCTTTCGATCGAGCAGCGACGTGAGTATCCATGGAAACTGTGCATGCTGCAATAACTGATTGGCCTAATCGTTTGAAGTCTTGAGTTAAGGCAAATGGTGGCCATTTCGGATGAAAATTAACACTTGTCTTTTTACTAGTATTTTCCTTATTAAATGAAACTAACTTCATTTAAGGAGGTATTATATGGTAATTTCATATTCGGACTTAACTTATAACAGAACTTATGGCAGTACAGTATATATACAGTATATATTCGTAATAAATATATGAATATAGATAATATATTAGAATTGAAAACTTCAAATATTTCTGAAATTATTATGATAAAAAGGCTTATTTCAGATCTACAACATAATAAATTAAATTAGTGCAGATAGTTAAGTAAAATATAAAAAAGAGAGTTCAGAAATTCATAAAATTCATACCTTGACACCGAAAAGTCAAACGGAATAAAACTCGAGATCTCATTGAATTCTCTTACTGCGCGGGCAATGGGGGCATTTCGTGGATAATTTATGTTAAGCAATTTAAGATGAAATGGGTGAAAAGTAATACGTAGAGGTATAGTAGGTACATATATTAAAGTGAATGCCACGTAATAGGGATGAACAATCAATTTCTCCCTTAATTACACTACAAACAAAAGACAGTGAGAGTATATATCTTCTACTCTTTAGATACTTTAAGTTAATTAAAATAAAACGGGAATTGTAGGAAAGGATATGATTTGAGAGTTTTAACGACGTGAGATCATATATAAGGAACACCTTCTGTTCCAGTTCAATTCTCTCAATTGCCAATTGGTGGCAAAGCATCCATATAAATGGTGCATATTCTAATCGAAGGAAGGAAATAGTAATTTGAGAGAGTAAAGATCTGAGAACTTCGAGCTATTACGCCGTATTAAAACTAAGATTTATTACGAAGTGAATACACAAACATAGTTACTGTGACTATTGATTGAAGAATGAGAGAGAGAGAAAGAGAGAGAGAGAGAGAGAAAATATTTTCAGCTTTGGCAAAAGGCACATGAAAACATTTCTTGATATTTAGAGAGATGTCCGAGTTACTTTGCCAGTGAACGAGCGGATTAATAACAACATAGGAACATCCTCAGTTTTTCTAATCGCAGATAATATTTTCAAATTATCAGCAAATCATCGACACGAAAACCTTAAGCAAAAATTGAAAAACAATATTCACCAAAAGCAGCTAAGTTGGAAACTGCAAATAGGGGGCATTTTCATTGGAATAATTAAACGATTTCTTTATTGGGAAATTTTTTTGAAAATACCAAAGGACGTTGACCCATCATCCAAGCACAGTGACACACATTGTAGGGACTGTACCATCGCACAAAAGTATAACGAACCATTTCCAACAATAATAAAAGATATGGGATAGTTCAAGGTTTTGTAATAAAAGCGGCTATTATAAACGTTTGCAACCCTGTTGCAAATGTGAAACTGGTACTTTTCTGCTGTTCTTATTTCGCATAGGTCGGTGAACGTGAATTCATAAATAAAAATAATGACGTTTTCAATAAATATTTTTCTTCAAAACTTCGATATGGACGGTAATTTTCTATTAAACAGGACAATGAAAAGAAAGAAGCAAAGCTTTTATCATATAAATTTAAAAGATCGATCACATTCTTATTGACAATAGACATAGATGCAATAACCATAACCACAGTAATAAATAAATTAAAAAACCATAAAACGGGTGGTGAAGACGGAGTCCCGGCAGAGCTTATAAAGAGCAAGTCTTGCACAAGCAAATACACTATTTTGTAAAAAACATTTGAGAAAAGCATAAAATACCAAATGAATGGCTAAAAATGGCTAATAGTGCCAATACATAAGACTGAATGTCGAAATTATCGAGGAACATCGGTTACAAAGTGTTCAGAAATATTTTGTACGAGCGTATCAAAGTATATGCAGATGAAATAATAGATGAATACCAGTGTGGCTTTAGAAGCAATCTATCGACAATTGATCAAGGTACACCAAATTTTTTAAAACTTTTTGAAAGCAAAAATTATAGGAATGAATTTCAAAGCCGAAAAAACTAAGTTTATGCTACGCTCAGCACGCAATATGGATGCCACCAATCTAGCTATAAATGGTTTTGTTTCTGAAAGTGTAAATGAATTCAAATACATACTATGCATATATAAAATTATTCAGATCAAAGATTTTATCACAAATGCAGAAAATCAAGATGCATAAAACTTTGATACGTCCGGTTCTTACTTATGGTGCTGAAATCTGCACACTGAAAGCTAATGATATAAACCAGCTATTGCGAACCATAATGAGAAAATTCTCCGACCCCATTCGGCTTTAAAACGGCACGTACGCAACCGTTATAACAACGAAATTGAAAACCTTATTGTTTATCTAGGGACCAGCATTTGAAATCCAGCGGACAATCTCTCTTGACAAGAAGTGCTACTATCGATTAAGTAGGCAACTTAGGAGTAAAGTCCTCTCTCGCCGAACAAAACTAACACTCTACAAGGCTCTTATCATGCCCGTCCTAACGTATGGCGCAGAAGCGTGTCCGATGACAATATACTATTAGACGTCCCTTGAAGTGTTTGAGAGAAAGACTCCGCGAAGGATTTTTGGACCTTTGCACGTTAGTATCGTGCGGAAGGAACAATGAGCTTTACGGCGACATAGACATAGTGCAGCTAGTAAAGATAGAAAGGCTTTGTTGGCTGATTCATGTCATCCGAATGGATACAAACGCTCTGGCTCCCAAAATATTCGATGCGATGCCAGCTAATGGTATCAGAGGAAAGAGGCAGCCTCCTCTACGTAGAAAAGATCAGATAGAGAAGGACTTAGCTTCACTTGGTGTGTCCAACTAGCGCCGGTTAGTACGAGAAAGAAACGATTGGCGCGCTTTGTTAAATTCGCGTAAGCAAGATGAAGGAACGTTATACTACGACTCCGAACGGCAGATATTTTTTTATTAGGAGCTTGTTCATGGCAGAAATACACACCCAGGTTTGCCATTGCCTGCCAAGGGACGACTACTATTTGAAAAAAACTTTTTCTTCGTTTTGGTGCTTCACCGAGAGTCGAACCTACGTACTCTCTGAATTCCGAATGGTAGTCACGCACTAACCTATTTGGCTACGGCGGCCGCCGTATGTATAGATAAAAATCTGGACGCAAAGCTTAAAAAATTCTTTTACAAATCGGAAAATTATTATATTGTTACGGACGCCTTATCCTGACAGCATATCAATGTTTTAGTAAAATCTGAATCTTTACAACTCGCGGGTTTTCGCGACCATGGCTGGCGCTCCAATATTTACTTAATGTGCTGAACCTCACCCCTCTCCTATCGTCACTGGAGCAGCTCTATGCATCAATACCGCTTCAAACATTTCTTCTCAGATCTAGCATCAACCCTAACCCCACCAGAACTTAGCTCGGAAACAATCGGTACAAAGAATGGTGCCATTTTAAAAGCTTTTCAGGCCTTAAGGCTCACAGGTTATAAGCCTCCACGTTCTGTACCTCGCGCAATGTGCCTTTATGTCTCCCCAAAGCTCTCTAGAGCAATCCCACTTCCCGCGTCTTTCATCCCAATATTAATAACAAAATATTTAATATCTAAAAACCCCTATGCGACCAACATAGATGCCCTTATCAGAAGTAAAAACGGATTAGTAATTGGTGACTTCAATTAGCACCAAAATTGGACATTCAAACCTGTCAAACGATCGTGATCGTAGGGGACTACTTTGGCAGAGCAGATAAACAATTCGACATTCAGCATAGTAAAAGACGACGCCTCCACTAAGATAAAGAAAAACTGCAGCTGTTCACCTATTGCTAGTGCTGGTGTGATTATTAATATAACATGGTTGGTGACCTATACTATCCTCTGCATTAGATCATTTGTCCTTTGCCGTCTTGATCGATATACCAGCCGACTTTATTTCCACGAATCACCGCTCCAATATGAAATTTCATGAAGCTGATTGGGTCGGTTTTGCGGAATTTACGGAAACAACTTTCGACGCTCATACCAATCCCTCCGATATGCGCGTTAGTGAACGCTCATTCAGAAAAGTGATCACTACTGCCGTGGCTCGCTTTTTACCCGCTGGAAAGCTCAAGGAGATACTTCTTAATTTCCCATCTGAAGTAGCACACTACCATCACAAAGCGAGCGTCAGTACCTACTATATGCCGATCCCGGCAATCCTCTGATAAAAGATCTTAATTTAGAGATTCCCCAAGTAGTAAATCCACACAAGAGTTGATTAAATAGGTTGAGAACCTGAAGACCTGCAATTTCACCTCACGTGTGAGTAAGATCTGATACGCCGTGAGGTTCCTGCCAAATCCGACAAAGCATAATGATAGAGTGGCAATCACATTTGGTGATTGTGCTTCGTCGTCCGATGCGAACCTTTTAGCCGCAACTCAGACGGTTACACAAACTATCAAAGAACAGTACATCGATTGCTTTCTCCAACAATAAAGCTTAAGTGACTAGCAGGAAAGCAAAAGCTTCTAAAATCATTAATCGCAACGGTACCAACATGCTGATGTTGAAAAATATGAGCCAATGGGTGCATATTACATCATTTGGGTATTCAATCTGTCTACGACCGAACCCTAGAAAAGTGAAAAGAAAGAAGAGTGGTCCTGTTATTGAAACCTGGAAATCGTCCAAGCAAGGGGAGTTTTAGCTACCGATATCTCTGCTCTCCACAATAAGGAAGACCACTGAAGGCCTCCTACTCTCGTTCTTCACAAAATATTTGACCCCAACGTCGATTCCCGAAAGTGCACAGCACCATCACAGCACTAAACGCTATAAACAAGCGAAAACCCCACGACTTAACCCCAACCGCCCCTGCGAGAAAGCAGCTGAAGGCTGAAGTCGATGACATACTGACTGTCAATAATCTCAAGTTACTTAGCGTTACCTTCCCCAATTCATTAGTACCGGCATTTCAGGCAATTGGCCGACCGGTTCTGAATTATGCAGTGTCCATCTGGTCGCCAAGACGCAGCGCCCGAACTGGACCTGCCAAAATATTGCTATCAGGACAGCCACGGCACCTTCTGATGTTCTCCCTAAAGCAGCGAGGAAACACCCCTGCAATCACTTAATGGAGACTAAGCCACCTACTAGGCACTTCAGAGGACATCATTCGATTTGACTGCCGAGAGCCAGGACTTAATACCACAGCCAATGGATCCCCAGTATATATACATGTCATAAACCACATTTTTCGGGAGTCCTTTACCATTTCTTTAAACTCCCGCCCCAAATGTCGTCATCGGATCCTACCATAACCCATTGCATGCGAAGAGCTTCATGATGACGCCAGGAGACTTTACCGCACCTGGCAGGCCTTTGTAAGCTACTACAACAAGAAAATTAAAATTTTAGACGAAGGTTGTCTTATCGAATATTTTATAGATATAGATCAGTTAAGGATGGTTCCATATGTAAAAGTCCACGCAAGTGGGGAAAGTTACTGATCGCCATTCACTTGGGAGTGGTCAGGACGATTTTTCTGCATATGGGCCAAGCAGCTCACAACTCCCGGGATTAGCCCAAGTATCCTCCGGGTAGCTTCCGAACACCCGTTCGGGAGTGAGCTAAAGTGAGAAGGCGAAACGTTCCAGGACAGCTGGTTGTGCGCTGGGTTTGGGACCCGCCTCTTAAACCACAGCGCTGTTAGTTCTGCCTTCTCCAAACTGGATAAAGAGTCTAAGCGAATGGGACTGGTGGTGAACGAGGACAAAACGAAGTACCTCTGTCATCAAACAAACAGTCGGGGCACTCGCGTATCGGCACCCACGTCACCGTTAACAGTTATAATTTTGAGGTTGTAAAGGACTTCGTATACTTAGGAACCAGTATTAACACCGATAACAATGTCAGCCTTGAAATCCAACGTAGAATCTCTCCTGCCAAAAAGTGCTACTTTGGACTAAGTAGGCAACTGAGCAGTAAAGTCCTCTCTCGACGAACAGTAAAGTCCTCTCTCTACTCTCTTCCTGCCCGTCCTAACGTATGGCGCAGAAGCGTGGACGATGACAACATCCGATAAGGCGACGCTTGGCGTGTTTGAGAGAAAGATTCTGCGCAAGATTTTTGGACCTTTGCACGTTGGCAACGGCGAATATCGCAGGCGAAGGAACGATGAGCTGTATGAGCTTTACGACAACATAGACATAGCGCAGCGAATAAAGATCCAGCGGCTACGTTGGCTGGGTCATGTCGTCCGAATGGAAACAAACGCTTCGGCTCTGAAAGTATTCGGAAGGCTTCCTCTGCGTTGGAAATATTAGGTGGAGAAGAACTTGACTTCACTTGGTGTGTCCAACTGACGCCGTTTAGCACGAGAAAGAAACGACTGGCGCGCTTTGTTGAACTCGAAGAAGATCATTTGAAAGTGTATGACAAAATTTAATTAGGAAAATCATCGCATCTGAGTATTAATGAGACAACTTTAGCGAAGTAATCAGCAAATATCCGATACTAGCTTTAACCCGCGGCCCCGCTCGCGTAGGAGTAGTTTTGAGGGTTTTAGGATATGTATATAAAAGAATTACAAACAATAATTTCATAGTAAATAATTTGTTATCAATCACCATAATATTACAATACCCGGCATTGGTTGCTATGCCTCGTTGAATAAAATCAAAACCACCAATCAGAAAAATATCAAGCAAAATTATTTTTATAAAATTTTCTATCTCAAACCGTTTTTGAACTTTGCATTTGGGTCATAGTTGAACAGCTTATGCGGATTATGAAGTCTAGAGTGTGCTATAAATAGTAGGAAATAGGAAAAACTAAGATTTTTTAGATTAAATTTAAGCAAATATTCGATTATTGAAATTATTGTTTGTAATTCTTTTATATACATATCCTAAATCCCTCAAAACTACTCCTACGCGAGCGGGGCCGCGGGTTAAAGCTAGTATATATATAATTGGCACGTACACCCTTTTTGGGTGTTTGGCCGAGCTCCTCCTCTTATTTGTGGTGTGCGCCTTGATTTTGTTCCACGAATGGAGGGACCTACAGTTTCAAGCCGACTCCGAACGGCAGATAGTTTTTATGAGGAGCTTTTTCATGGCATAAATACACTCGGAGATTTGCCATTGCCTGCCGAGGGGCGACCGCTATCAGAAAAAACTTTTTCTTAATTTTTTTGATCTTTCACCGAGATTCGAACCGACGTTCTCTCTCTGAATTCGAGATAGTAGTCACGCACCAACCCATTCGGTCACGGCAGCCCGCAGATTTTATAAAACCGGACATAATACGACGAATTGGAGAGCAAATGCAAGAATTTTTAAATAGTACCCCACTCTATGTCATGATGATTAGTTCAAAAGATATTTGTGTAAAGATAGTTCCGTCCTAACTATGTTGCTGTTGTTGCATGTTCTTTACTTCATATTAAATTCAAATAAGCAAGTATAATAATAATACATTTATTTACGACTATAACATAAGTGGTCAATTGGGGGTATAATAAATCTTAAACATTACTAATTGAAAAGGAAATCCTAAAATTGAAATATAAATTAATTATGAATATATACATATACTATAATTGGCACGTACACCATTTTTAGGTTTTTGCCCCAGCTCCTCCTCCTATTTGTGGCGTGCGTCTTGATGTTATTCCACAAATGCAGGGGCCTACAGTTTCAAGCCGAGTCCGAGTTGGGGTTTCAGCGAGATTCGAACCTACGTTAATTAGTAATCAACAAATAACAAGCTGATTACGCGAATTCGTTAAAAATAAGCTCCCTGTTCAAAATCATATTTATATTTGAGAGATCCAATATCTTTTCACCAAAATGTTCACAACGAAAATTCGTATAGAGAGGACAGGTACCATTGACGTGATGAATATTTTCTGGTACATTCAAGTTACAAACTGGACAAGCGGTAGAAGATACTTTTTTAAAGGGCCTTTCATTTAGAATAAGGAGCCCTCCTCTGCCACGAAAGATAAAACTGAATTGCTGACGGATAAGCACTAGTTAGTAGGTATTGATGAAATAGCAGCTTTACTACCTACTGAAAGTAGATAATATAATATTAAACTAATATAATTAAGTTTTCATATTTTTAAATCCGTTAATATGATGTAACATTTGAAAGCTTGAAATTTGCGCCTAAACAAGTACAAGACGTAAAAGTTATTAAAAAAAAATGTAAAATGTAAAAAGCAACCAAGTAGCTGCCAAGATTTAATTCATGAATTTAAAGAATTATTCGTTACGGTGGTTGGGTTACAAAGAACGAAATTGACTTGTCGCATTTAAGCAATACTCCTAGCAAGTATACGTCATTCGTAATGCATGAAGAAAAATACGAATTTTCGTATGTGTTTTTCGGCATTTCAAATTCACTTGCCGTATTTTCGAGTTTTATTGCATCAGTTTTAGGGCATCAGAGAAAGTTGATTTAAGATAGCATAGTTATTGCATACATGAATGGTAAGTTGTACTGTCAAAGGATGTCAGAACTGAGAGGAAAGTTGGATAAAGTTTTACAGCGAGCGCCAGCAACTGGTTTCCTCATAGTCCAAATGCGGAATAGAACGTAGTTCCAACCGATAGTCTGAAGAGAAAGCAGTGGCAAAGCTTCCAATAACAAAAGATAAGAAAGCTTTACAGCCTTTTTAGGTGTAACCTCGTACTTTCGTAGATATATTGAGCAATGTAAAATCATTACTAAGCCTCCTTCTGATTTGTTAAAACTTTAAATACAATTTTTTTTTTAAATGGGCAGATGGCGTCTTTCCAGCGAATGAAACTAGCCTCTAAAAATCTAGTTAATCAGCTTAGAAATTGTTTAATCAGAAAGTGTTGATTGAAGTGTGTACAGTATGCGTGGATAGAGAGCAGCGTTGCTCCAGATGGACTCCTGCAATCAGCAGCATCATCTGGGGCAATTCATGATTGCTGTATGAAACCATATGAGGCGTAATTAAGAGCTATACCACCCATACGAGTTGGTAGCATTGGTCCTAGTGGAAACATTGAAAAGATGGAGAATGTACCCCTTGGATATTTGGTTCACTATTGTAATACACCACAATGCATTTGCATTAATCCTTTAAAAACAAATTGTTCCGTGGCGAGTCGCAAGGTGGCCTACCATTGGACACATTGCTGCACAGCAAAGATGAGACATGTTTATGCTCTAAGTCAAATGAATAGTGTGCTGCTGGAGGATTTCTTTAATCATACGAAAGTCAATATAAAATACGCACCCAGACAGAGTCATTTCTCGACGACAAAAAAAAAGGATTCTGTAGAGAAAAAATTTACATACCTCGATTGCGGTCAAAAACTGTGAGAGTCGGACTCCAATGACAGGATCCGGGAAATGGGAGATCATAAAGGTGGTGAGGACTCCAAATTAATATCATTTATGTCCTGTCTGAATACTAGGAGGTCTAGTGGATGTCGAGTGCAATCCTGGATCTCGTCAATCAAGTCATAGAGTTGTCTTCTGGCATGCCTAGTAGGTGGCTTGGCATCCTCCAAGTGAGTGCAGGTCTGATTCCTACGGTAGTATCCCAGCAGGTACGGTAGTCATATAATATTATGCTCCCTAACTGGTAGCATAGATGCCTCAGCGTGAAGATGTTGAAGGGGCTGTTGTCCCACTTCATCCGTAACCGGCATCCTAGCATCCCGTAACCGAAAAGTATTTTGGCGCATCATAATTCAGAACCGGTTGGTGAATTGTCTTAGTGTTTATTTGTCATAATGTCGTTTCGGGGAACGAATATCGAGCAATCAATCACCAGCCTGTGAGATCTTAAAACTTCTCTCGTGGTTGAGGAAGCATTGAAAAATAGGAATTGAAAAACAATGGGGAAATAATGTCAACGTGCGGCCCCCATTGCTTTATACTACTCTGTTCAAAATTTTCATCTCGGAATGATACTGACGTGTGTCGACCAAATAGGTAATTTGCGGACCGCCTCTTCAGTCTTTGCGGGAGAGTTGATTGTTCGATGGCAACAAGTAGTATGGAAAGGTTAACAGATCCAACGCGACTAGACTGTAGCATTACTACTAGACTGTTCGCAGGGGCTGATTCGGTTAAGTCCGCGGTAATAACAGGGTAATATGGACCTTTTTCAGGAAAGACACAGGCTCTAGGTAGTCCTTATTAGCAATATTAACTACTTAAGTGCAACTAATCCGTATCAACTTTTTGACTTAATTCGCACCATTTAAGCGAATTAGGGGAATTTTCGATACCAACGGTTTACATATGCCACAAATTGCGAGACGACATATCCACATATAAATGACATACGTAGTCTAGACTCAAAGCAATGAATGAAGATGGTTTGCTCATTACAAAAGTGTTTGTAAAAAAACACAAGCTTCAAAAATTCATTGCAACTTTAAAATAAAAAAAATATTTTTCAGGGTAAGAACGTTATTTGCAATTAGAAAATTAAATAAAGAGCTGATTGAAAATGCAAAAAAAAAAAAATTTTTTTAAATATCGAATCCTATTAAATTAAAAGGTGTAAGTAGTATCCCCGTACCTTATCAAGCGCTAGCAAACATCAGGGGATAATTCATCCATTCATTGAGCTAGTTTTCGATGCCCTCGTAAGAAGTGAACCGCTCTCCATTAAGGGCTGACTGCATTGATCGGAAAAGATGGTAATCCGAAGGTGCAATGTCTTGGAAATTCGGCGGGTGGGGCAAGATTTCTCAAATCAGTTCCTCCTATACCGGCCGCTTTTCTCTTAGAGCTCGGTTCAAACGCATTAGCTGCGGGTGGCAACGATCGCTAGTAATGGTTTCAGATAGTTTAAGGAGTTCATAATAAATGACGCCCTTCAGATCCCACCACATGCACAACATAACCTTTGAAGCAGGAATATTTTTTTCGCTGTCGATGGAGCCTGGCAGGCTCCAACGTTATCGATGCTTAGAGTTATCATAATAGATCCATTTTTCGTCGCCAGTAACGAAGCGATGCAGGAAACCTTTTCTTCTCTGCCGTTCAAGAAGTATTTCACACGTCAGCAAACGTCTCTCGATATCCCTCTCCTTCAATAGATGTGGCACCCAGTTACCTGAATTATGAACCATTCCCATCGCGTACAAATTTTTACCGATGGTTGATCTGTCAACATCGAAGTCTTTAGACATATAATCAAGGGTTCGACATGCGTATTCATAAAATAATTGTACTCAACTACACCTTTGAATTTTTTCGGTGCCCCTTCGCGATCTTTATCACCCACTAGACATATCGAAGAGGCCCATGAAAGGACGACGCTACGCTACGATTGACGAGATTAAGATGGCATCGAAGGAGGAGCTGAACAAGATAAAAAATGATTTTTTGAAGTGCTTCGAAGATTGAAAAAAACGTTGGCACAAGTGCATAATATCTCATGGGGACTACTTTGAAGGGGACAAAATAGATATTAATGAATAAATAAATAGTTTTTGAAAAAACACAGACGTTAAATCGCTTAATGACATACTGCGTTGGAAGTGTCAGTCCAAGCAGATTTTTACCATGGAACAGTGCACGCCACGCGAGCGCTCCCAAATTGTTGAAATTTACATTCAACAAAAGAAGTCAATTGTGAAAACTCAACGTGCGTATAAAAAATTAGATAATGTGAAAAGTGCGCCTTCTAAGAACACCATTAAACGTTTGTACGAAAGGTTTTCGACTGGTGATGCTCTTTTTAATCCAAAGAGGCCAAATCAAAACCGACCAAGGCGTCGCCAAGGACATCCCAAAATCGCCGTTCTCAGCAGTTGGCCATTGCTCGGACCACTTTACAACGAATTATCCGCATTGATTTGCATTTATTCCCGTATAAGATTCAATTGACGCAAAGATTGTTGCCGGCGGACAAGCGTCGTCGATTGGAATGGGCCCAAAGAGTCATCGAAATCCGTCGGGTCTGTCGAATATGGGCAACGATGTATATACATACATATATTTACGTGCTATCGATATAACCGGTCAGTTAATTTCTTAAGTCAAAACGTTGGACATGTCGCTTAGACCAGGTAATGGTACCTTCATTAGAGGTGACTCAACAAATACTGCAACAACGAGTGGGCAACCGTCTTCATATCGCGTGTCGTTCTTAAAGCTAAAAACAATGTCAGTCTTTAGTCGACTTGAGCCTTTAAGTAAGTAATAACATAGAGTCATAATCCCGAACAAAAATTATTTTGTGCCAGTACTGGCATCCCATTTCCACTCAAACATATTGCGCGAAGTAGATAATAATTCGGCATCATGTGTATTTAGCAGGGAATTAAAAGATATGGCATGTTGTGGAACAAATACAGCATAAGTTTTAGAGGTCACTTGATGTGTGAGATCGATACGTATATAAGTTTGATGTGTGAGGTCGTTTTCATAGTTGCAGCACGCTCGTGGCTACAATATTTTATTGCTTCATTGAGTTAGCACTTACTCAATGATTGCTTTTATAAGATCCCTAGATGCTTGTCACCAGATTCAAATCTTGGGACCGCATATCCGTACATTTTATTTAAATTTTATTTTTTATTTAAATTTTATTAAAATATACGCATTTAGATAGATCACATACATATAAATATGTACGTACATATATATTGCTAATTTGGCAATATAGGATTGTTCCGAATTTGGCAAATGGTAATATTTTTGCGACTGCGTGCCGGTGCATATACACACATACATATATATATATACCGACTTATATGTACGCACATATGTATGGATTAGTAATAGGGAAATATTGTCGCAGGGAATAGTGTATGCTTTTTTGTATGTGCGTTTGTTTTTTCTACGTTCCCATACTAACTAAAGGGTTTTCCAATAACAGGTGTTATTTTGAATATCCTGCTTTTCGGTAGATGTCACTTTTGAAGCTGTCGTTTTTTGATATTTGACAAGTAGAAACTGCACCATTAATAAAAATGGAACGATACACGCTTAAACAACAGACTGAAATTGTTAAAATTCACTATAAAAATGGTGAAAATTTGGCAGAGACGGTTCGTAAAACTTGAAAATTGTTGACTCATCATGAAGCACCTTGTCGGACCGCAATACAGAAATTAGTGAAAAAAATTCGAGCTGTTGGGACAAGTTAGTGATGTGAAGAACAAAACCCGTGCACGTCGCTCAAGAACAGCCGCAAACATTGCTGTTGTAGCCGAAAGTGTTGAAGAAAACCCAGGTTTGTCCATTCCTCGACGTTCTTTGGAATTAAACATTCCACAAACGTCATTACCCCGTATTTTGCATCAAGATTTGGGTCTTGAGGCTTATAAAGTCCAGTTAACACAAGAACTCAGAATTCCATCGAAAAATCATTTTGAGTGATGAGGCCCATTTCCACCTCGGTGGCTTCGTCAACAAACAAAAGTGGTGGATATAGGGCTCAGAAAATCCAAGAGTTATTGTTGAAAAGCCTCTCTATCCTCAACGTGATACTGTTTGGTGCGGTTTATGGTCCGGCGGAGTTATTGGACCTTACTCTATCGAAAATGAAGCTGGAGCAACACTTACGGTGAATAGAATGCGCTATCGAGAGATGATTAACGATTTTTTATGGCCGGAATTGGATGGTATTGACATGGACAACGTTTATTTTCAACAAGACGGCGCTATGTGCCGCACAAGCAACGAAACCGTTGATCCGTTATGATATTTCGTATGCGCGTATGTAGATACATATGTACATATCTATATATATAAAAAGAAGTTACATTTCCTTGGTAATATTATAACTCAAGAACCGCCGAACCGATTAACACAAAAATTTCAGAGTTCTTTTCTATCTTTGAGGAGATGGTTTGTGTGAAGTTTGATTGAAATCGGTGCAGCCGTTCCTGACATTTTATGTGAGTAATGGTTTCCTCTCATACGAAATGCCTGTAATATACTGTTTCTTGAAATAATTTTCAATATTTTGCTTTTACATTCAATTAGTAATATACTGTTTCTTGAAATAATTTTGAATGTTTTGCTGTTACATTCAAATACTAATATATTGTACTGAAAGAATACCACGTGCAAGACGAGCAAACATTCTATATACATAAAAATAAGTTACATTTCCTTGGTAATATTATAACTCAAGAGCAGTTCTTTTCTATCTTTGAGGAGGTGGTTTGTGTGAAGCTTGCTTGAAATCGGTGCAGTCGTTCCTGACATTTTATGTGAATAATGGTTTCCTCTCATACGAAATGCCTGTAATAAACTGTTTTTTGAAATAATAATAGCAAACGACGTTAATTTGTTGTGAATTTGTTAGCACATGCCAATGCTATGGACGTACCGCAAAAGTGAATTGTTTGTTTTGTGTTTGTAAACGCCAAAGTGTACGCCGTATCGACGTGCAGCAGAAAACCGCTTAACCTCAAGACCAACAACAACAGTGTAGTCTACGATCAATTTGATTGAAATCGGTGCACCCGTTCCTGACATTTTATGTGAGTAATGGTTTCCTCTCATACGAAATGCCTGTAATATACTGTTTTTTGAAATAATTTTCAATATTTCGCTATTACATTTAATCTATATTTATAAAAAGAAGTTACATTTCCTTGGTAATCTTATAACTCAAGAACCGCCGAACCGATTAACACAAAAATTTCAGAGTTCTTTTCTATCTTTGAGGAGATGGTTTGTGTGAAGTTTGATTGAAATCGGTGCAGCCGTTCCTGACATTTTATGTGAGTAATGGTTTCCTCTCATACGAAATGCCTGTAATATACTGTTTCTTGAAATAATCTATGTATACATATATATAAAAAGAAGTTACATTTCCTTGGTAATCTTATAACTCAAGAACGGGCTCACCTATCCAAACCAAATTTTTCGGCTTTGTTTGGACTATTCAGTAGATGGTTTGTGTTTTGAAATTTTAACAATCGGATACCAGGGTCTCGAGAAATAGGCCAAAACGTGAACCCGGGTAACCCCAGGATGTGTTTGTACAATATGGGTAGCAAATGGAAGCTGCTGATGATTCTATAGTGTAGAGTATTTTTGATGCCGCTCCGTGACTAAGGTCTCGAGATATCGGCCAAAATGTGGACCCCGATAACTTAAGGATGTGTTCGTACAATATGGGTAGCAAATGGGAGCTGTTGATGATTGCTATAGTATAGAGTATTTTTAATGCCCCTCCGTAACTAGGGTCTCGAGATATAGACCAAAACGTGGACCTGGATAACCCTAGGATGTGTTTGAACCACATGAGTATCCATTGTAAGTTGTTGATTAATGCTAATGAAAAGAGGACTTTTCTTTTCGCTGGGTAACTAAGGACTCCAGATATAGACCAATTGGGAACTCGCCTTCAGGTTAAGAGATTGCATTCTTATGTACTACAACCAGTTAAAATGTTTTTAAAAATTCAGATCCGTTATCTACATATATTTCTCGAACTTTACAGATTCAAGGTCAAATATACCACAGAGCTGGGTCTTTGCTACCATTCCCAGATGGTGACCATCAATTTTTGCAAATATATTTTATTGGTGATGAGAATCGTGAATTAGATCAGCGCTGTGCAATTTCGACGAATACGAGAAGATCAATCGTGAATGAATTGCAAACAATGTTCCATCAACACAATGAATTGGTAAGATTGTTCAAAGTGGCACTCGATCTGATGCCCACCGATGGCCACAAAATCAAAATAAAAGCCGATAAAACACCAATTGGGAGCACGCCAGACGATTCAATGTACCAACGATTGATGAAGTAGCTATTGTTGTGGTTGGTGAACAGTTTCAGCCACGAGATATTGTTTTGTATCGTAGAAATGAGCAATTACAACGTATTTCAGAACTCCATCGCTGTTATGATGCATTGCAATACCCCATCTTGTTTTGGAGAGGGGACGATTGGCTATCATATCAACATACCAATGATAAATCCAACAACTGGTACATACACATTTTATTTTTGTTTAAATATGATTTTTAAATAATTTTCATACGCTAATTAATTTTTGCATCGCAGGTCAAAAATCAACGAAAATCGTCAGTGCGATGAATTTTTATTCGCAAATATAATAAAAAATTGAATGCACCAGGAGGAACTGAAAAAACATTTTTAACTTTATTTATTTTAGCATAATTTATTTAGAGTAAAAAATTAAAATGGAAATTAAAGAATCAAAGTTTAATTACAAGTTTTTATCGGCTCTTTCACCTTACCTGTATATATGTAGGTGACCACCACAATCAAATTTTAAAAAAGTACAGAAAAGGCAATTGTGACATCTTTAGAAAGTATGTTGAATGAAAAAAATCAACTAATTCAACTGTTTAAACATTTTACGAGTTCTATAAAGAAAACTTAATATGAAAAATTTCTTGCGATATAAAAAAACATTTTATGTATGGTGGTGCGAAGCCCACTGGGTAATGCTAGTCTATTTATAAGGACAAAAATACGAAATGGAGAAAATTATGAAATTTTTTTAAGCATGAACCAGAAGAACTTAGAATTAAGAGACTGATAATTGATAAATGTGTTTTATCTAAAACTAGCTGGTTTACTAATGAGTGTAGAGAATATAGGTTTCAATTTTTAGACTTTCTCGTCCTAGTTTTTCTGCGAAAGCACTGCTCCTGGGCAGTTAAATAAGTTCGATGAACCAAGTAGTGTTTTCGAAGTAGATTGTATGTAGATGAACCAAATAGTGTTTTCGACGTAGATTGTATTTAATTCGATTTTCGAAACGTGTTGGTTCGACTTCGTGGTAATACCATAATATTATTTACTACATGTTTAAAGATAAGCAAACCATCGTGCCAAGTATTAAGGCAACCAATGATGGCTTTGCTCGTAAACACAAAGAGTAAAGGCTCAATATAAACATTGGGCAACCATGAATAAAGTTTGATAAAAATTGTTTCCTTAGTGAGCTAGACTACGCTGAATCGTTGATAATTGGGTTTGTTTATTTGGTTTATCAAAGCTTTTATATTTTCGATGAAATTTACTTTAAAATGAAGGTTAAAAAAGTTTTTTTTAAAGCATTTCATTCTGCAAGCGAAGAAGACACTGTACAGAAAAATGTATGTATATGTAAACATAGAAGGATGGTTCCATATGTAGAAGTCCATGCATGTGGGAAAAGGTACTGATCGCCATTTACTAGGGAGTAACCAGGACGATTCTTCTACATATGGTTTAAGGAGCTTACAACTTCCGGTATTAGCTCAAGTATCCTCTGGGTAGCTTCCGAACACCCGTTCGAGAGCGATCCAAGAAGGGGAAGCCTCCCTGGATAGCTGGTTGTGCGCTGGGTTTGGGACCTGCCAATAAACAACAACAAAGCCTCGGCTGAGAACTTCCTGCACTGATGACGACCCTGCAAACAAATTAAGGATAACGATTTGAGGGCATGCACCTGGAATGTCCGATCCCTTAATGAGGAAAGTGCCTCTGCCCGGCTAGTTGATGTCCTCGTGAGAGTAAGGTTCACTCCGGTAAAAGAGCGTCTCGCAATAATCCGCACTAAAGCGCAATTCTTCAGCCTCTTGCTCATTTGCAAACAACAAGCAAACAACGTACATCTACCTACGTAAAGAATGTTAAACATCGAAAAGCTGCAATCACAACAGACAGCCAGAAGATTCGCCACTCGACTCTCACTCCTGCTCCCAGAGAGTACTGCCCAACAAAGCGGCATGCACAAGCAATGGAGCTACATTTCTCGTTCTCTACGTATCGCTGCCGAAGAAAAAATCGGATTCCGGCGAGCCCGAAAAAACAATTGGTACGAAAGAAAAGTTGCTGCCTATAGAGGCACGCTGCGATCGGGCGCAACGCGAGTCATGTGGGATCGCTACCGGGAGCTAAAAAAGGAAGAGAGACGTATTATCAGAAAGAAGAAACGAGAGGCCGAAATACGTGAGTGCGAGAAGCCTGAGATGCTGGCCAATAGGAACAACGCTCGAAAATTCTATGAGAAAGTTCGGCGGCTTACAGAAAGTTTAAAGATCGGGGCGTTTTCCTGTAAGAACAAAGACGGCGATCTGGTGACTGACGTACAGAGCAATCTTAAATTTAGAGGGAACACTTCTCGAACGTGGCCATGTCACAGAGAACGTGAAGATCCCGATACTCCAATCGTTGACGACGGAATTGTCGTTTCACTACCCGACCATGACGAGGTTAGAATAGCGATAACGCTGCTAAAGAACAACAAAGCCACGGGCGCCGACGGACTGTCGGCTGATCTATTCAAACATGGTGGCGAGAGGCTGGTAAGGTGCATGCATCAGCTTCTATGCAAAATATGGTCGGATGAAAGCTTGCTTGCCCATCGGAACTTAAGTGTGCTCTCCCCTATTCATAAGAAGGGTGATCGTGCAATCTGGGCCAATTATCGCGGGATTAGTCTTACAAATATCACACATAAGGTTCTAGCGAGCGTATTGTGTGAAAGATTGAAGCCCACCATCAACCAACTAATTGGACTTTATCAGAGTGGCTTTAGACCTGGAAAGTCCACCATCGACCTTATATTCACAAGGCGCCAAATCTTGGAAAAAATCCATCAAAAGAGAATCGACACACATCATTTTTTCTTCGACTTCAAAACTGCATTCGACTAATACGGCTATGCAGAATTGGGAAGGAGCTCTCCGAGCCGTTTGATACCAAACGAGGTTTCTGACAGGGTGACTCGCTGTCGGATGACTTCTTTAACCTGATGTTGGAGAGCATCGTATGAGCCGCGGAACTCATTCGCTTAGGCACAACATTTTATAAGAGTGTACAATTGTTGTCGTATGCCGATGATATTGACATCATCAGCCGTAACAACCGCGCTGTTAGTTCTGCCTTTTCCAAACTGGATAAAGAGGCAAAGCGAATGGGTCTGGTGGTGAACGAGGACAAAACGCAGTATCGCCTGTCTTCAAACAAACAGTCGGCGCACTCGCGTATCGGCACCTACGTCACTGTTGACAGTTATAATTTCGAGGTTGTAAAAGACTTCGTTTATTTAGGAACCAACATTAACACCTATAACAATGTCAGCCTGGAAATCCAACGTAGAATCTCTCTTGCCAACAAGTGCTACTTTGGACTAAGTAGACAACGGAGCAGTAAAGTCCTCTATCGACGAACAAAACTAACACTCTACGAGGCTCTCATCATGCCCGTCCTAACGTATGGCGCAGAATTTTGGACGATGACAACATCCGGTGAAGCGACGCTTGGGGTGTTTGAGAGAAAGATGGAACGATGAGCTGTATGGGCTTTACGAAAACATAGACATAGCGCAGATCCAACGGCTACGCTGGCTGGGTTATGTCGTCCGAATGAATACATACGCTCCGGCTCTCAAAGTATTCGATACGGTACCAGCTGGTGGCAGCAGAGGAAAAGAAAGGCCTCCTCTGCGTTGGAAAATCAGGAGGAGGAGGACTCTGCCTCACTTGGTGTATCCAACTGGCGCACGGTTAGCGCGCTTTGTTAAACTCGGCCAAAATCGCGTAAGCGGTTATCGCATCAATTAAGAAGAAAGAGAAGATACATTGCAGCAAAAAAAGCAGCAATCTAGTTTCAAAGCAAATTTCTAAGTTCACTATTACTTATTTCGTACAGCTTTTGTTAACTGGATAATCCCATACGTGAAGATATATTTAATTAAGTATTTACCTTGTATAAGAGAACAAAAAGTTATGGATTTTAATTTTTAAATAGTACGAAATTTCGACGATGTACACGTTTTTTTACATCATTAGTGTAAGATTCTGCGCGGAAAATATTTTTGTCTTCCTCAAGAAAAATATGCTTATGGATAGCTCAAGCGCGTGAGGTAAGATGTGGTGGGCGCGTTTTATGAATGATCGAGCCTCGCTTTAAGAAATATGCGCTTGCGTTTATTATTTAAATAGTTTTTGTTCTATTAAAGAACATTTCAATAAGTGCCTAACCGCTTACATTTACCAAGGCCCCAGCAATAACAGCAACAGCAGCTGCAAAACAAGCAGCAAACAGCGCCACCACATCCGTGAAGAAGCCGCCCTCTGCCTCCTACAAGAATGTAGTAACAGGAGTCAAAAAGGCGGTGCTCTCAAGGGACTATCCCAATACGTCCCGAACAAGAGGGTAAATGGACTCCATCCACAACTTTATTCTTGAGAAAATACTGGTTGCGAAAGACCAGAACATAAAACCGGCATGTTTTGGTGCGGTCTACAAACCGGGGTACATGTTGCTGCATTGTAAGGATGGCGCTTCCACGGTTAAAAGCGGTTGTCACTTACCCGATACCATGAGAGGGTGCTTCACTGTGGACCACAGAGGAATCAAAGATACCTCAACAACGGATCGCAGTGGGGTACTTTCTCAATTCCCAGTTCTTGGAAACGCCGTAGATACTGGGCTTTTTGCAGGGACAAAATAAAGACCTCCACGTCGACATCTGGCGTACACTAGGAAGAGTTGAAAGAGGCTCAAACGTAACACTGGTTCTAACAGTAGACCAGAAATCGGCAGCCAGTTTAATGGAGTACTGTGAAAGGGTAAACTACCGTTTCAGTCAAGTGACCCTACAGCTGAAGGCTGCACCGCCAATGCTTATGCATTGGCGGAAAAACTGGAAGCTATGGAGTTGGATACAGAGGACGAAAGCACTCCATCCAACCCTAACCCGATAGTCAATACATGAAGTGTATCCAGGTAAATCGCCATTACGCTAAGACCGCATCGGCCGAACTAAGCATGAGGTTTGCCAAGGAAAACTTTAGCTTAGGGCTTATACAGGAGCCCTGGTTAAACAGAGGACATATCAATGGCCTCACACTACAAAACGCAAAGGTAATGTGTGACGTAGACGTAGTCAATCCAATGGTTGCGCTTATCATAGACACCAACATTAAGAATTTGCCATTTATTGGATTTATGTATGGCGACACGGCAACGGTACTAGAACTCGTTCTTGCCTCAGCCTATTTCCATTTAGCCATTGTAAACAAGGGCAAAAAACCGACCTCTGCAAACGCTATACGACAAGAGGTTCTTGACTTGACACTCACAACTAACCACTAACTTGATTTTATCAACAACTGGAGAGTCTCCCATGAGGACTCAAAATCTGATCATAAATATATTATTTTTAAAATCAAAGGACCAGTTAAGTGCGTAATGCTGTAAAGAAGTCCCAAGGCTACTAACTGGGGCACATACTCAAAGTGCCTTGAATCCAAACTAACCAAAAGCAAGCTTCCAATAAAATCGACAAAGGAATTGGATGCGTCAGTTGTAAAACTGACCGACTCCATCATATCCTCCGATCATGGAAGCAGCCCACTCAAGACATAAACCTCAACAAAGAGAGTTCCTTGGTGGAACAAAGAACTTGCAAATTAGCGTCAACTAGCAAGATCAATATTAAACGATGCAAAGAATTATCAAACATGGGATGAATATTGGAAAGCTCTAACATTGTACAACAAGGAACTCTTGGAGAAAGTTCTGTGAGGAACAAAACGATGCCCAGCTACGGCAAGAATACAAAAATCACTGGCCAAAGGAGTGACAAATCGAATTGTCACACTAAAGGCACCGGGTGGTACTTTTACAAGCAATTTCGACGGAACGCTAGAGCTTCTTCTCAGAACTAACTTTCCTGACTGTAGGCTTAAGCAACCTGTGACACTGATCAAGGAATACCAGGGCGCACTCACCGCACGTCAAAAAGTCCTAATATCTACAGAATGGTAAACTGCAAAGGGGTAGAGTGGGAAATCAACTCTTTCGAACCCTACATATGGTATTTTTCCATACCTGCTATCCAGGGCACTGCGAAATTAATACAAATTCTGGTACAAATATTCAGATCAAGTTTTAGTTTGGGTTATGGCCTTAAGATTTGCCGGGATGCACTAAGCTTCCTGAATCTCCCAAATCCTATCGAAAACCTATTGGACTGTTACCTAAGAAAGGAGGTTATCACGATAATCCCACTCCATAAACTGTAATTTGCATATCAAAAAGAGAAATCCACTCGGACTCGGGTACCCAGCTCCACTTTATTACAAATAATTTTGCTAACCAATCAGAACTTCGTAGGACCACCTTCGTCGGCGGCAGTTTCGGGCATCGGGGATGCCAACCTGGTAACTGAAGGTTATTCGGTTGATGTTGTACTGTATTTTTCGAACTTCATTACATGGGACAGATACAGTTGGCGCCCGGGTTTCCAGGTCTTCAAAAAACTCGTCTCTCGGGTGGGTGATATCGGTTGTGGTCAACAAACTTCTAAGCTTTCGTCATTTGTGGTTAATCAAAGGTCTTCGAGAGATATCAACTCTGATACACGACTATATCATTTGGTACGTCGCTTCTGGGAAGTAGATCACGTATTTGAGCCAATCACTAAAACCACAAGGGAGGAGCTTCAGTGCGAGGCACATTTCCAGCAAAATGTTTCGCGTTTACCTTCAGGCGAATACTCGGTTCGCGTTACCTTTGAAACTCGACACAGAATCATTAGGCGAATCTTACACACAAGCGAGGCGAAAGCCTTAAGCAGAAGTTAACTAACAATCCCGATTTAAAGCTAAAGTGCTCGTTATTTATAAAGGAGTACGTTGAGTTGAATCAGATGTCACTGGTCTCCGCCGGTGAGGTTCATGAATGCAAATATTACTTTCAAAGCTTAGGGTAGTTTTGGATGGTTCTGCAGTCACAACCTCGGGTCTTTCATTAAACGAGATACTAATGGCGGGGCCGACCATTCAACCCAAACTTTTCGACGCAATTATTCGCTTTTGCAAGTTTCCGGTTGCACTTGTAAGATGTATCACTGCGTTCGCGTTTTTGCACCGGACAACATGTTGCAGTGCATATTGTGGCGAGACTTCCCCGAATCCGGTTTATAAGCTGGTTAAGGTCACGTATGGAACGAAGTCCGCAGCGTTTCTAGCTATAAGGGCGATGCATCAACAAGCCTCCGATTAGTCTTAGGTTCACAAATTGTTCAACGTGATTTCTACGTAGATGAACTGAGCTCCAGAGGAAACTCAGTTGAAGAAGTACGCGAGATGATGCTTCAAGCTTCATACTTATTGTTTTCCTTAGAGCGACACCTTGGAGGTACCAGAAATTCTAAACTGTCTGCATTATCTGCAATACCTCGTAGTGCAGTACTTATCATTTCCGCGTTACATATTGCAGCCTGGAGCCCCTCATGAACTACATGCATTTTGCGATGCTAGTCTCGAAGCATTCGGTGTTTGTGTTTATGCGCGTTCAGTCAGAGATGACCACGCTCAAGTTCATTTTCTTTGTTCGAAGGCTCGAGTCACCCCTTTGAAGACGCTAACCGTACCTAAACTAGAGCTTTGTGCCGCCGCCATACTCGCACAATTAATGGGTAAATAATAAATTGAAGCTTTTCGGGAGTCGTTGTTGTTGCTGGTCAGATTCGTCTGTGGTACTACCCTGGTTACAAAAAGACCCGTCCAAATTTAATTGAAGAATGTATCCACGGCCATTACGTCCCCACCTCCTTGAATCCTGCTGATATTTTATCCAGTAGAGCCGGTCCCTGAGAACTTCCACAATCGAATTTGTGGAGGCGTGGACCCGCGTTTCTGCAAGAGAAAGAGTGTAATTGGCCCAAGTCCAGTGTGCATCAAACAAAGCTCCCGGAAATTCGACAATGAGTCCTGGTATCCATGAATAGTCGAATTGACATCTCGCTTTCCTTTAAGTACATCAAGTCCTTCATCATGATGCAACGCATTTTTAATACGTACATGAGTTTATCGCCATCGCAAGATCGTTAAAATCATCGCATCTTACATCCGAAAACATACATCGTGGAACTCAACTGCTAATTCGCATTGTTCAAAGAGCTTATCTTTGGCCAGAATACATTGCTTTGAAAGAAAATCGATGCGTCCATTCGTCGAGTAGCACTTCTTCTCAATCGATGTTTCTGGATGATTTTGGTTTAATTCGAGTTCGTGGTTGCCTACCAATTTCAACCCTTAGCTTTGACGCGGCATCCGATCATCCTTCCGAAAGATCACTCACATCACCAATAATCATGCATTTTCATAAAAAGAATTGAATTAAAATTGAATATTTAAGAAAATAATTTATTAGTATGTTACTTTACGTGTGTAGCCCTCCAATTGATAAAAAGTGCAGAAAAACGTATGCGTATATTTCCAAAGTTAGAAATTTACTCTGAAATCAGAATGCAGCTTATTTAGAGGTTACTGTACATAGTATATTCGGCCTTTGAATGAAGCCCAAATAGCCAAATATATTGAATATTGAAGCTTCTGTGAGCTGTGCACCGCTGTTTATAACAACAGGGACCTTAGCCGCAAATTGTTGAACTAGGTTTTTTCAGTCAATATGTATTATTTATTTCCAACATTTTATAAATACTTTTCCTCTTGAACATTAAAATTCACATATCGAATAATAATCTAATACTTCATAGTAAAGACCTAAACATTTGTTTAAAGACCATAAAATTGGTAAATTATGAAACAATTTTATCTGACGCAATGCTCTGCCTAAGAATGTGAGCTGGATTTCTTAAGAAGTTTTGGTGAACGGTAATATTTTATACATGCATACATACACACAGCATATATGTATGAGCATATGTATATAAAATCACATATTTAAATTTGAATATGCCATCTTCCTGTATGTCTAGTGATGAAGCGTTTTCTATTAAGGATTTTGATTTGGTTGAAGGGGAATTCAACTGAGTTTAACAGACAGACGTAATATATGCATAAACATATGTATGTATATAATTGTGGTTGATTTGCAAAAAATTCAGCCTACAGCGTTAACATTCTTTGTTTCTAATCATCAACAGATTCTAATCGACTGGTGCTAATATTACAAAATTCAGTCTATTGTATTGGGTTTTTGAGTAATTATTAAAACTCACGACACCACCTTTTTGGTTTACAAACGTCTTGTTTATTTACTAGCGTTACACAATTCTTCGGTAAACAAATGGCAATGCTTCGTGTTTTTCTGTTTGCTTCGAGTGTAACTATACATATATGTATGTATATATCATCGCAAGAGGCAGAGCGACCAGCGGTCTTGATTTGCTTGAATCGACATCGACGCGCCATCTATGCGATTATCTCTGAATCAACTTGAATTCTAACATTACTGCAACTTATCACCTTAACACTTTCCCTTGTTAATTCATAAAATAATATCAATAATGAAAGCAGCACAAAAAATAAAACAACACTTAAAATAGTGCTGTACATATAATATATCTATGAAAGTCCCATTTTTATACAAAGAATCTTCAAACTTGTTCTTGGTAGCGGCTTCGACATAATATCCGCCGTGTTTTGATCCGTGGAAACTCGTTCAATTCCAAGTCGTCCTTTGGAAAGTTTATCCCGGATTAAAAAGTGTTTCATTGCTAAGATCAATCATTTTTTAAGAGCTATAGGAAAGTTTTTCAAAATAACACACGTAAAATTAAAAAAAATGTATGAAATTTTTATTTAAATAGATAGTACAGTCCATATAATTTAATGTTTGAAGATTACTTCATGCAAATGTTGAACGCGACTGCGCTTTAAACGGTCCATCCGCTTAATCCAATTTTGGCATACTCTTTCCAATGTTTCGGCAGGTATCTCACATATAAATGCTTTAATGTTGTCTTCCAATGCGTTAATTGAAGCAGGCTTGTCTGAATAGATATGAGTTTTAACATAGCTCCACAAAAAATAATCTAAAGGTGTTATATCGCACGATCTGAGTAGCCAATTGACAGGTCCCGACCGTGAAATAAAATGTTCAGAACTCGCCTCTCAACCAGTCCATTGTTACGCGTGCTGTGTGGCATGTGGCACCGTCTTGCTGAAACCACATGTCATGCAAGTCAAGCTCTTGCATTTTGGGCAAAAAAAGTTGGATATCATTTCACGGTAGCGCTCACCATTCACAGTTACGTTACGATTCACAGGATCTTTGAAGAAGTACGGTCCAATGATACCTCCAACCCATAAACCGCACTAAACTGTGACCTTCTCTGGATACATTGGTAGCTCTTGCAATTCTTCTGGCTGATCTTCACTCCAAAATCGAAAATTCTGTTTATTTACGTACCCATTGATCCAAAAATGAGCTTCGTCGCTGAACACAATTTTTCGATTAAAAAGTGGATCTTCGGCCAACTTTCCAAGAGCCCATTCACCAAAACTTCTGCGTTGCGGTAGGTTGTTCGGCTTCAATTCATGCATTAGCTGTATTTTCAAAGGCTTCACACCTAAATCCTTTCGCAAAATTTTCCACTTTGTTGAGTAATAGAGGCCCAATTGCTGCGAACGGCGACGAATCGATATTTGATGGTCATCATTAAGACTGGCCGATACAGCTGCGATATTTTCTTCAGTTCACACTCTACGTAAGCGTGTTGGTGGTTTGATGTCCAATAATGTATACGTTGGTAGCTCTTGCAGTTCTTCTGGCCGATCTTCACTCCAAAATCGAACATTCTGCTTATTCACGTACCCATTGATCCAAAAAGAGCTTCGTCGCTCAACACAATTTTTCGGCAGGTCGTTCGGCTTCAATTCTTGCACCAGCTGTATTTTGAAAGGCTTCACACCTAAATCCTTTCGCAAAATTTTCCACGTTGTTGAGTAACAGAGGCCCAATTGCTGCGAACGGCGACGAATCGATAATTGACGGTCATCATTAACACTGGCCAATACAGCTGCGATATTTTCTTCAGTTCGCAATCTACGTAAGCGTTTTGTGGATGTGATGTCCAATAATGTAAATTTGGTTCTAAATTTAGTCACAATAGCTCGAATAGCCGCTTGAGTCGATTGAACTGACCATAAAATGAAAGAAGCGCGCGATAAACTTTCTTAACAGAACACGCATTTTTATAGTAAAATTCAATGATTTGCAAGGGTTGTTCATTTGTAAGACGATTCATGGTTAAATAAACTAGGCCCAAATCTAAAGGTCCTGCTATGTATCGAAAAATTCTTTTGACACGGACGATATCTTCAGAGGAGGGGTTCTTCAGGGATCTTCTCTGACTTATGATAAACTTTGCCTGGTCCCAAAGTTCCTGAGTTCTTGAGGATGGGAGATGAGATCGGCTTGCATTCCGAAAAATTAAACTTCCCTAGCATTTTTCTTGCATAAGAATTTTGAAAAATTTTAATGAAGTTTTCCTCTTGTTGAACTTCTAATCCTAAAAAATAGTCAGCTTTCTTTGAATTTAAATTCCGATTCCAACTCTTTTATGAAAAACTCCAAGTTTCGTGGATCTGTAGCTGCAACTAAGCCGTCATCCACAAAAATAACAAGTACCTTGTACTCAAATACGAACACATTCTTTGAATTTCCATCGTTAAATTCGAAGAACACACTCGAGCTTGATAAAACAAAAAATTTATTTTTGCCATATGTCATCCGCGGACCGTTTTATTGATACCGTCTCGCTCATATTTGAGCAGAAGTTATGAGTTTATTACCATCTTTCTCTTGAATGTACTATATATACATGGATCTGCACCACTGACCTGAAATCCTAGTTTTTGAAGGAATCCCCCAAAACGCTTGTTCCAAAATCTTGGCGCTTGCTTCAGACCATAAAGGCTTTAATTTTGCAACTGGACTAAAAGTTTCGCTGTAGTCTATGCCACGTCGTTGACTGAATCCCTTGACGACGAGTCTTGCTTTGTACTTGTTGATTGTGCAGTCAGGATTCTTTTTCAAACGAAAAACCCACTTGAATGGAATCGCCTTTACACCTGAAGGAAGTTCTGACAATTTCCTGATCCATGGCCTTTTTCCACTCATTGTTGTCCTCGCTTTGCAAAGCATCTTTAAATGTTGCAGGATCTTCAGTGATGTTGGTAAACTTCTCTACTGTCAAAACATAATCTTTGAGATGTTTCGGTTTCGAAATCGTTGACCTATCTCTCAATCTTCTTTCTGTTGGTAATTTTGAGTTTTCTTCTTTTTATGAAACGGACTCAATTCCAGTTTCATACTTTTCTTCGCTGCTCAGAGTTTCTTCAGACCCAAATGTCTTCTTAGTCTTCAATGATGAAAATCTTCTTTCTTCAATGTAGTCCTCACCATCGTTCTCGACATCTCTCATTGGAATGTGAGCATAGAAGGAAGATCCGATAATGCGCAAGTGCTTCAGCCTTGGTTTCTTGTTCATCCACAGTTCATAGAGACTAAGACCATCTGCAGACGATTTTCCCGTTCTGTTGAGAATAAAAACTGCTGACGTCACCAATTCTGCCCATATTGCATCCGGAAAAAGGATCTCAGGATTTGAGTATTTGAAAGTTCTCGCCATCTCGACGATAGTACGGTTTTCACGGTCACTGCCACCATTTTGCTGAGGCGTGTACGGCGCTGTCAGTCTCTGCGTGATTCCGTTTTCTGCTAGGATGCTCTTGACTTCTTCACAATCGAACTCTCCTCCATTGTCACTGAGTAGCTCTTCAATGCTGTGCCCAAGTGTATTTGCATGTGCTAAAAACTGTTTTAACACAACTTTAATATCTGATTTATTCTTAATTACGAAGCCATAAGGAAACTTTGTGTAGCTATCTTTGAACACAACTAGAAATCGTTTTTTACTAATGGATTCGCAAAATGGGCCTACAACGTCTGTTGAAACTAGTTCTCCTGGTTTCGTTGCCTTCACTCTAGTGCCGAATGATAGGCGATGTGCTTTACCAAAAATGCAGGGCACACATATGTCTCTTACCATCTTCACATTGACTTCCAGTTCCCTCTTACGTGCCACTTGTCGTGATGACCCCACTGCTTGTTATACAGCTGCAGCGTAGAAGTATCTGCATCTGCTAACTGGTTCAATAGCTGCCTTGTACAAAGTTCCATACACTTCGCGATTTCCGCAAAGCACTGTGTTTCCATTGACCTCTAGCCAACACTTCGTAGCTGTGGAGCCGAATTAACTGTCGTTGTTTCTGTCTTGGGCTGCTAAGACTGAAAAAATTTTCTTTGAAATTTTTGGTACAAACCAAACATCTTTCAAAATCATTTTTAACGTTTTTCCCTTGTAAAAAACAAAAGTCAATGGTTCGTCTGGTTGAAGTGCTTCTTCTGAATAGATCGGGACAATTTGCCACATGCTTCGTGGCTCCATTGTCAAACCACCATCCTGTAGAATTCCTCCCAGTTGCGCCGATATCTTCACTGATGCAAACAATCTGTCTGCAATCCACTTTTTACATGTTTTAACCCAATGTCCTTTTTTCTTTCAATAGTTACAAGTGCTATACTTCTTCTTTTGAAAAATCGATTTTGCAAGTAGAGCCTCGTCGGTGACTTTTTCAGTGTCTACAATCTTTCTGAAATTTCTTTCATACCTGCACAACTGAGATATTAATTTATCAAAAGTTTTACTTTCATCAATGGATAGCAACATCCAACTAGATTGAAAATTGTCAAAATCACTCGGCAAAATCTGCAGCGTTTTACAAACGAAAAGCAAATCAAGTAAGACATTATCGTTTCGGGCCTTTAGCCCAATGTTCAACTCATTCCACAAACTTTTTAACTTTGCGACGTGCGTACCAACATCATCATCTACACGCGCCCAGCTAAATGCAAAAAATTCTGTGCAAATCTTGAACAGCTGATCCTTCGACGATGCCTCGAAATGCGGTTTCAATGCTTCCCACGCCTCGTACGCAGATTCCTTGTCCATGATTTTCTCGTATACCGCGCCTGTTACTGAACTTCAAATCATTGATTTCGCATGTTGATTGATTTCGCATGTTAGCCTTGCGGTAAAAATCCACCTTCGTTTTGTGCTCTTGTGCATCTTTACCACTAGACATGCATATGCATTAATTACCAATAAATCCACAAAATTAATCTACCCGTTCACATATGGCAGATTACCTGCAAATATCACAATCAGCTGTCAATACTCTTGTGAAAGGTTTTTCTTCATAGAAATTATTTCGGTGTTTTTGGTTTGTTTAATTATTATTAACGATATAAAGAAAAGACAAGAAAAAGGCATAGCTAATTTAATTGCGCAATTAGTTGCTAATAATAAACAGTTCGAGGAAATCTGTAAACGATTACTGAGGTTGCAAAAAATTATGGCAGCAATATGCATGGGAAATTCTATATTACATTTTATAATAAGTAATAAGAGGACAAAACGTTTATGGACACACGTTTTTTTCTGTAAAATGAATTCATAATTAATTTAATTAAAAACACAAATTTTATTAGAAATATGTTTACAGACCTGTTTTCTTTGCTGGTGTCCATTTCATTTAGTTTTTATTTTGATGTTTCTCTTTATATTCGTAATAATAATTATCGATAACACAGGGTTGTATGTCGAAAAGTATGGTTATTATCTAGGATTATTTTATAATCTCAGATTTTGGGAGAGAAATTTTGTATGGGAAATCTTTTTAATTGCGGATTGGGAGTTAAGCACGAAAAAATGGATCATCTACTTATGTGTGAATGTATTAATACAGCATATGTTTTAGAGGTCAGTTGATGTTCGAGTTCGATATGTGAGTTTGATGTGTTCGTTGTGAACCTTGTAGCATGCTTGTGCCCATGATTCAATTATTAAAGGTTTGCTCACTTGTGACATTAGAATTTTTACACTCTCTTACAAAAGATTGCATTTAAGAAGGGTGAGAAAGGGGAAAAAATTAAATCCCTCTTGATGATAATGGTAGTAAAAATGTAATTTTTTATCTAAATGGAAATAAGCTGCAAACGGTTTAAAGCATAATTTAAAATTAATATTTGAATGTAAATAAATAAATAAATTATTTTAAAATCCATTCTTCATGTACAATGTAAATCTAATTTCATATACCATAAATACATATGTAAGTGTATAAGCAAATATATGGTGCAAATAGGAGTTTTTAGCTGAATTTGTCTAGTGAGAATTAAAAAACAAAATAGTTGAAATTAGTCCAATAACTAGATTTTATGAATTAATTTTTGAATTGAATTTTGTTGTTGTGAATGCGAGAGCATTAACATTACCCATACATGCTGGGATATAAGTCCGCGTTGGTCCGGTAACGAAGTACCGACTGCCGTGCGATAGGCAAATAGGGTAATAATAAATTATTTCATAGAAGAAGCAGATTCATCACAAATTTTATTGACTAAAAACACACTTTAACATACTTACGCCATACTTGACTACGTTTTGCCTACGTTAATTTAGAGTTATGATCCCCAAGTCAAAATTGCGTCCTCGTGGAGACTATCCAACATTTCTCCCTGTTGAAGCTCGTTGGGAAATGCTAGCTCGCTGCAAAACGAGAATTCCTCCAATATCATCTCATCATCAGAAAGAAATCTTTTCAGTCTCTCGACAGATGTATCACTCAGACGATTGCACAATTTGCAACTAGCTTTTGGCATATTTATTTTACTAAATAAGTAACAAAATTTAATCAGCTTTTTTACTTTTCTAACTACCAAGTACACATGTATTAACATTGCACTCACATTACACAACAACCGGAGCAAAGTTTGTGTTCACCATAAAACATTGAAAATAAAATAAGCTCCATACGTAAACTAAAATAATCCAGCGGAGACAAATAATATGCCCCGGTTGTTTTATTTGTTGACATGTACAATAAAATTTAAAAGAGCATCGGAATTGTTTTCTGTTTGCTTATTGATTAACTTGTAATTATTTGTATTATCATTGATTTACTAAATCTAATTTTATCATTATATAAATATTAAATATATAAAATAAAACTATATAACTAAAGAAAACAGAAAACATGCGAAAAAAAGGAGCACAAAATGTACAATTAGGATATGGGCTTTAAAACACGAGTGGCGCTATTGATGGGCAGTTGAAAACATGTAAACGAAAAGGTTTGAACTTACGTGTTTGTGTCTGTATGACGCACTTGCAAAATGGTTGTGCTGCACTCTGGCAGAAAAGGCTCAAATAAGGACGGAAATAATGTAAAATTATAATTTATTTGTTAAATAATATGGATTTACTAAAATACTTACTCAAATTCACGAATTCAGAAATTGAAATATCAGCGAATACGAAGAAATCAAATACCAATGATGCCAACGATTATGTTTGTTCTACTAATTTTACTTTTGCTCCACTTTTACTTACAATTTTTACAGTTAGGGACACAGTTTCTTGCTAAGGGAGCCGATTCGTCAAGAGAGAACGAGAAAGCTGTTTACTGAACAAAGCTTTAATAATTGAATCATGGCTTGTGGCTACCATGTTTTATTGCTTCATTGAATTACCATGTTTGCATTCACGATTTATTTTAATTTTATTTTTATGATAATTATTTTACCAAAAATCTGCACAAAAAGTGCAAACCTTACGTTAAATTATGTTATTAATATGTTCGTACATACATATATAATGCTTACTTTCCTATATAGAATTGTTGGGAATTTGGGAAATAGTGATCATTTTTATGTGGCATATGTATACATATGTATGCTGACTTATATGTACGTACATATATATGTATGGATTAGGGATAGCGAAATATCAGAGAACTATTTTCTATTTAGGAATTTAACCCACTATGAACTAAGAGGGAAGCTCCCTATAGGGATTGGCGAACAACCCATTCGCGAAACGGCGCGTGTGCTGTTTGTCCAATCATCGGAGAGTACCGTACCCACACATTCCCAAGTCGAGGTGTTCTTCGCGTCGAGGGCTGAATGGTGCTGAGAATTGAAACATGTGCATCGCGAACGGAGCTTTCGTCTCGAATATCTGGCCGCCTTCGAGAGTAACTGTGACCTTACTGCGGCGCGCTGGCGCGGGGGACCTCATTACTTCCCCTTGAAACTCGTAATTTTTGGAGCTTGACGCAGTCAGGTGAAGCAACCGTAAGAAACAGATGGTGACTACTAATATAAAAGACAAAAGCAAGAAATTCGTGCCGCGCTGCAATACAATACCCTCCTCCGAGGACGCGAACCTGCTGGCTTCCAGCCAAGATACGACGGAGTCAGTAAAGAGTAAGGGAAGGGCCAACCACAGCACTCCCTTACCAAGCAAGCAACAACAACAAACAGACCTACCAACAACATCGCAAAAGGCGGTAGAAAGCACTCAGAAAGAGAGTCAGGCCGCAATAAAACCTAAATCAGAGGTGCCATTATGAAGTCTTGCTAGACGAAGGCGAGGTTCATTCTCAGAAAGAATGAACTCGCTGGAGCAACTGGCGAGCGTGACGCGGCTGATAAAGTAAAATACCAACAGGTGGTCAAGGAGTATAAATACTTCCTATCCAAGAAACCTAAAACAGACAACAACAAAAAGGCGACGAAGTGCGACGAAGAGGTCACAGGACGTGATCGATGAGGCACTGAAGAGAACTAAGGTGTTCAAAAGCATCGAAGAAACGACAAAACAAAACCCATTCCGTGAGGTGGTTAAGGATAGCCTCGTCTATGCACTGATTGACGAAACCAATAACAGCGGCAAAGTACTCCTGCAGAAGTGGGGGCAGGTGGAGGCCAAACTGTCCAAGCTCGTGCTAGACAAGCATGTAGTTGGAGCACAGGGCGGAGCTTTCCCCTCCTTCGATTCTGCAGGAGTACTTAGAGACTGTAGGGTAATCAAGTGCGACGACGACTGGTCAAGGGTGCGCTGCTGAGATCAGCAGCTCAGTGGAAGGCTTAAGGCTCATTCCGGCCAGGGACATACCTTGCCCTCCTCACGCTCGCATTTGGCTACCAGTGATGGACTTAAGCGAAACAGATGTGCTAAAGTACCTTAAATCACACCACCCTGCGGTGCCGATGGACGATGGACGACTGGGCAATCGTGAAGGCAAAAACGCCGCAAAAGAGCAGCATGCCATTCGTTCTACAGATTAAAAATGAGTGCCTGCCAGTACTCAGAAAATCTGACAATAAAATGCGGTTTGGTCTGAGAAAAGTCAAACTAAAAATTTTCAAAGCAGACAGCACTGAAAATGAGGAAGACCCAGATGAGGTCGTCAGCAGCATACAGCTAGGAAAGCTCTACCTAGCTGAAGACGACAAGCAACCCGATGCCTAAAGCCATACAGGTGAATCTGCAGCACTCGAAATGTACCACAGTGAACTTGGATGTTTTCCTCAGGGAGGGGGACATCGACCCTGGATTCATACAGGAACCCCGGTCAGGGACAATCAGATTAAAGGGTTCCAATACAACTACAACATCAACATATTCTACTTTAGTACTCCTGATCTTACTGTGGTGAAGGTGGAGTTGCAAAAATCGGGAAAATACCTGGCATCAGTTTACATGCCACATGATAAACCGGCGCCGCCAGTTGAAGTGGCTCTGTTCCTATCAACACTAAACAACACGGACAAACTGGGCTGATGCAAACGCTAGAAACGAGCAGTTCGGAGACGAATGAAAGAGGTGAGTCACTTTTTGAATTGTTATTAAATACCAACCTCGACATGCATATATAATGTAACGACCACCCCAACCTATACTTTTCCGAGCTCGGAAAATTTTCCAGGCTTGGAAGAGGTCTTAGACGTTACTTTATGCACAAACAATAACTCCCAAATAGTAACGAATTGAAGGGTATCCGACAAGAACTCCTTTTCGGATCATAGTTAGATTCTCTTCGATATCAATCTGAAGCTTGAGAAACCGATCCCATATAGAAACCCGAGAAGAACAAACTGTCACACATTCTGTAGAGTAACCCAGTCTAAACTTCAACATATAAATAAAACCATAACGTCAAGTAAAGACTTAGATGAGAAAGTAAGAGCTTTCCAAGCTTCGCAAGGATAGCCATCAGACAGTCAAGCAGCTATCAAGGCCTTAGACTCCAACTGCATTTCATCCAAGCTAGTCTTACAGTGTAGAGAGGAACTAGAATTACTTAGTCATTGGCTTGAAATTACTCTTATATGGGTTCTCGGTCATAGGAACATACGGGGTCCTGAGATAGCGGATGAGCTAGCAAGAAAAGGTTCGACACTAGACATAGTAGAGGCGGTGGCAGCCTCCACCCCACTCAACACATTAAAAGCATCCATTGCTTCACACTATCATGCTTTAACCGAAAGAAGATGAAAGCAATTAACTACAAGTATTACAACAAATAACACATGGCCGTGGTAGAAAATCCAAAGGACGAACGATCTGTTAGGATGTTATCGGCCAAACATTTCACACATCACTGCAACCCTTACAGGCCATTGAAAAGTTGAGGATCATGCAGCTAGGCTCAACCTACCCTTCAAACTCATCTGCAGAAGTTGTCAAGCGGAAGGAGTGAAGCAAAGTCTTTTCCACTACTTATGTGAATGCCCAGGGCTAGCTAGGGCACGACTCCGCTCCTTCGGCAAGCCTTTCTTGTAGCAAATTCATGAGATCTCAGACATCTAGATAAAGAATCTGCTGCTATACTTGGACCTCACTAAATGGATCTGACTTAGAACAAAAAAACACATCATCACATGAGGACAGTGGTAGTAAAACGATGCTGGTCACTAATTAGGATTATTTCAGTGGAAATATTCAAATGCTTAAATTAAACAGCAGTTGAGTAAAATTGGTTTGTATGTAAGAAGAAAGAATGTCAGTGCTGTACTCTAGCTACAGGCACTTTATCATAAAAAACAAATATGCTAAGTTCAATAGTGAGAAAGAGCACATCATACAAAAATATATGTATATTATGTCTGTGTAACGCATCTCTGTTAAAACTTTATTGAATTCCCTCAACCAAATCAAATCCTTCATTGAAAATTGCTTCATTACCAGGCACCCAGGAAGATGGCATATGCAACATTCCCATGGCAGCCGGTTCTCTGAGTCGGGGTTTTCCCGACCAGGGGCTGCCATCCCAGCAAACTATCCCTGTCTAGTGAACTGTTTATCATCCCTCTCTCACAGGAGCAATTCCATGCAGCAATCTTGCTCCAAATACTTCTACTCAGAGCAGGTATTGAATCCAACCCTGGGCCAGAGGTATTCTATTGCTGCGTTTGCCATAAACGGCTCCATCCGAACTCCCCCTCGGTTAAGTGCAATAAGTGTAACAGATGAAGCCACCTTAATACCTGTTCAGGCCTTAAGTCACATAGGGAGTGGTCCACACGGTATGTGGCCACGTTTTGCTACCGTGACCAGGCGTCCAATGCCTCAACGGCTACCACATCCCCTGGTAGGCCGGCACTACCAACCGCCACCACATTCCATACCTCCACGGAAAAGAGCCCTCAGGCGCAACACAGCTCCCCAAACGAAACCCATCCCCTTCGCTCCTACTCCAATCCCAGTACCGGGACAGAGTCCCCCACACCGTCTGTTCCGTGTGTCATTCCGGAATACCTCGGAGCCTGACATCAGTCAAATGCAATTTTCGCAATTGTTGCGCAAAACCCGAGAGTGGATAACTGACTACGTTGCCCCCTGTTGCGGAGCCCCGTGGCGCGGCCGCCCAGCATCTTCAGGCCCCAACAAGAACAGCGGAACGCGCAGCAGGCCCAACGTAGACAACTACACGCGTCCCTCACTTCCCGAGTTACAAAAGTCCTACCGAGAAGCTTCTGCAATTTAACTGTAACAGACTAACGAGTAAGGTAGATGAGATAGTCGACTTTATGAGCCGACACGGCTATCTGCGATAGAGCAGATAGACGATTCGACAATCACCACTCTTAACGACGACGCCCCCATTAGTGGGCAGTTGCAGTAGCTAGCCTGATATAATAACAGCTAGCGCTGTTCTGATAAATAGCATAACTTGGCGACCTATGCTTTCATCATACCACTTGCCCATTATCATCTCGATCGGGAGACTTCATTTCCACGGATAACCGGTCTTACGTTAATTTCAACAAAGATAATTGGAATTTACCAAAGACACCTTCGCCGCTCTTCCCATCCCCAGAGATATGCGTGTAGGCGAACGCGCATTCCGCAAAGTACTCACAGCTGCTGCGGCTCCCCTCATCCCTGCTGGAAGGATCAGGGACATACGTCCCAATTTCCCAGCCCAAGCAGCCGTTTTAGCAAATGAGCGTGACCATCTACGGTAGGTTGATTCCGGAGATACCCGCATAAGGGATCTCATTTCGGAAATCCGGCAACTGGTAATTCAACACAAGTGGTCCAAATGATTTGAGCACCTGAAGAACTATGGCCCTTATTATGAGCAACATTCGATCTTCGACTGTAGTCGAAAGTGCTGATCGAACAAATTTTCATTTGGTATTATGGTGCTCATTCGTTGAAGAATAGGACTATTGTGAATTTCGATCGCTCGACGCATTTACAATAGATACTTTTTTCTCAGCTGATACAGCAAATCAAAATAAAAGAAAAACCGATTGTGTTGAAATTCTTTGCTAACATTATTTTTAAAATTTATAAAAAGTATTTTTTGTGAAAATGAGTACAACGGAGTTGTGGTGCGACGATTCATCGGACGATGAAAGATTAGTGGAACTAGCTAGAAATAGAAGACAGTTGAGGGACGCATCCAACCCCCTAGAAATGGCTTTCACTGAGTAAATTTAGAATTTTCAAAATGTGTTGACGTACTTAATATTACATAAATTTCCTTACAGATTTTTAAAGAACTTTAGATTATCTAAAGAGGCGTTTGTGAACCTACTGTCCAGTACAGAAAACCAGTTGCAGCAGTTCACCCGTGCCAAATTGATTCCAAATATTTTAAAGCTAGACACAGTTCTGCGATTTTGTGCTCAGGGATCGTACAAATTGAGTATTGGTAATGAAGGTATGCTAGGACTTGCTCAACCCACTGTGTACGATGATGCTGAAGGTATTGAAGTGGAGTCAAATAACGGAGAAGTAGAAAACATAAGAAATGAAATTTTGAGAATATTATAGAAAAATCTAAAAAGTATTAATTAGAAACCTTTACGCCACAGTTTCTGTTTTATTTTTGTTATAAATTTTCTTTATTCAATTATTCGTCATTCGAAAAAATATGTATTTCAGTTCCTCTACGTATTTCAGCCCATACCTACCAAGGGAAAATAAAAATGTATTTCTATAAACATCACAAAAAAAAACCATTATTAAACTTAATCCATTTTGCTACCGTTCTCACTGGTGCTCCCAACCAATTCAGCTCCGTCGTAAATTCCTCCCATTTTTTTGCTGCTTGAACTTTGGTGCAAATCCCTTTTGCGAATTGTGGATCCGCCTTTCTAATTGTTGTTTGGTACTCACGACTTTCGACCTGCATAACATTAACAAAATTAGTACATATTTATTATTTGGTTACTATAAAACCATAAATAATCGCAAACAACTTACACTTTAACAAGTTTTCCCTCAATACGCTACACAATCGAAAGCAAAATTGCATTCGACTCTAAATTCGGTAAACAACGAAAATTTCGATAGGGTTGCACCGCTCATAATACCAAATTGACATTCAATTTTCGATCTTCGACAACCAGCGAATATCGAAGATCGAATGTAACTCATAATAGGGGCCTATAACGTCACCACTGGGTAGAGTATGCTCTGGTCCAACGTAAGGTCCCTGTCGAACCCGACGAAACACAACGATAAGGTGGCCATCACTTTCAATTGTTGCTCTTCGTCGGACCCGAAGAGATGCGCGAGGTGCTTTAGTGTACTATTCACACTGCATCCTCCGGCCGACAAATCCAAGCGTCCTGCCGCTAGACAGATGCAAAAACTATCGAACGACAGTGCGCCACCTACTTTCTCCGGTGATGAGGTTCAGGGGGCCATCAACAAATCAAAAACATCAAAAGCCATTGGCCCTGACGGATTAAACGCGCTGATGCTGAAGCATCTGGGACCTCTGGGAGTAGGATCCCTCACAAGGGTCTTCAATCTGCCCGTGGCCAGTCTCATCATCCCTGACAAGAGGTCGCTACTGAAACCTGGGAAAGCCGCTAACCAAGGAGAATCTTAGTCCTTCTACTCCCACTCAACACGAGACACCTGGCCCCAGCCCCACATCAGCTTGGCTTCCGCAGAGTGCACAGTACTACCACAGCACTAACCGTCATAAATACTCAGATCAGCCACGGGCTCAACTACAACCATCCCTGCGAGAGGACTGTCCTAGTAGCGTTGGACTTGAAGAAGGGTTTTGACACTGTCAGCCATTCCACGCTACTAGGTGATATTTATCAGTCGACACTCCCGCCAGGGCTGAAGAAGTGGTCCAGTAACTATCGAGAGATCAAACATCCAAACAGAGGAAGATAAAGCAAGGTGTTCCGCAAGGTGGTGTCCCTTTACCCGTGCTGTTCAACTTCTATGTATCGCAGCTCCCTCAACCACCAGAGGGGGTCTCCCTGGTCTCATCCGCTGACGAAATTACGTTAATGGCGTCGGGCATTTACATTGTAGCCTGTGCGCCAGAATGAAGGCCTCGCGGACCTTTGTGGCTTTTTCACTGCGAGAAATCTACAACTTTCCCCCACTAAGTCCACGACGACTCTCTTTACCACCTGGACAAAGGAGGTCAAACTGCAACTCAAGGTCGAAGTCGATGGCACACCAATTCCGACAGTTTGCTCTCCTTTTCAGCGCAAACAACCGCTATTGCCACTTGAGTCCAAAATCGCAACAAGGTCCTCAAATCACTTGCTGGCAGCTCTTGAGGGGTACTTGGAGAAAGACAAAGAAATGTTGCTATCGACGTTAAAGGCCGGCCCGTTCTAAGCTATGGTTCGCCTGTCTGGTCACCTGAAACTTGTGACAGGCAGTGGGGAAAGCTCTAGACTTGCCAAAACACTGCTATCCGGACAGCGACAGGTTACCTCCTGATGCCCCCTCTTCAACAGCTTCACAGCAAGGCACAGATGCTCCCTGTGAAGGAGCACAATAAACTGCTCAGCGAACAGTTTCTGCTTGGGTGCTACCGTAGGTTTCACCCTTGCCGGCATCGGCTTGAGCCAGAGGCGCCTCCCACGCCAGGGGACACCTCCTCTATTACGCCGACGAGATGCAGGGCAAAACTAACAGACATCTACTGGACCAGACAGTGTTTAGACAGACCATTAACGACATTCATCGGGAGACCATCGCCACCTTCTGAAGCTCCCAACCACCGAATGCCGTAATCGGAGTCCAACCACCACCTACATCACATGAAGAGCTCCCCGTGAAACCCGCGTAAGACTGGCACAATTACGTTCTGGATATTGTAGCAGGTTAAACTCCTACCTATCCAGAATTGACCCTGATATACTAAACATATGTCCAGCATGTGAAGGCACCCCGCAAGACACTAACCACCGTTTCACATTCCCCTCTAAACCCAGTCATCTAACACCCTCTCCCTCTGGACCCAACCTGAGGAAACAGCAAGTTTCCTGGCACTACTTTTAGATGAGTTAGACGATGACGCCCGGTGATATTCACTAAACTGGCAGTGCTTGTATTGCTGTTACAACAACAACAACATGGCATATGCAAATTCAAATATGAGAATTCATATACTCGTAAAACATGCCCAAGGAATCCAGTGCACATTTATAGGCACAGCATTGTGCTAAAAATTATGAATTATGAAGCGTAAACACATTGCTTCATAATTTACTGAAACATCTGTTTAGGTCTTTACTATGAAGTAGTACAATATTATTCGACATGTGAATTTTAATGTTCAAGAGGAAAAGTATGTATAAAAAAAAAAAATACATATTGACTGAAAAATATTAATTCTACAATTTGCGGCTAAGGTCCCTGTTGTTATGAACAGCTTTGCACAGCTCACAGAAGCTTCAATATTAAATATTTGATCTATGAGGAGTTGCCTGATTTCCCATCGGACGCGTCCCAAGTGGTTGACAGGGAAGCCCTGTTGAACCTACCCCATTAGGTAAGGCCACTCGTGTTATGACTCAAAGTTGGCATAGAATAAAAATCTTCCTTGGTAATGGACAACAGAAAGGATATTACTTTAGGTGGAGCCCAGACAAGTGGTCCCAACCGGAGAAGGACGGGGGCTTAAGGCAATACACCTCCCTGCCTTGCAGCTGCCGCTAATGGCCGAGCCCCCGCTCTCCACGAACGCGATTTTTGCGCCAGTCAATGTGGCGGGAAAAGCCACGTCCTTATCGACGCCTCGACAAAAAGTCCAGCACAGCTGTCTGCCCGGCGAAATTTTCGTCAGTGGGGGATGGTGAGCTGGACCTTCACGCGAGTCTATCCCAGAGTGCGGCCAAGCACTCCTATGCGAGAAGACTGCTGGCGAAGACACCTGTGGCTGTGATTGGAGACCTGACGGATGTAGAAATCAAATACTGCAAAAGTCGTTTAATGCGTCAGGTTATTGCCTCCGGTCCTGAAGCCAAAGCGAAGGGCTATGAGAAAAAGGACGGCACCATAAGAGTGACGTGCGCATCTCTAGCTAACTTAGAATGGATCAGGACCGTGGTCAATAACGTCCTTTCGCACACTAGGAGTAGCAACCGGGAAGGAAAGAAAGGTGCTGTTCTTGTGGTGCGTGTGGATGAGACAAGTGCTGATGTCATGGGCTCACGGTACGGAAACCGTCTGAGTCTCTTCTTTGGGACGGTCAGTTTTCACGACTTTCCCAGATGATTGGCTCGGATTAGCTACCGTCCCTTGACGTTGACACAGATTAACTTGCAGCATTCCAAAGCCGCTACTGCACTACTAAGTAGAAGGCATACCCAGCTGCACACATTACCTCATATAACAACAGTGCAAGAGCTCTGGGTCTTTAGGGACCGTCTATGTGGCTTTAGCGCGTTGAAAGGGGCCACGGTATTATATGACAGGAGTTCCAGCAGACTTAAGACCGGTCTTATAGTATCATCCCATCTCACTGTGACGGGTCTTGAGCAATTCTGTTGTAAAGACCTCGTAGCGGCTGAGGCGAGTTATAGGGGTAGATGCTTATTGTCGAAGTTTGTGATTGCATCTGGTTATTTTCCTCTGCTATTCGAATTTATCGGTTTCTCTTGCCACAAGGGCACACAGCCTACGTTTGTAACTGCTAGAAGGCAGGAGGTGCTTGATCTCACCCTATCAGACTCAAAACTCGGGTGGTCAATCAAGAGCTAGACAGTCCTTGCCGAAAATTCGTGCTCAGACCACAGGTACATTGAGTTTCAGTGTGGCGAGGAGACACAGATGCCATTGTCCTCTAGAAACTCCAGAAAAACAGACTGGCAGAAGTTTAGAAGGGCGTTGCAGGGTCTTGACGTGAAGCCACCAAGACATCGGAGAGAACAGGGCATTGAGGCGGCTGTTGAGAAACTCAACATTGCCTTAACTGAATGTTTTGAGTCAACCTCTCCAATTCGACCTCTCCTTGACCGCACTCCCGTTCCTTGGTGGAATCCACAGCTCCAAACATTGAGGCGTGAGTTGAGAAAATTTCTAAACCGGGCCCTCAATACTAATCGTGCTGAGGACTTGGAGCGATACCATGATGTACAAAAGAACTACAGGAAGCTTATTCGGGAATCGAAAAGAGCCTCCCATAGGGAATTCCGAAGCGGTATTGAATCTCTAAGTGACACGGCGAAATTGGTTAGGATCCTGAAAAGAGATCCAACCGCAGAGCTGGGGTCACTTAGGAAATCTGAAGGCTCCTTCACGGAGAAGCAAAGTGAGACACTCAGTTTATTAATGGAATCTCACTTTAAAGGTAATTAGATAAACGTCGGCCGGCAACATCCTTTATTGAAAGACGCTGTAGTCAATGCTGCTACACCTTCTTGACATGACTGGGCAGCTACAAGTCGCCGGACCAGATTGCATATATCCTGACATACTGAAGGAAGGCGCAGAGTCCGTGACAGCAGCCTTGAAGAAAATCTTCACTGCATGCCTGGCACTAGCCTATATACCACGCTTTTGAAGGATGGGGATGACTACCAGCCCCAAAAGCTTTAGACCCATCAACATGATTTCTTTCATGCTCAAAAGTTTCGAACGACTGGTGGAATTGTAGATACGTCAGAAGTCGCTGAAGGCCCACCCTCTGTCTTTATTTCAGCATGTCTATCAAAGTGGAAAATTCTGCGTGTCGGCACTGCAAAACTTTGTTGCTAGGGTAGAGCTGGCCATCGACAGGAGGGACTACGCAATGGGCATATTTTTAGACATAGAGGGGGCGTTTGATAATGCCACTTGTGACAGTATGACCAGCTCTGCTAGTAGACACTGCGTAGACCGGGTGCTTTCGATACCGGTCCAAAGAATCGTCACGGTGCGGGCGGAGGAGGATCTGCTGGTGTCATCCGGGGTTAATAGAGGTTGCCCCCAAGGTGGTATACTGCCTCCATTGCTCTGGTGCATGGTGATCGATGGTCTGCTCACCGCCTTAAATGATACGCGAGTCTACGCACAAGAATATTCGGACGCCGTTGCCTGTTTGGTAACAGGCCCTTCGCTCATCTGCAGGAAAGAGCAGAAAACTCTGGATATGATTGACACTTGGTGCTGTGCGAATTGGCTATCGGCAAATCCCACTAAGACCGGCATTGTACTCTTCACCAGAAGGAGGAAGCTTAACGGACTCGTTCTGCCTAAGCTAAAAGGAGTCACAGTCCAGCTATCCAAGGAATTTAAATATCTTCGAATAATAATCGATAGTAAACTCCTCTGAAAATCACACGCTGAAACAAAGACATCCAAAGCACTGACAGCTTTCTGGCAGTGCAAGGGTGTTTTTGGAACAACGTGGGGTCTTTCTCCTAGCAAGGTCCTATGGATCTGAACGGCTATGATAAGACCTACTATCACCTATGCATCAGTAGTCTGGATGAGTAGACTCCCTCTATTGGGAGTCTGGAGGAACTTATCGAGACTACAACGCACTGTGGTCACCTGTTGCGTCGGAGCTTTTCCGACTACTGCAGGCCCGGCACTAGATGCTCTGATTAGTCTACCACCACTTGATGCTTTCATCCAACGAGAGGCCTTCAAGGCCAACTGCCGGCTGAAACACAATGGGAATTGGTGGCCCCTGACCGGCATTGGACAACAAAGTAGGCATGGGCTTCGATCCAATGATCCTCGCCATGCCTCTTGACTCCATGCCATCCAGAGTCATGCTTGTCAAGAGATGCAGTGTGGTGCTGGAAGAGGCTCAACTGTGGTCAGCATTTAGAAGACCTTTTTACATACATATATTGGTGCAAGCATATATACGGAGCCACGAGCAATCGACATGATAAAAATTCACGGTTCACCACATATTGGCAAATAATTCTTTAAGAAATACTCCAGTATTGAGTATTTTGATTTCATATGATCTTGGTTTAATCGAACTTATCTATGAATTTCCCCCCGCGGGTTAGGGGGTTAGAATTTTCCCGAGGCAACGGATGCCTGTCGTAAGAGGCGACTAAAAATCATACCTCAAATCTGTCGTAGGGTGATCAAGCATCTGTAGGGTGATCAAGCGTGCCGATGAGTTCTCCAGCGGTTTTCTGGAGAAGTGCGTTGCTGCGGACAGCAATGCCTGGGAAAGGCTCTTAATTAAGCTCGTCCCTGCTTCGGAGACCCCTTGAAGACCCAGAGCCCAGAGTCCGAAGGTGAAAATCTTCCACGGTCTCAAACTTCAAAACCCTGAGCTACCTATGGACAACTGGTCTATGATCAAGTTGGAGGAACCTCAGAAAAACAGCTCCACTGCACTGCTGCTTATATCTGAAGAGTCTCTGAAGGTACTGGAGGAAAAGAAGCACAATCTCCGTTTGGGCCTTGGGACGGCCAAACTTAAGATCTTACCCGCGTCTGGTGCTCCGGATGGCGACCTGCACGGAATGAGGGAAGTAGCTAAGCAGCTCGATGAACTACGATCGTCAGCGACGGACGCGGTACCCGAAGCCAAGAGCTCCATTAAATCCTCGGAGCTTGGGAAGGCCATAAAACAGGCTTAGGGGAGCATCCTTTAACAAAATAATGTTAAGGGTATCTTAGATTAACCTTCGCCATGCTAGTTTCACCACCGATAACCTCTACATCATCCTCGGGGAGAAAGACGTAGATATCTGTCTGCTCCACGAACCCTGGGTTTGGCAGTCTAAGATCATGGGCAGAGCAGACAATATGATCTGTTTTATGTCCAGTCGGAAGGTAAGCCTAGGGCTTGTATCCGCTTTAGGGAAAATATTAATGCCTTTCTGACTTCTTATTTCAGCTCACCAGACGTGACACTAGGCGTGTAGAAACCGCTGCTACTATTTGGTTCTACATACATGGCCCACGAAAATGCAGCACCTCCTGAGGAAGTGGGGTGTTTGGTGGACTCTATTTCATTTAATAAAGAGGCCATCCTCATCGGCTGCGACGCCAATGCGAGACATACCATTTGGGGAAGCAGCGAGATAAATGATCGAGGTGAGTCTCTTTTTAATCTCATTATTAGCCGTAATCTCCTTATTTGGAACAAGGACAAAACCCCACCGTTTGCATTTCCAGCATTGGAAACATCAAACGGTTGGGAGGAGGTTTTTGATATCACTCTCTCGACTAATTCGCCTGCCATTAGGGTTGATAGTTGGAAGGTTTCTCAGAGAAATTCCTTTTCTGATCACAGGTTGATCCTTTTTGAAATCAATTTCGAACGGGAAACCATATCTCCCCACAGGTATCCTAAAAGAACCGCCTGGTCTCTGTTCAATAGGGGTTTCAATAATAAATTGAACAGGCAAACTTTTTCCTACTCATCCACTGATCAACTAGACAAGGAGGTGGAACACTTGCAGACGATCTTCGAAGTGGCTTGTCCAGAATGTTTTAGCAAGGAAAGCTTTCTTCACTGGTGGAGCAAGACGCTGACCGACTCGAAAATAAGGCTGGAAGGGTTTTTAACGAATGCTGCCAAACTAAAAACTTTGAAAATTACCGTGCATTATGAATTAATACAAAAAAGCCATTAAATATGCGAAACACAACTCCTGGAAGATATCTTGCCTATGATACTTCAGAAAACAAGTGCCTTAGAGGTTCCTGCCCTGCAAAAAATCTACTTGGTGTGTATCGCTCTTAATCATGTCCGTGCCATGTGAAAGAAAACGAGGGTTGTTTTCATACCCAAGGCAGGGCCAAGGACTTTAGGCCTAAAAGTCTTACCTCATTTATCCTAAAGGTGTTTGTTATCTCCAGCACAAAATGCTTACCTGAAAGGGAAATCCACGGAGTCCGCCTTACACGAGGTTGTAGGTACTGTGGAAAAATCTCTGGAGGGCAAAAAATTTACTCTGGCGGCCTTCATAGAAATAGAGGGCGCTTTTAATAATATTAGGGCGGAGTCAATTATCACCGCGTTAGATGGTATGGAGGTGGAAGGATCTATGTCTCTGGATCTCGTCCCTGCTTGGCTGCAGGGAAGTTAGTGCGGTGGCAAGAGGGGCTTAGCCGTGCGATTAGAAAGAGCTTGCGACGCAACGATGCCAAGATCTAGGTGCCGGGGAAACCGAAAGCCAGCATATTGATGGATAGATGAAATAGCTAAACTACGTAAGGACAGTAACTCTGCTAGAAGAAAAGCTCAAAGAGCGCGAGGTCGTACAAACTACGATGAACTTCATGAGGAATATAAATGCCGAAAATTGTGGCTTAAAAACGCAATTCAAAAAAGCAAGAATCGTTGCTTTAAGGAGCTGCGAGAGCAACCCACAACGATTCTTGGGGATTAGCTTAAAAGATAATATAGTTATGAGCAAAAATAAAAGAGCGCCACAGCCGACCTGCCCGGTGCTAACGGAAAAAATAGTTTCAGTACTCTTTCCCCTACAGGAAGCAGGGGACTAACAAAAGGGCGTAACAACAGAAATTGCAATGGTTCCACAAGTTACAGAAGAAGAAGTTCTTAGGACCTTAACGAGGATAAAGGAAAGCAAAGCTCCCGGGCCAATATAGCGTTAAAAGAAACGATACGGTCAACTCCGGAAATTTTTTCAGACCTATACACGGCATGCCTTACCGAAGGAAAGTTTCCAGCGTGATGGAAAATACAACGTTTGGTTCTCCTGCTTAAACCGGGTAAACAACCCGATCTACCTCTGTCATACAGAATCCTATGTCTGCTGGACACAGTGGGAAAGGTACTGGAACGCATTATCTGCGAACGGCTCGACAGGTCTCTCAGACAACCAATTCGGCTTCCGGAAAGCTAGATCTGCGGTGGATGCAATAAGAACGGTGATGGAAATAGCACACAGGGCTATAAGAGCGGGAAGATCGGCAAGAAAGCTCTGCGTTGTGATCACCCTAGATGTTAGAAATGCTTTTAACTCGGCAAACTGGCCTAGCATCATCACGGCTCTCTCTCAAAGTGACCGCATTCTGGAATATGACATCGTACAAGGTCTCCGGTGGTGTACCAGAAGGATCAGTGCTGGGACCAACTTTGTGGAACATCATGTACGATGCAGTCCTGAAGGTGAAGCTTTCGCCAAACGCCGAAACTGTGGGATACACCGATGATATTGCCCTGGTGGTAGTTGATAAGAAACGTGGCCGCTTAAAGGAAAAGTGCATCGATGGCTTAACGAGGCTAAGTTAGATTTAGCCGGTCACGAAACTGAAGCAGTTCTATTAAGTGCTGGAGGGCGAAAGTCGTTTGAGCTGAACATAGGTACACACCGTATAATCTCGAAAATAGCGATAAAATATCTTGGGGTCTTGATCGATACAAGACTTTGCTCCAGGCAGCATTTAATAAATGTAAGTTCCAAAGCGGCTTCTGTCAATGGACGTTGGGCCTACAAACTCATACCATGTGTTGATGAGTGGCTGATGAGAAACATGGAGACACCGATTATCACCTTTCGCAGTTGCTCAACAGACATGGCTGTTTTCAGGAATACCTGCATCGTTTTAAGCTGTCAGCCCTGTCTGTCCAAACTGCCCGAATATTGACGAAAACGCAGAACACGTCATGCTTTATTGCGACCGCTTTAGAGAGGAACGAGCTATCCTGGAGCAAGCCCTGGGTCATCAACCGTCCTGCAGGACCCTCATACGAGATATGTGCGCAACTAGCGGAAAGTGGGAGGCAGCGAAGACGGCCAAAGACGGTAGTGAGTTAAGATAACACTACTGCAAGTTTTCCCATCTCTGCTTTACTTTGGAACCACCTATAAGCACAATGGGAGTAATTGACGGCGTATAGCCTTCATATGACTACAGGAGAGGAAACTGGACGCAGGTACCTGTTGTGTCTTCGGACATTAACGCGGCTCTACCCAGAACTTATACTTTTGTGGTCCCAGGGTAGAATTAGCCGAGGTGGAGGATTATTATAGTATTAGTGCGAGCGTGCCCCACATACCATTGGTGTGATGGCACCTTTGAAATGTTTCTGACATTTTGATTTCAACCTCATTCAAAAAAACAAAAAAACAAAAGGTAGTAGCATACGCCGATGACTTGATCCTGATGGTATCGGTACCTATTCCCTCAGATATGGCTGAGATTTTGGAAAGGCTGTACTCAGTCGCTGAACTACCACTTGCGGTTAAAGGAGGTTGGCCTCTGGAGGCAATCTCTCAAGGGATATAGTAGCATTTTCGGGCAGTTAACACCGTATTTCTCCGAGCTTCAGACAGATCTCTCCATCCGCTAACTGGAATTTGAGGGTCGTGCTAGGGCAATATTTCCTAATAGACAGGATTGGATAGAGGGGAAAATATGCGCCGAAGCTTGCACCTCTGTCTTCACTGACGGTTCCACGATGGAATCGGGAGTCGGAACAGGGGTTTTCTCTAAATCAGCCAATTTACCTATATCCTTTAAACTGCCGCACACTGCTAGTGTTTTTCAAGCAGAAGTCTTTGCGATCCTGCAGACATGAAAAATCTTAGGGAACGCGGTAACGAGGGAGATATTAACCTTTTCTCCGATAGTCCAGCCGTGATAAAGGCTCTGACGACGCCACGGTGCAGAACGAATTAGTAAACTCCTTTAAGGAGGAGATCAAATCTCTTAGGTGTGTGCAGGTAAGATTTCTTTGATCTGGATTCCAGGACATAGGAACATAAAGGGAAATGAAATTTCGGATGAGCTTGCGGAAGGACACTGAATTGGCCTCAGAGAGCTCCTACCCGGTCATCGGCATCTCCCTGACAGTTGTTAACAGAAAACTGCACAAATTATTTCTCAGGATAGCGCGGAAAAGATGGAGCTCCATTTCTTCATGTGCTATTTCGAAAACACCTTGGTCCCAGTACAATATACGAAGGACTCAGAAAGTCCTCTGGACTCCTCGCCATTCAATTCCCAAACTCGTAGTTGTGTTTACCGGTCACTGGACGATCGGGACACACGCAGAAACGCTAGGGTTGCCATTTAACCCCCATTGCAGAAGCTGTGGGGACCTTTCAGAGAAGGAGACCGTTGAGCACTTTCTCCGTAAATGTCCGGGTTTGGAAGCTAGACAATTACGGTCACTGAGTGCTCCTGTTTTCTACAGCCTCGGGCAGTGCGCCGACCTAAATCCCATCAATCTTCTCCATTATATCAACAGCTCTGGCTGGCTGTAGATATCTGTCTGTGTCAGATCTCATAATGGTATCAAAGCGGCGATTTAGTGCTACTTGAGGAGTGCCAGACTGGTACTTCAACCATATCACCTACCTATCAATCAATGATATTTTTTTTGTTGTGCTATACTATACAATAGTTGAAACTGTTCAGTGCCACCGCGACTATGTTAGACGGTTCAGCGCCATGGCAACTAGAATCATGGCCGCTACGGCAGCGCCTATTAAAGCATTTTGCTCTTTTAGTCGCTAGGCATAGAATTTTAGCTTTAAATAAAGAATTGAGTGTGCGGTTGTATGTACATGCATATGTGAATATTTATAATTATTGTTTTGCTGGGAGTTCAGGACACAAAAATGTAGGTACATAGGCTAAAGCATCAAGTGTCCATACGCACATACACATATGTATACGCATATGCAAAAGAGAATTGTTTTAGCATTTGTTAGGCAGGAATTCAATCACTCGGGTATTTACTACCTAATTATTGCATGTAGTAGATGCGTATAGGGCGATGCGTCGTGAGATATGATGGTTGCTGCAGTGCATATGTATGTACATATGTAACACTATAAGAATTCAAGATGCAATTGACCTTTTCTACAAATATAAGTAACATAATATAACATATAATATAATAAACATATATATATGTATTCCTGAGCGTGTGCCCGAGCTGTTATTCAATGCATAAAGATACGCAAATCATCGTGCCAAGTAATAAAGGCGACCAATGATGGCTTTGCTCGTAAACACAAGGAGTAAAGGATTAATATAAACAGTGGGCAAACATGAACGAATTTTGATAAAAAATTTGTCCGTCGTGAGCTAGACTACGATGACGTTCGGGATTTTTTCTGGTTTTATATAGTTTTTATATTTTCGATGGGGGGTTAGATGGGAAAGTGATGCGAACAATATAGCCACTCCTCTCCAAATGGCAACCTCTACCCACTGTCCAGGACCTGATGCCCTGGACTTGGTACACCCTGTTTTCGCTAACGAGGCTCTGTCGACCGGTGACAAGGCGGTATAACCTTGTCAGCACTTTAAGCTAAGGTGTCGAGGTACCCGTGCCGAGAGCTGCATGGCTGGTAGTGTCTAAATAACCAGTCTTTAACGGTCCCCTCCGATGCCCAGGCAAGGTCGGTTGTAATAAGTGCCTTACCACGGCATGCCGGCTCTACCGTGGCGGACCACCCCTTCCGTGCCTACTCGTGGGACCAAAAAGCGTATGGAATCCAAACAAAAAAGAAGAAGTTAAGGAGTTAACGGAGAGTGTGCTGGGCACACTTCCCCGCCTCTGTCGCCCTGGACGACGACTTGGAGAAATTGGGGGATGACACCAAGAAGCTGCTCGACGATCTGCGGCTGTCTGGGACGGACGCAGATTCTGAACTGGGAGAGCGGTCGTAAAGGTAAGTAACACTTTTGAACAGTTTGTTAAAAGTAGTACAAATTAACCTTCGTCATTCCAAACTAGCCACAGAGAACCTACGAGTCACCCTCCGTGAGGAGGACATCGATGTCTGCCTGATACAGGAGCCTTGGATCTGGCAGCAAAAAATCATGGGACTGAGGGACAGATCCTATGACCTCTTTTATGTCCAAACTGATGGTAAGCCAAGGGCCTGTATCCTAGTTAGGAACGCAATTAATGCCTTTTTGCTATCTAATTTCAGTTCACCGGATGTGACTGCGGTCAGGGTGGAACCATCCAGTGGCAGTTGCTTTTGCTTGGTGTCTGCCTACATGGCCCACAACAGATCGGCGCCTCTTGAGGAGTTGCAACATCTAGTGGATACTCTCCAGCCCAAGAAGGAGAACATCCTGATCGGATGCGATGCGAATGCCGGACACACCATTTGGGGCAGCAGCGAGATCAATGAACGGGTTGAGTCTCTGTTTGATTTTATACTAAGCCGTAATTTACTTATCTGGAACAAGGGCAACTCCCCAACTTTTGTCTTCCCGGCATCGGGAACATCAAGAGGTTGGGAGGAAGTTCTGGATATCTCTCTTTCGACAAACTCATCTGCTGTTAGGGTTGAGAATTGAACGGTCTCCCAGAGGAACTCTTTTTCGGACCTCTACGAAATCGATTTCGTTCGGGAGACCTTGCTATCCCGCAGGAACCCTAAACGAACTGACTGGTCTCTTTTCCACAGGGTTTTCTGCAAGAATCTAAACAAGAGTGAGTTCTTGACTACCACTAAGGAATAACTGGACATGCAAGTTAGACACTTAGAAGGGTCCTATCAGACTGCCTTCAAAGTGGCCTGTCCAGTATCCTTTAGCAAGAAAGACTCCCTGGTGGAGCAAGACGCTGACCGACTTGAAAGAGAAGGTTAGGAGAGTCTTCAACAAATGTTACCAAATAAGGAACTTTCAAGATTACCGGGAAATTTTGAAAGTTTATAAGAAAGCCATTAGAGATGCGAAGCGCAACTCTTGGAAAGAGTACTGCGAATCCATCGAATCCGTAAAAGACTCGGCCGAACTCAGCAGGATTCTATCCAAGGACCACTCCTGTAAAACTCTTGTCAAAAGAGAGAACGGGTAGTGGGCTGAATCTGCAGGCGAATCCTTAAAAATCCTTATTGATGCCCACTTCCCGGAAAACTCTATTGCTCCAGTCTGTAACGAAGACGTGAACCGGCAGGAGGGGTTACCTGCGATGTCCCTAACACCGGTCCTGTCCGTCAACAGAATAAACTGGGCAATCGAGAGTTTTTCCACTTTCAAATCTCCAGGCATCGATGGTATCATGCCAGTAATGCTTCAGAAGACTAAGGCCGTGGTGGTTCCCGCTCTTCAAACGATCTTCTCGGCGTGTATCGCACTGAACCACGTTCCTGCTAGCTGGAAGAAAACCAAAGTGGTCTTCATTCCTAAAGCAGGAAGGAGGGGCCACGTCCTGGCTAAGGACTTCAGACCTATAAGTCTTACCTCCTCTATTCTCAAGGTGTTTGAAAGAGTGATCGACTGTCACATCCGAGAGCACTGTGAAACCAGACTTTCTCCAGCCCAACACGCTTACCTGAAAGGGAAATCTACCGAGTCAGCCTTACATGAGGTAGTAGGGACTGTATAGAAATCTCTGGAGGGAAAACAATTCACTTTGGCGGCCTTTATAGATATAGAGGGCGCCTTTAATAATATTACGGCGGAGTCAATTGTCACGGCTCTAAACAGACTAGGGGTGGAAAGACCTATCTACCGCTGGATCTCGTCCCTGCTTGGTGGTAGGGAAATAAATGCGGTGGCAGGAGGGGCTGGAATCACCAGATTCGTACATAGGGGCACACCGCAGGGCGGCGTTCTCTCGCCTCTCCTTTGGCTAGTAGCTGTAGATGAAGCCTTAATTCGCTTAAACAGGGGTGGGGTAAAGGTGGTAGCATATGCCGATGGCTTGGTCCTGATGGTCTCAGGTCCCTTCCCATCAGTAATGGCTGAAATTTTGAAGGTGCACTGGCTACACTCAGCAGATGGGCCGCCAGTTGCGGTCTCAGAGTCAACTCTGACAAAACGCAGTTGATGCTATTCACCAGAAAATACAAGCCTCCACCTTTTACGCTTCCTAGACTTAACAACCAGTGTCTTACACTTTCATCGGAAGTCAAGTATCTTGGTGTAATACTTGACCCCAAACTCCACTGGAAGCTGCACATAGAAAATCGAGTTAAAAAGGCCAATAAAGCCTTCTACGCCTGTAAATCTATGTTCGGCAAAAAATGGGGTCTCAAGCCACGTGTCGTACTTTGGATGTACAACTTAGTGGTTTTGCCAAATATCAGGAATCTGGTTTCAAAGTAAATTTCTAACTTCACGGCTATATTACTTATTTCGTACAGTTTTTGTTAATTGGATAATCCCATACGTGAAGATATATTTTAATTAAGTATTTATCTTCTATAAGAGAACAAAGAGGAATGGATTTAAAATTTTCAATAGCACGATATTTCGAAGATGTAAACTTGTTTTGAGCTAACGGTGGCTTATTTTATATCATTAGTGTATGAATCTGCGGGCACTTGACACACCGCAACTAAACCAATCACCATTCGCTACGACTTCGCCATTCTGTCGCGCATTTATAAAGTATATATATAAATACATATGCATATGTATATATATATATGTATACATATAAATATACGCAGATGCCACGACAAAAATTTACGCTTCGCCAAATATTTCTGTCTTCCTCAAGAAAAATAAGCTATGGGCAGCTCAGGCGCGTGAGGGAAGATGTGGTGGGCTCGTCTTATGAATGATCGAGCCTTGCTTTGAAATATGCGCTTGCGTTTATTAATGAAATAGTTTCTATTGTATTGAGGAATATTTTAGAGTGCTGCTTTTGCGCCTATGAAGGTATTTTGTATTTGTAAATAAACAAAATTTCATTTAGTAAATAATAAAAAAGAGCATATATTTTATTAATCTTTATAGATAAATTCAAATATGTACATATGTACATATGTTGAAGCATAGAACGTTTAATGATAATGTATGGTAGGTATAAAATTATCTACTTTCATGCCAAATAAATATTTAAATAAAATATTTTATGTAAACAAATCCTAAAAAAATCTTAACATCAAATGTGATACATTCCATAAAAATGTATGCATAAATACATATGTATATGTATGTATGTGCAAAGGTTTGCCGTACGCTTGCTTGCTCGGTGCTTAGACAAAGACAAATCGACGCATTCGCATGAAGTGGAGCGCCCGGGGGTTTTGACCTCGGATCTCATAGGGATTGAATGAATTGCCATGTAACCAATAGGATTTTCTTTTGTATGCTCTAAATTGTAACTTCTACCAATATTATATTGTGCAATTAATTTTTTCATTGTTTAAACAAAAAAATATGAAAAATTAATATATTGAAGCATAATATTTAGTTGGAAATAATTTTTTTTAGTTCTACGTTAAATTTTACTTAAATAGATAAAGACAAACATCTTCCCAACGTTCCATTTTATTTGAAGGGTCGAAGAGACCTTGAGCAGGTAGTCAAAATTTTTTTGGTATTGCAAGTGATCAAACTATTCAGCAGACTTTAATGAAAGGAATGAGCGTCGAAGGGGTCCTTTTAAACGAGGTGCCACTGAAAGTGTAGTTTATAAATGGATCAGAGGAGTTATTTATAGTAAAGTTATTATTGAAAGCATAGAAAATTTTTGTGACATATCTTTATTGAAAGACAGTGATTCTACAGATGCTAGAATAGAAAGGGATGGTATCGATGTAAAAAGATTGGTAGACTTTTTCAAAGAACACAGTCCTTTTCCTGATACAGATGCAATTATGTCAATTGCCACTGGAATTACCGGTGATAAAAGTATAAATTGTTACAATGCCTTTGAAGAAGGTTTAAAAGTTATGAAGAAAATCGAAGGGAAAAATGTATGCGAATTGAAGTTATTAAGGAAAGATAAAATAAATTCTCTATTGGCTAAAAATAATAAAATAAAAATTCATGACAATGTTATTTCCGTTGATCCATTGTTGCTGTTTCAACGTATTTGTGTGTTGCAAAAAACAGATGATGAACTAAAAACTTATATGAATTATGAACTGGCACTTGCTCTGTTTGAAGATGGCCAACTGCGAAAGACAAAAAAATCAAATTTCTACGAATTATTCCCAGAAATTCAGATTAATTTAAAAAGCTTAGAAAATGTTCATTATGTTATTGATGGAGGCATGTTGTTATATCGTTGCAAATGGCTATTAAATGAAACATTCAAAATGATATGCGAACATTACGTAAGATATTTAAGGAATAATTATAATAACGCATAGGTGGTATTTGATGGATATAAGGACGGTATTAAATCTGCTGAAAGGAATCGTCGCGTACTAAAAAATATAAGTACAGATATTGAATTTGATGAAAATATGCCGTTAAAAATCGCTCAAGATAAATTTCTAACGAATAAAAACAATAAATCTCACCTAATCGAATTGTTAAGAATAAAATTAGCTGATAACAATATTTTTACATGCCAAGCGGAAAGCGATGCAGATAAATTATATGTTGATACAGCAATTAGTTTAGAATCTCAAAATATTGTTGTAATTTCTGAAGACATTGACGTCTTGGTTGTGTTAATGGCATTGGCGCCTACTGATCGTGAAATATATTTTTTAAAACCATCCCGAGGCAAAGTTAACCAACAAATATTTTCATCGAAAAGTTTAGAAAAATCTCTACCAGCATGTAAAGAACATGTTCTATTTTTACATGCTTTCACGGGCTGTGATACTACTTCTGCGTTTTACAACAAAGGAAAAATTAAGTTTATCAAAAATTTTGAGAAGCGGAATGATCTACATGACTCAGCAGCAGTATTTAAAAATGTACATGAAGATGCAAATAATATATTTCAAGCTGGTATTACATGTATTTTGAGACTGTATGGTGCTTCGGCAAAAATGACAGATTTGAATACATTCAGGTTCAATTCTTTCATCAAAGCAACTGCCAAAGACACAAGTATTCTTTTATCTTCGTTACCTCCCACATCTGATGCAGCATTTGAGCACTTAAAACGGGTTTACCTACAAATCCAGATGTGGTTAGGGAATGATTTAATCATCGAAAATTGGGGATGGAACTATTCCAATAATACCTATCATCCAATATTTACGAATCAATTACCTGCTCCGGAAAATTTATTAAAAATGTTATTTTGCAATTGCAAAAAAGGATGTGGAGCTGCATGCGGATGCCAAAAAAGTGGATTATACTGCAGTGTAGCATGCCTACAGTGCAACGACGACAGCTGTCTAAATGTAGCGCCTATGATTAACATCAGTGAAATTGAAGATGATATTTGAAAAAATGTAAATTTTTCAATAGACAAATTTTTTTGTTAATTTTTTTTTTCTTTTAAATAGTCATAATTTTTTTGTTTTTAATAATTAATTCGATTTTACTTTTATGCTATAATAACAGAAAACAATTTTTTATTTTTTTTTTGTATGCCAATTATTTAAATAAACAAATAGTTTACATAATATTTTTTTTAACATTTAATTATCCATAATCTATTTATTTTTTCAGTTGCTTTCACTTCTGTTACGAAAAAAATAAATTCTACAACGTTATTTGCATTATAGCACATAAGTTATTGCAATCATAAATTTTTGCTATTTAAAAATCAAATGCACAACTTTTAAATAGGTAGAGATTATTATTTATGTTATTCACAACACATTTTCGCAAAGATAATTTAATTTCATCTAGTCCCTACGACATCCTAGGTTTTAATGTTTTTAACGCTCTAGACGCTCCACTAATGTACTTCGTGTCGATTTCTTTTTGTGTATACGAGCAAAGACATAGGCCCCTATTATGAGTTACATTCGATCTTCGATATTCGCTGGTTGTCGAAGATCGAAAATCGAATGTCAATTTGGTATTATGAGCGGTGCAACCCTATCGAAATTTTCGTTGTTTACCGAATTTAGAGTCGAATGCAATTTTGCTTTCGATCGTGTAGCGTATTGTGGGAAAACTTGTTAAAGTGTAAGTTGTTTGCGATTATTTATGGTTTTATAGTAACCAAATAATAAATATATACTAATTTTGTTAATTTTATGCAGGTCGAAAGTCGTGAGTACCAAACAATAATTAGAAAGGCGAATCCAAAATTCGCAAAAGGGATTTGCACCAAAGTTCAAGCAGCAAAAAAATGGGAGGAATTTACGACGGAGCTGAATTGGTTGGGAGCACCAGTGAGAACGGCAACAAAATGGATTAAGCTTAATAATGGTTTTGTTTTTGTGATGTTTATAGAAATACATTTTTTCCCTTGGTAGGTATGGGCTGAAATACGTAGAGGAACTGAAATACACATTTTTTTCGAATGACGAATAATTGAATAAAGAAAATTTATAACAAAAATAAAACAGAAACTGTGGCGTAAAGGTTTCTATTTAATACTTTTTAGATTTTTCTATAATATTCTCAAAATTTCATTTCTTATGTTTTCTACTTCTCCGTTATTTGATCTTCAGCATCATCGTACACAGTGGGTTGAGCAAGTCCTAGCATACCTTCATTACCAATACTCAATTGGTACGATCCCTGAGCACAAAATCGCAGAACTGTGTCTAGCTTTAACATATTTGGAATGGATTGGGCTCGATTGCACTGCTGCAACTGGTTTTCTGTACTGGACAGTAGGTTCATAAACGCCTCTTTAGATAATCTAAAGTTCTTTAAAAATCTGTAAGGAAATTTCTGTAATATTAAGTATGTCAACACATTTTGAAAATTCTAAACGTACTCAGTGGAAGCCATTTCTAGGGGGTTGGATGCGCCCCTCAACTATTTTCTACTTCTAGCTAGTTCCACTAATCTTTCATCGTCCGCTGAATCGTCGCACCACAACTCCGTTGTACTCATTTTCACAAAAAATACTTTTTTTAACTTTTAAAAATGTTGTTAGCATAGAATTTCAACATAATCGGTTTTTCTTTTATTTTGATTTGCTGTATCAGCTGAGAAAAAAGTATCTATTGTAAATGCGTCGAGCGATCGAAATTCACAATAGTCCTATTCTTCAACGAATGAGCACCATAATACCAAATGAAAATTCGTTCGATCAGCACTTTCGACTACAGTCGAAGATCGAATGTTGCTCATAATAGACGGAGAGCTCGTGACCAAAAAACCCAACATATTTTATACTTCTTGAAATTTTGTGTGAGATTAGTTGTTTAATACTAGAATCGATATCCGGCGGGCTGGCTGCTCAATAGCGGTCTGAATTATGCGTTTTTATTTTTTAAAATTGTTAATAAAAAACATTTACTCAACATATTTTATAAAACTTGAAATTTTAACAGAATTTCATTTACGGTCTGTATAAAATGAAACGATGGTTGCCAGCCCATTCTCATGGTCCCAAAGTACTGCCAGCCCATGTTGAAAGTGCGTTAATGGAAGCACAAGTCAACATATTTTATACCGGCTGTTTTTTTACACGACATTGGCAATACAATAAATTGATGAAATGTGTAGTGCCAGCCCATTCTGATGGTCCCATCACATGGAAAATTTGGAAAACTTCATTCCTGTAAGTGCGAGCGAGACCGACTTACGTGAATGTGGGCGCGCGAGAGAGAGCGTATATTGTTCATATTCTGTCTCTCCGTACAGTCTTGCAAAAATGGGAAGGATGAAAGGTTTGTTCATTAAAAAATTAGAGAATGGGATTTTTTTTTCTTTTTCTTAAAAAAGTTTTTGTTTCTAATTTTTTACTCCTTTATTTATTTATTTAATTTATTAAATGAATAGAAAAAAAAAAACAAAATTTTTAATTTTCTATTTCAGAAATAGATTCCGAGTCTGAACTGAAATAGTCATTTTCTATTTCTTCAGAGTCTCGCTTTTTTTGTGTACGGTGTAAGTTCTGTGGAGATTGCATCAAATGTGCGTCGTCTCTTTGATGGACCGGCAGCAGTTGTGTCACGTTGACATTCATCATCAGCAGCATTGCTATCATTATTAACCCTTAACTGGTATCGTAAATTTTACTAACGAAACTAGTATCGTGGGGGCCGCGCGGCCCCCAATTAAAACTAGATTCTAGGAGACAAATGTCTACAATTTTTTCAAGAATTATTTTGATAGGACAAATAACAAGCTTGTTTTATGAAATTAATAAGTTTTTATTCATATACTTCTTTTAACTTATTTACTACAAGAGATCACAAAATTTGGACAATTTTTTGGTATTTTTTTCTTACCACTATAAAAATAAAAAAAACTATTATTTCGAAAGTCTTTAGCTAACATATGTATGTTTTCTTATTTCTTATAAAATCAACTTTGAAAAAATAAACTAAAACATAAGTATTTCAACGTTTAGTGGGGGTATAGTGGGGTCCGCACGGCCCCCGAAACGTACGTAGCTCCGCTCTGGTAAAAGCGTCAGCGCCGAACGTCCGACACCCGCCGCGTGTCGCGACGTAATGAGATTACTCAAAATGGCAGCCGCGTACTATGCGTAGTTTTTAAGAAATTCAAAAAAATAAAACGCGTGGGGTCTGCGCGGCCCCCACGATACCAGTTAAGGGTTAATTACATTTTGATAGATGATACCAACCGTATCATGTAGGGTATCTTTCCCGCTGGTTGTTTCGACAAATATGTCGAAATTATCGGAAGCCACCCCAGTATTTAAATTTGATGCCAACGTAATACCTTCAGGACATTTCTGAGTCCTTTCTATAGGAGAAAATGCAGCTTCGGTTTCCAGTTCTTCGAGAACATGATAGCTGCAGCAGTGACCGTATTTGTTGAGAATATCGATAACTTTACGGCTGCTGGTTAAACTTTTCATAGCCATTCCCAAGGTAATATCCTTTCCAGGCTTCATATTTCCATTCGTAACCGTGTAGATTGTGTCGGCCGCAATTGAATTGACTTTTCTATATAAGTCTTGGGTATTCTTACGTCGATTTCGAGCACCGCTCAACAACATCACGTAAAAATTTATCAAATCACGGTCGATCATACATTCTCCAGCCAGCAATTCATTCAACTTTACATTCGATGATAAAGGCTTCTTTTCAATATTTAAAATTCTTCTTCGTAAAATGAATGCTGCTTTTTGAAGTATTTCATCTTCTTGTAACAGCGAAAAAAGGCCATCATATACAATATTAATTTATTTTTCGGTAAAATTACGTTTTTATTTCTGAAAGCTGAGACTTTAATTTCATCACTGAATTTATCAAGAATTTTATGCAGCAAATGTTGAAGGTTGCATGAACCATCATAACTATAGCCACGGTCTTCGTACAATTTCTTCAATATATCATCGTATATTTCATCCAGAGATATTAAAAAGAAGCAACTGCCACGAGCAATGATGTTTTTTTGGATGAACTGATCAATTTCATCATCAGCTTCCTTGTGTAGTTCCCGATTCAGATTAAATTTTGTGTCTGCAGTTGGATTGCTTTTAAATTTATTAAAATATTCAACCCGACAGATTTTGTGATAAAATAAGTGCGGAGGCTCGTTAGAAAGTGACTTAAATAATTCACTATCTCTCACAACATCCAAATATTGTGCCAAGGCTTCAATGAGAATTTTTTTTTCTCCTCTGACAAGTGGTGCCTGACGTCCTTTGGATTTTTTATATTTTTTATTACAAAATGCACAAATATCCTGCTCCACACTTAATGCTGCCTCGGTTAATTTTTCGCCTGAAGGTTCTTGTATGGCAGATTGACCTTCCTGATGTGTTTGTTCTATTTCGTGAGCAGAGGAAGTGCTTGGTGTCGGTTCATCTGGGAAAATATATTTGAATACAATAAAAAATTAAAATCGGAACTAGTATTATATTCCTTCCCTTATTACAGTAAAATAAATATTTTCATACCTGTTTGAACTGAAATATCCGATGATGTAAGTGCCTTTTGTTCATAATACTTTTTCATGACTGATAAGAACATTTTATGGCATTTTATATGATAGCCGTCATCACATTCTGATGCTGGTAAAATAACATCTTTATATTTTAAATTAAATTTTTTCCGAATGTCCAACACTTCCCGGCACTTTTTTAAAGTATGCACGGTAAAAGCAACGAGTTTATCATTTGTACTTTTACTGTTACAAAAAACGCACTTGATGGAAGATTCCATTTTAAATAACAAGTAAGAGAATCGAACGGAAAGTTAAAATTTACGTCTTTACTAGCCAACACTGTGGAAAGAACTAACTATACATGACGTCGTACTTTGGGTCCGGAAACTGTTGTCCTTGAATACCGCCCCTATTGTATTGCAGGCAGATGGCGACTTATGAATCACCATTCAAAATTCCTAGTGAAAAAGTAGAGCCAGCGCGTGTGAGAGAGACCGTATATAAACGATATACGCTCTCTCTCGCGCGCCCACATTCACGTAAGTCGGTCTCGCTCGCACTCACAGGAATGAAATTTTCCAAATTTTCCATGTGATGGGACCATCAGAATGGGCTGGCTCTACACATTTCATCAATTTATTGTATTGCCAATGTCGTGTAAAAAAGACAGCCGGTATAAAATATGTTGACTTGTGATTCCATTAACGCACTTTCAACATGGGCTGGCAGTACTTTGGGACCATGAGAATGGGCTGGCAACCATCGTTTCATTTTATACAGACCGTAAATGAAATTCTGTTAAAATTTCAAGTGGTATAAAATATGTTGAGTAAATGTTTTTTATTAACAATTTTAAAAAATAAAAACGCATAACTAAGACCGCTATTGAGCAGCCAGCCCGCCGGATATCGATTCTAGTATTACAAAACTAGTCTCACACAAAATTTCAAGAAGTATAAAATATGTTGGGTTTTTTGGTCATGAGCTCTTAGACTATAATAAGGCCTATAATTTCTCGCCCTTAGAACTTGTTACAACCACGGTTGTCACAGATGGCATAGATAACTAGATGTGAAACTTATTCATTTTGAGAGAGAGCGCGCCCATGAGGACGTTTAAAAACTTGGCAGCACTCACACATTATGGGATTTTGAACAGCTGATAGGCGAAATGGCAGACTGCCAGAAGAAACGCGCCAAAAATAATATAACAGACGAAAACAGTTTGTTATTGCTTAATGGAGAAATGACATGTTGAAATGTTTACAATTATTTGTCTTAAAATTAATTCAATTGAAATGTAACAATTTGAATTTAAGTGAGTTTGTAGAATCCAAAGCTCGTTATATCCTTTTCGACTTCTACTTTTAATTAGTCTTATGTACATAATGTAATTTTATTGAAAACTGTGTGTTGGTTTATGTAAATTTGTATATACGTAAATATTCTATGGTTGAGAAGCGTAGGTAAGGGAACTGAATTTGTGTCTGAGATATTTTACAAAAATTAAAGGTAATCTGCTTTAACTTATTCTGTTCGTTGTTTGAGAATTTTTTTTGTTACCCAATTTCTGTGTTATATTAAAAAATCGCAATAAGTCATGTTTTTAATTATAACTTATGGTTTTCGCGTTCATTACTTTATTATTATTAAATTACTTTTGTATTTCAGTTTTAAATAATTTCATTTACATATAAATTTTTAAATTTTTTGCTTATTTATGTACATATTTCATACGGATTGTGCTTATTTGTAGTATATGTAGGTGTTTACGAGTGATATAAGGCTTTTGGGCAACCGCACACTAAATACTAACCTCAATGGTGGTGTGGAAAATAAAAATTCCAGACCTTTGGTTCAAAAATACCCAATTCATATTTCTACCGGTGTGGCAATATTGGAAAATGTTATAAAAAATGCACATTTTTCAGCGCTCTCACGAGAAAAAGAGTTTCACATCTAGTCATCTATGACAGATGGTACATTTGCACGAAAACTGGCACATTGTTTTGCGCTGGGTACATTGGTACACAGGTTAAAAATTTGGTACATTTTACTTAAAGACTAAAACATGAATAATTTACTTTTTTAAGCAGTACATTACGATATCATCTAATCCTGTCTTGACTTTACAATAAAACAAGGTGAAATAACAAAAAAATGGTTACGAAGGAAAGATCATTGGAATTTCTATTTGTATTCACTATTATTTTAGATTTTGAAAGAGAAAGCCAAAACTGGCAACGGAAGTGATACTGCTGCTGTTTCTATTCAAGTTCAAGGGGAAAGTGAAAATGTTAATGCCACTCTGTCTTTTAGATGTTAAAAAAAATTTATTTTAGTAAAATATAATTTTAATAAAAACATTGTTTTTATTTTCCAGTGCTAAGACGTCAATCAAAATTGAAGTAAAACGAAAGTTTAATGAACAGTGGCTTCTTAAATTCAATTGGCTGAAATAAACTAATGGCAATTCATATTGTACAGCTGTGAGCGAAAAATTACTAATAACACACAGCCAAAATGCACCAGAGACGCCGCACATACCGGTATTGTTATAATCTAGGCGGCCAAAGGTCAATTTTGTAAAATACAAAATAATAATTAATACAAAATTTAAAAAATGAGTAAAATAGAAAGATAACACAATAGAGTATTCACTCCACCCCCTCTCGCGCTTTTTCGTCGCGTGTGCTACCGCCGTATTGACAGCAAAAGGTCCATTGCTTATCTTCTTCTTCTTAATTGGCGCTATAACCGCTTACGCGATTTTGGCCGAGTTTAACAAAGCGCGCCAGTCGTTTCTTTCTCGTGCTAACCGGCGCCAGTTGGACACACCAAGTGAAGCCAAGTCCTTCTCCACCTGATCTTTCCAACGCAGAGGAGGCCGCCCTCTTCCTCTGCTACCACCAGCTGGTACCGCATCGAATACTTTCAAAGCCGGAGCGTTTGTATCCATTCGGACGACATGACCCAGCCAACGTAGCCGCTGGATCTTTATTCGCTGCGCTATGTCTATGTCGTCGTAAAGCTCATACAGCTCATCGTTCCATCGTCTGCGATATTCGCCGTTGCCAACGTGCAAAGGTCTAAAAATCTTACGCAGAATCTTTCTCTCGAACACTCCAAGCGTCGCTTCATCGGATGTTGTCATCGTCCAAGCTTCTGCGCCATACGTTAGGACGGGCATGATGAGGGCCTTGTAGAGTGTTAGTTTTGTTCGTCGAGAGAGGACTTTACTGCTCAGTTGCCTACTTAGTCCAAAGTAGCACTTGTTGGCAAGAGAGATTCTACGTTGGATTTCAAGGCTGACATTGTTATCGGTGTTAATGCTGGTTCCTAAATAGACGAAGTCCTTTACGACCTCGAAATTATAACTGTCTACAGTGACGTGGGTTCCGATACGCGAGTGCGCCGACTGTTTGTTTGAAGACAGGAGGTACTTCGTTTTGTCCTCGTTCACCACCAAACCCATTCGCTTTGCCTCTTTATCCAGTTTGGAGAAGGCAGGCTTATCACACTACACATATCTCGCTCGGCGTTCGGCAAGCAACAAATCTTCAAAAAAGTTAAGTTAACTTATTTAAAATTATATGTCTCGTTTTAATGATGGAAATTGAAGCTTCAGGTATTTTTTTTTTCCAAATTGAATAAATATTTTATAGATTTTGTTCATTAATAACGTAATTTATTGAATTCCGTACAAGGAGAAATAGTGCATTTTTTACACATATTTTTTTTATTTGTTAAGCTGAAAGTTATACCTCCAAGTCCGTCCAAGCTTGAATTTTTTTTCAGATTGTATACATATGCTTTGAGATGTAGAATAAAGTAGAATTAGCCGCCGAAAGCCGCAGATTAATTAATTGTGGAATTTCAAAAGTTTCACGGAACAGTTTTTTTTAAAAGCGTTTTCTATACTTGTTATTTTTTGGTTTGCTTAAGGTTCTAAAGGCACTTCAGGGGTTCGAATTGGGACTCGAAAATACCTATTCGACTGCATGCAAGCTCAGAATTTACCAAATTCGGACGAAAAATTAAACTCTTTACAACAGGAGCTTTTGTCAAGTGAAAAATACTCTGACGAACAGATATCAGCTCTTAAGCACAATTTTTCACATTTTAAATCCAAATCAAGAAAAAGTGGCTACAAGTACATAAAACGGAAGATGTTTTCCTATCAAAGTACAAGTCTTGGTTGGAAAGAGGTTTTGAATTAACTGTTGCAGCAATACCGAAACGATGTGCCCGTCCTCAGAAACATTTCAGTGACTCAGGTGAAAGATCTAAAAGACGCAAAACTGCAGAACTCAGACCTACAGTAAAGGACAAAAACTTGATTATGCATGCTGCTTCAGTAGAGTTAATCAAAAGTGGAAAGAGAGATGCTTCTAAAGTATTAAAAGATATTTAAAACTCTCCGATAAGTGCGACAAAATACAAAAAGGCATTTTCAAACACTAGGAAAAAAGAAATCCACTCTTTATCACCAATGCAAGCATTGAAAATGATGATTGATGCTGATCTAACAAGTGCTCAGTACGAAGTTATAAGGAACAGTACACTTATTCAAAAAGCAAAAAATGAATTGAATCCGCCTACTGAATCTATCAGAATTACATGCACTAGTGCCGAATGTGATTTACAGCCCTTGGTCGATGTTACAGTGAAACGCTTATTAACCTATTTGGAAGTAGTTCTTTCAGCCCTTAAAGAACAAGAAAGATTGTCCCTGAAACTTATTTGTAAATGGGGATGCGACGGCTCACAGCAGTCACAGTTTAAACAAAAACAAGAAAGTAATACTGATTGTGATTCAAATGTCTTCCAAATCTGTTTTGTTCCATTAAGGTTAGTCTGTGGAAAAAGTGATAAAGTCGTTTGGGAAAATCCAACGCCCTCTTCAACTTGTTTTTGTCGTCCTTTGAGGTTCCGGTTCGTGAAAGAAAGTGTGGACATAACTAAGGAGGAAATTGACTTCGTAACTGAATCTTTGAAATCGCTGTCAGCTACGGATTCAGAATTAAATAGTTCAACCTTTAAAGTCAGTCACGTGTTCGTCATGACAATGGTAGATGGCAAAGTGTGCAACGCTGCTTCTGGCACAACTTTTACCAATAAGTGTTATATTTGTGGCGCTACATCCAAAGATTTTAATCAGCTGCATTTAAAGCACGATATTAACCACGAATGCCTTGAGTTTGGTTTATCTGTTTTGCACGCCGGGATCAGAGTCTTTGAGAGTATTCTCCATCTTGCCTACAAGTTGCCTGTTCGAAAATACAGAGAAATACAGAGAAAGACAGAAGCGGAAAAAACGCTCGAGAAAGACAGGAAACTTGAAATCCAACGGAGATTCCGTAACGAGACTGGCTTGCTTGTTGATATGCCAAAAGCTAACTTTGGAAACACGAATGATGGTAACACAAGCAGGAGATTTTTCGAAGATCCAAAGTTAGCTGCTGAAATAACCGGAATCAACTATGATCTCATTTATCGGTTAAAAGTCATATTGGAGACAATTTCATGCGGACATAAAGTGGACTCGGAGAAATGATAAATATGCATTTGACACAGCTCAGTTGTACGTTGAATTATACCCATGGTACCCGCCGACACCGACAATGCACAAAATACTTGTGCATGGTGCATTAATCATAAAAAATGCATTGGGGCATATTGGACAACTTTCGGAGAAAGCTGCAGAAGCAAGGAATAAACATTTTAGAACTTACCGCCAAGACTTCGAAAGAAAATTTTCCCGAGAAAACTGCAATAGAGACATTTTTAATCGACTTTTTTTAAGTTCAGACCCTTTATTTAGCAGCACTAGAAATTTGAAAAGAGGAAAATTAAAATCATATTTGCCGGAAACGTTAAGTTTACTCATTCCGGCCCAACCTAAAGAATCTGATTCCTCAGATAATGAAAATTTTTAATTTTTTCCTTTAATTTGTTTCATTTTGCTTTAGTTCTTATTGACGTAAGATTATTGATTGAATTAAATATTTTTTTTTTGGTTCAAATAATGTATTTTATTTGACTCCTTCTGTGAAACTTGGCATTTGATAATAAATAATTAAAACATTAATAATGTCTATTTCATATAATTTCACCTATAAATACCGAAGAAAAATTCATTTTCTCTTTATTCTAGTACAAAACGGTTGTATCTTTAAAGATACCACGGTCATTTAAGGGTTAATAATATAATAGTTCAATAAAAAAAGTCCATTGTCTAAATGATGATGAATAAAAGTATTTAAGACTATAAAAAACGTTAAAATAGTTTTGGCCGCCTAGATTATCAAAATACCGGTATGTGCGCCGTTATGAAATTCCTATGTAAAATCACCGTCTGATTCCGAAAATCAAGGTTATTTTTTATTCTATGGTAACGTTTTTGAGATATTTACGAATTACCGTTATTTCAAAAAAAAAAAATTCAGCCCACTTAATCATAAATACATATCTCGAAAACGAATTGAGCGATTCCAAAACCGTTTAAAGCTTTTAAAAGGTAATCAAATTTGCTATCAACTGTGTGTAAAACACTTTTTGCTAGCCCCTGCAGATTCAAAGATAATGAACTATCATAAGGGATTTTTAAAATTTTTTTTGTAAACATATAGAAAAATTTGTACTTTGAGAGAAAGGATCTTTAAAACTTTTTATTTTTTCGTATATTTTTTGTTTTCACTCTAAGCTCTGTTTTATTACAAAAAAAATAAACTTTGATTAAACAAAATCGATGAACTATTACAAAAGTTACAATCATTCAAGAAAATATATCCATATAGTAAAACTTAAATACCCTACAAATAATAGCATATGTACATATGATTCTGTCTTAACTCTATGATCTTATTTTATAATTTAAAAAGTTATGTGTCTTGTTTTCACGCTTATTTATATAAGGATCGGTTTCTCTTATGAGAAACCAACAGTTGTCACCCATCATAGCGACATCCCAGAATCCTTGATACCGACTTTCAATCATTTTCATTTGCTGGTGAAACCTTTCGCCATGCTCGTCACTTTCGTCGCCAAGATTTTGCGGGAAAAAATTTAAATGGGAGTGCAGAAAATGAATTTTTAAAGACATATTTACTCCTGAAAGAAAATTAAAAAGGGAATTAGATAAATACATAAGTGACACATTAGCATATAATTTTCTTAGGCTGGATTAATCTTCCAATTCAGAACAAATTTTGGTCGTTCTTGTTTGTTCGGAGCAGGGCAATAAATTCAGATTAAGGGCTATATATTCTCATGTAAATTTAAAAATTTGCTTTCAAATTTTTTGTTTAGTTTTAAAGTTAACTGAGAAAACGGTCTTATATGTGTTTTTTATTTACCCATTTCCGCATAGTTTTTGATTAAATCGTTCACTATCAGCTCGAAGTTAGGACTTTTGTGTTTGCCTAAAAAAGAAGTAACGACCTTTTTAAAAGAGTCCCACGCCGCTGCCTCTACTGGTGACAATAGTTCTTTGAAATGGGTATTGGCCATTCTTTTCCTTATTTGCGGCCCCACAAAAATCCCTTCCTTTATTTTTGCTTCTGAAATCTGTGGAAAGATTGTTTTCAAATAATGAAAAGCTTCGCCTTCTTTGTCCAAAGCCTTGACAAAGTTTTTGATAAGGCCGAGCTTGATGTGGAGCGGAGGTAGAATTATTTTTTCCTTCTTTATAAGTGGTGAGTATTTTATGTTATCCACCCCAACTTGAAACTCGATTCGTTCTGGCCAATCCTTTATGATGTACTGGTCTTGACGTGCTCGGCTATCCCATTTGCATAGAAAGCAACAGTATTTTGTGTATCCAGATTGTAGACCACATAGCGTTCCAACGACTTTTAGATCGGCACATATTTTCCAATCATGTTCTTCGTATTTAATTAATTTAAGCAATTTTTGCATTGTGCGATCGGGATAGATGGCTTTTGGTTGCCAATATGCAATAATACGGCCTTTAAACTTAATTTTTTTGCCGTCTATGAACAATCGCCACTCTTTTGAATCATATGGTTCCCCAAACTGTTTAAATAGACCAGCAATGTTTTTGCAATAACAAACACTGTCCTTCTTCGTATAGTACTGGGAGAATTGTTCGTGACGAGTCCTATAATATGTTATCTTAAGGGGGGAAGCTGGTCTAGAATTTTGAAAAAATCGAAAAATTTTTTTTTGTCTTAAAAGGTGCTCTAGGGTCTTAGAAATAATATACCAAATGAGGGATGCCAGCAAAAAAGTCTAAATGCCCAAATTTTTCATTCGACGGCAGTGCCTCGCAGGTATGCCCCGAACGCTACTTACAACTTTAAACGCGTTTTTCTCGAAATCACTTTTTTTAAACTGGCCGAAGACATAACTCGAACAAATCTTTACCGATTCTTACGAAATTTTGACAATACATTCGAAATACCTTTCTCCGGGGACGTACGTAGGATTTTTTATTTATATTACATAGTTTTTTTTTTAATCAACAATTTTATGTCGTTCTTTATAGTGAAAATTGTAACTTTTTGTTCAAACGTGCACCATTTCGCGAAAAAACAAAATATCGAAAAAATCCTACGTACGTCTCTTTCTGTTGTTATATAGAAACTAAAAAAAATTTATTTTTTGATCCAGGACAAAAATTAAGGAGTTTACGTCTTCGGCAATGGGCCCACTAGAAAAAAAGGCGCCTTAGGAGAACTGCTGGACAGCGGCCATTTTGAAATTAATTCAGACGAAAAATTTTGTGTTTGTACCATGAAATATTATTAAACCTATTTCACAGATTTTCGATTGATTCCTTTGTTGAGTCAAAATAAATTCATAAAATATGCCCATTTTTTGCGCTCTAGACCAGCTTCCCCCCTTAACATCGAATGAAACAAATTTAAATTGTTGCATACGAGAGGCGTGTAGTTCGGCCTTTTCTTTCGACAATTCCAAATCCCTTATCCACTCATTGAGTTTATACTTACATAGATCAACTAAAAATGCAAGCCTACCTATACAAAAAGGTTCCCTAGTTATACATAGAAAACACTACCTGTCTTAAACATATGATCTTGCTTGAAATGTATCTGTGTTTGAGATAACGACACTAACAATTTTTTGTATCTAATAACCCTTCCAAAATCTACCTGTAACTAACTGATATGTGAATACTAACACATATTACCAGTAGGGTACTTAAGTATTAAATAGATATATTTACTTGATTGCTTGTAACTTTTGTATTAGTTCATGGATTTTGTTTAATCAAAGTTTATTTTTTTGTAATAAAACAGAGCTTAGAGTGAAAACAAAAAATATACGAAAAAATAAAAAGTTATAAAGATCCTTTCTCTCAAAGTACAATTTTTTTTTTATTATTACAAAAAAAAATTTAAAAAATCCGTTATGATAGTTCATTATCTTTGAATCTGCAGGGCCTAGCAAAAAGTGTTTTGCACACAGTTTATAGCAAATTTGATTACCTTTTAAAAGCTTTAAACGGTTTTGGAATCGCTCAATTCGTTTTCGAGATATATATGATTAAGTGGGCCCAATTTTTTTTTTTTTGAAATAACGGTAATTAGTAAATATCTCAAAAACGTTACCACTGAATAAAAAATAACCTTGATTTTCGGAATCAGACGGTGATTTTACATAGGAATTTCATAACGGCGTCTCTGGTGCAGAAAAAAAGTTGAAATTTGTGATCCAGTGTAATTTAAGTAATTTAAATAGACATGCTGGCAACGATTTACATAAGTAAGAGACAACCACGTAAGGCATAACTTGCCATTTCGAATAATCGATTATTTGTCGGACTTATCCGTTTGTTGCACAGATTCTGAAATAGCAAAATGGTTGAAGTGTGCAAGAACAAAAGAGTCAAACATTGCTGAATTTTTTTAGAAAATAAAACAAGGCACACTATTGTAAGTAGTATTGAAGATAAAAAGTATTCGTTAATTGTAGATGAAACTACAGATTTGTCTAACAAAAAGTGTGTAGTGATTGTAGTGACTGTATTTTGATTCTGTACTTCGACCGCTTTCTAACTTTAATAGAGCTTGTACGTTGTGACTCAGAAAATATAAATAAATACATACAAGCGTAATTACTCCTAGAAGAGATATTTGCGCAAAATTAATTTTTACAACATGTACCAGGCGATTATGATACCATTTAAACTGCATGGAGATGATTAAGGCTTGCAAAACTACATTTCCCGGATTGTACAGACATTTAAGAATTCTGGAAAAGTCTCTGGTATAAAGAATGCAAATACTTTAATGGCCTTGCCCCATACCTCGGCAGCTGCGGAAAGAAAGTTTTTTTATCCTAGCATTGTTAAAACTAAACTTAGAAATAAACTTGTAATGGAAATGCTAAACAATATGTTTGCGAAAGAGCTAAATAAAAACCATGCTCAGGGCCACAATGCTAGGTCTCAAAAGTTAATTGTAATAAGTGAAAACACTTAAAAAAGTTTATTTAACTAAAATTTATTTAACTAATTCATGTACATAAATATCTCAGTTTTATATTATAAAAAGTTGATTAAAGGAGGAACAACTTGGTCGGTGCATTTCTTCCTAATTTGGTATATTTTCGGCTAGTACAAAAAAAAACATGCTTGTGGCAACCGTGGTTGCATCAGTTCAACCTTCTTCTTCTTCTTTGCACCCGACCAATGCGACCAATATGCCGGTTTGCCAAAAATTGAGTGATTGTGACTCTATCTTATTACTTACTCAATGCTGCAAGTAAGGCTTTATCTTCATTGGAGGTTAAGTCCTCAGTAGTAGGGGAGGTCAAGTGTTTTGTTCTCACTGTATGAGTCTTTCTTAGGACTGCTTATGACTACTATGAGGACGACACTGGGCGTAGATATGCGTAATACAGAGGGTTATTCCAACCCCATATCCTCTACTAAGCCAAGACCACTAGTGCGAGATGAAGAATCACATCCTGCGAGAGGTAACCCCGCTACTTATCTCAGTAAGATCCCTTGCTGTCGGATGACAAATAGAGTGATTACTTAGTTAAAACAGAGCACTACGGATCTAGACTTGAACTGTCGATAACGGTTCCTCTTCAACAGTGGCTCCCTTGAAGAGTATTAATAGAGCCAAAAAATGGAAATGAGTTCAAACAAGGACTACTCTGCACGGGGTACTCACACTTGTGGCAATCCTCCCGCTGGTTCTCCAGCGGCTTGGGCATTCGATGTGCAGGCCCAAAACTCATTCACCACCAAGACGACCAGGCCTGAAAATCAGGGCCCTGGAGGAAGCAAGCTACTGGTTGAGGATGGACACCTATTGGATGGTGCATCCTCGTCAGGCTCTATACGTAGCTCTATAGAGAGCCTGTTACTGGGCGAAAATGAGTTTGGCTTAGTGGAACCAGCGAAAGCAATGGGGATGCAGGTGACCCCTGCAAACCCTTTAGCTGATCCTGGGGAGTCTGCGCTAGCTCATTTACGTCTAAGTGCTCTGACGCTTTCCTCTGCGGACGGAAGTAATGTGGTTAATTTGGATGCAAATCCGAAAAGTACCACTGCACTAACGGCTACAAGGAAAGCGTCTGATTCGGGAGGCAATTCGGAGGAAGCAGACGTGGTTATGACGCAGGTAACGCCTGCCTGTCATGTCACCACGACTGAGAAAACCAAATTGGTTCCTGTCCTGGCACCAGTTTCGGCGACTGTTGGGGCTCTGGTCAATCAGAGTTCACGCTCAGAAAGTACCAGCGCACCAATGACCACAGCACAGATGCCAGCTTCAGGGGAAAATCTGTCTAACAGACAGAAGAAGCGACAAAGGCAAAGGAACGCGAAGAAGGCACGAGAAACAGTGGGTATGACTGCGGCTAACGTAGCTATGCCAACTGCAACTCGAGCCGGAGTTGCGGCTGATCTGTCTTCGTCCACTCCTGTAGCCGAATCTGGCAAGAGGAACAGATCTGATGATGACCCATCTGACCAGTTGGCACGAGGAAGAAGAAAAGGAGGAACGGTAATAAACTGGAATCCGTAGTAAGCAACCTTCGACAACAGGTTGTAGTGACTGCAGGAGGAGCCTCTTGCAGCAATCAAATACCTGGTAGTAGTACCTACGAATCCAGTGGAACGAGTGCCGCGGGGACTAAGAGCGCAGTAGCGAACGCGAAACCAGGTCCGCCTAGTGATCCACTATTGTCCGTTGGAGGTAACTATGCTGCGACAGCAGCCAGCGGCATGATGGTGAAGATCTGTGGCGATGGGCATATCCAATTGTCCCAAAAACAATGGGATTTTGTCGACAGTCAAGTCTGGGAGGCGATAGGGAAATCGAAAGATGTACCGAGATTCGAGCGAATGAGAGTTGAGCAAGGTATCTGGAAGGAGCAGTGCTCAAACACTCAATCCCTCGAACGGCTGACCAAAACAGTGGCTGCGATGCCAGCGTTTGAAGGATGTAAGTTTGTCATTCGGCAAACGAACAAAATTCAAAAACTGGTGAGGGTGAGCATGCTGATCCCTGAACCTCCAAGGGAGCTGCACGCGATCGTCTCGAGGCTCCATGCCCTGAACGAGGGACTTGATACGAAGCACTGGAGATCATACCACTACACCAAAGCGGGGGCGGTGTAGGTTGGAATTATGGCTGTCCTTATGACATCAAACATTTCATTTACGCAAATTAATTTGCAGCATAGCATATCGGCTACGGCACTTTTACGCCGCAGTCAAGCTGCGCACAAATCCTCACATAATATTAATTCAAGAACCGTGGGTGGCTAAAGGACAAATACGGGGCTTGGGAGATATAAAGTGGGGGTCTATCCTTCATAAAGAGGGAGAGGTCCGTCCGCGTACGTGTATTATTATGCCGAAAACGGTTGATTGCACTTTGTTAAGACAATTGTTGTCAAGACTAGGGGGGGGTTGGATGGGAAAGTGATGCGAACAATATAGCCACTCCTCTCCAAATGGCAACCTCTACCCACTGTCCAGGACCTGATGCCCTGGACTTGGTACTCCCTGTTTTCTATAACGAGGCTCTGTCGACCGGTAACAAGGCGGTATAACCTTATCAGCACTTTAAGCTAAGGTGTCGAGGTACCCGTGCCGAGAGCTGCATGGCTGGTAGTGTCTAAATAACCAGTCTTTAACGGTCCCCTCCGATGCCCAGGCAAGGTCGGTTGTATTAAGTGCCTTACCACGGCATGCCGGCTCTGCCGTGGCGGACCACCCCTTCCGTGCCTACTCGTGGGACCAAAAAGCGTATGGAATCCAAACAAAAAAGAAGAAGTTAAGGAGTTAACGGAGAGTATGCTGGGCACTTTCTCCGAGGACGATCTTCTGGCCTCCAGCCAGGAAACGATCGTCGAGCCATGTTCGAGGGGTGCAAAACACAGCATCCCCCTTCTAAGACCAAGCCTTCTCCAGTCGGCTACCAAGACGGCCTCTGGTGAGGTAATCAAGGCGGCCTCTTGAGAGGTTTCCTTGGGGGCCTCTGGTAAGACCACCAAGGTGACCCCTGGCAATGATGCCCCGGTGACCACTGCGAAGTTCACCAAGAAGAAGAACAAGAAGTCGTCCGGTACCCTGCTGAAAGCGCGCTTCCTGAGGGCGAAATTCAGTCTCGCAAAGATTGCCAAGAATGAACAAGCCGGTAAAGCGCACGAGCGGGACGCTGAGGACCGGGTGAAATACGAGGCCGCGATCAGAGACAACAACAACCACAACAACAGCCAAAATCGGCACGAAGCTCGGCTAAACGTAACCGCTCACAGGAGGTGAGTGGACGTGAGGTCAAAAGGAGCAAATACTCCTCAACCCAGGGGACTGAGGGCCCTTCAACCAGTGCGGCAGGCGCGGCCTCGAGGGCGGCTTACAGTGAGGTGGCCAGAGACCATCTCCAAGTTGCCCTCGTAGGCGCAAAAACTAATAGTCGAAGGGCGGTGTTACCCTTTTGGGATGCTATTGAGGGACGGCTATCGAGTATGGTCGTCAGACACCTCATAGACAAAAAAGGGCCAGCACCTCTCTTCGACTCGGGTGAAATCTGTCGGAGCTGTAGGGTGATAAAATGTGCCAATCAGTACTCGAAAGAGTTTTTGGAGAAGAGCCTTGCTACGGTTAGCAACGCCTGGGAAGGGCTTTCGCTAAAGCTCATCCCTGCCTCAGAAATTCCCAGGCGACCACGAGCTAGAATCTGGTTGCCGAAAATGGAGCTGGACAGTTCGGAAACTGTCCAGTGTCTCAAGCTACAAAATCCTGAGGTTCCTATGGATGACTGGTCTGTCATCAAAGTAGAAGAACCTCAGAAGCATAGCTCAGCCGTATTACTGCTGATTAACAACGAGTCACTGGAGGCACCCGAAAAACAGCAGTTCAAACTTCGCTTTGGCCTCAGGTTGGCCAAAGTGAAGGTCTTCCCCGCCTCTGTCGCCCTGGACGACGACTTGGAGAAATTGGGGGATGACACCAAGAAGCTGTTCGACGATCTGCGGCTGTCTGGGACGGACGCAGATTCTGAACTGGGAGAGCGGTCGTAAAGGTAAGTAACACTTTTGAACAGTTTGTTAAAAGTAGTACAAATTAACCTTCGTCATTCCAAACTAGCCACAGAGAACCTACGAGTCACCCTCCGTGAGGAGGACATCGATGTCTGCCTGATACAGGAGCCTTGGATCTGGCAGCAAAAAATCATGGGACTGAGGGACAGATCCTATGACCTCTTTTATGTCCAAACTGATGGTAAGCCAAGGGCCTGTATCCTAGTTAGGAACGCAATTAATGCCTTTTTGCTATCTAATTTCAGTTCACCGGATGTGACTGCGGTCAGGGTGGAACCATCCAGTGGCAGTTGCTTTTGCTTGGTGTCTGCCTACATGGCCCACAACAGATCGGCGCCTCTTGAGGAGTTGCAACATCTAGTGGATACTCTCCAGCCCAAGAAGGAGAACATCCTGATCGGATGCGATGCGAATGCCGGACACACCATTTGGGGCAGCAGCGAGATCAATGAACGGGTTGAGTCTCTGTTTGATTTTATACTAAGCCGTAATTTACTTATCTGGAACAAGGGCAACTCCCCAACTTTTGTCTTCCCGGCATCGGGAACATCAAGAGGTTGGGAGAAAGTTCTGGATATCTCTCTTTCGACAAACTCATCTGCTGTTAGGGTTGAGAATTGAACGGTCTCCCAGAGGAACTCTTTTTCGGACCTCTACGAAATCGATTTCGTTCGGGAGACCTTGCTATCCCGCAGGAACCCTAAACGAACTGACTGGTCTCTTTTCTACAGGGTTTTCTGCAAGAATCTAAACAAGAGTGAGTTCTTGACTACCACTAAGGAATAACTGGACATGCAAGTTAGACACTTAGAAGGGTCCTATCAGACTGCCTTCAAAGTGGCCTGTCCAGTATCCTTTAGCAAGAAAGACTCCCTGGTGGAGCAAGACGCTGACCGACTTGAAAGAGAAGGTTAGGAGAGTCTTCAACAAATGTTACCAAATAAGGAACTTTCAAGATTACCGGGAAATTTTGAAAGTTTATAAGAAAGCCATTAGAGATGCGAAGCGCAACTCTTGGAAAGAGTACTGCGAATCCATCGAATCCGTAAAAGACTCGGCCGAACTCAGCAGGATTCTATCCAAGGACCACTCCTGTAAAACTCTTGTCAAAAGAGAGAACGGGTAGTGGGCTGAATCTGCAGGCGAATCCTTAAAAATCCTTATTGATGCCCACTTCCCGGAAAACTCTATTGCTCCAGTCTGTAACGAAGACGTGAACCGGCAGGAGGGGTTACCTGCGATGTCCCTAACACCGGTCCTGTCCGTCAACAGAATAAACTGGGCAATCGAGAGTTTTTCCACTTTCAAATCTCCAGGCATCGATGGTATCATGCCAGTAATGCTTCAGAAGACTAAGGCCGTGGTGGTTCCCGCTCTTCAAACGATCTTCTCGGCGTGTATCGCACTGAACCACGTTCCTGCTAGCTGGAAGAAAACCAAAGTGGTCTTCATTCCTAAAGCAGGAAGGAGGGGCCACGTCCTGGCTAAGGACTTCAGACCTATAAGTCTTACCTCCTCTATTCTCAAGGTGTTTGAAAGAGTGATCGACTGTCACATCCGAGAGCACTGTGAAACCAGACTTTCTCCAGCCCAACACGCTTACCTGAAAGGGAAATCTACCGAGTCAGCCTTACATGAGGTAGTAGGGACTGTATAGAAATCTCTGGAGGGAAAACAATTCACTTTGGCGGCCTTTATAGATATAGAGGGCGCCTTTAATAATATTACGGCGGAGTCAATTGTCACGGCTCTAAACAGACTAGGGGTGGAAAGACCTATCTACCGCTGGATCTCGTCCCTGCTTGGTGGTAGGGAAATAAATGCGGTCTCAGAGTGAACTCTGACAAAACGGAGTTGATGCTATTCACAAGAAAATACAAGCCTCCACTTTTTAAGCTTCCTAGACTTAAGAACCAGTATCATACACTTTCATCGGAAGTCAAGTATCTTGGTGTAATACTAGACCCCAAGCTCCACAGGAAGCTGCACATAGAAAGTCGAGTTAAGAAGGCCACTATAGCCTTCTACGCCTGTAAATCTATGTTCGGCAAAAAATGGGGTCTCAAGCCACGTGTCGTACTTTGGATGTACAACTTAGTGGTTCTGCCAATTTTGACATACGGTTGCCTAGTTTGGTGGTTAGCTCTTCAGAAGGGCCACAACTTCACTGAATTAGAGAGAGTGCAGAGAACTGCATGTGTGGGCATCACTGGTGCCTGTAGAACCTGTCCCACCGCTGCGCCCAACGTTATTCTTCACTTAATTCCTGTGGATCTGCAGGTTAAATCCATTGCTGCTCAGAGTGCTATTAGACTGAAGGAGTTTGGCCTGTGGAGACAACTCCCTGTAGGACATAGCAGCATCTTGAAGCAGATCTCCCCTTCCTTCTCTGATATTCGCACCGACCTCTCCATCCGCAAACTGTGCTTTGAGGGTTGTGCTAGGGCTATCTTTCCGAGCAGGCAAGATTGGAAAGAGGGGAGAGTTGTTGCGGATATAGATGCCTTCGTTTTCACTGACGGATCCAAAATGGAGTCTGAAGTGGGAGCGGGGGTCTACTCTAAATCAGCCAGCATTTCGGTCTCCTATAAACTGCCGGAGACAGGCAGCGTCTTTCAAGCAGAGGTCTTCGCGATCCTGCAGGCATGCAAAATTCTTCGGGATCGCTGTTGGGAGGGAGACATAAATATTTTTTCCGATAGCCAATCTGCAATCAAGGCACTGTCGTCGCCGTATTGCAGCTCTCTTCTCGTGAACTCCTGTAAGGAGGAACTTAAACGCCTCGAACGTGCAGGAAACATTTCCCTCATCTGGGTTCCTGGGCACAGGAATATAGAGGGAAATGAAATTGCCGATGAGCTTGCAAGGAAGGGGGCGGCACAATCGGATCCAGCTGCCCTCTTCTCAGACATCGGTATCCCCTTGGCCGTCGTTAAAGGGAAACTACACAAGTTCGTTCTAAGAAAAGCGCAGGACAGATGGAGGTCTGTCTCATCGTGTGCCATTTCAAAAGCACTATGGCCTCAATACGATATAAACAAAACGCTTAAGGTGATGGGAACCCTCCGCCACTCAATTTTCAAACTCATTGAGGTGATCACTGGCCACTGGGTGATCGGCACTCACGCGGAGAAGCTTGGAATTCCGTACAACCCCCATTGCAGAAGCTGTGGGGATCCTACAGAGAAAGAGACTGTGGAACACTTTCTCTGCAGATGCCCGGCTTTGGCGGCTAGGCGCTTAAGATTCCTCGGCGTCCCCTTTGGGGATGACTTGATGAAATTCTCCAGCCTAGATCCCTTTTCTCTCCTCCGCTACATCAACAGCACTGGATGGCTGTAGACGGTTTTATCTCCTCCCTTAATCCTTTCACAGGTAGTGGTCCACTTTATGGTATCAAAACGGCACGTAAGTGCTACTTGCAGCGTACCTGGGGTACTCTTGCCATCTTACCTACCTACCTACCTGTTGTCAAGACTTAGTTGCAGTTAAAATAAAGTATCGATTAGAGGGGAAAGAAGTAGAGACAATTGTTGTCTCGGCTTATTTTCCTGGCAACTCCATTCTCCCTCCCGTTACGAGGGAGTTTATGGAAGTTGTAAGATATGCTGAATCCATGGGATTAGGTCTAATTGTGGGATGTGACGCAAATTCACAGAACACACTGTGGGGTAGCACAAAATGTAACTTCAGGGGGCATAAACTCATGGACTTCATTCTGTCATCTCTCTTGGTCATACAGAACGTTGGCACCACTCCGACTTTTGTGACCAGCAGAAGGCAGGAAATGATTGATATGACATTATCTAATGATAAAATATGATATCATATCACTGGTTGGAAAGTACTCGATAAAGATTCCCTGTCGGACCACCGCTATATAGAGTTCAGGCTTGCGGCCGAGACAATCTCGACCCCAGCAGGCCGGAATCCTCGAAATGCGGAATGGACACGATATGAGGATCTCAATAAAGAGGAAATCCGTGATGTTCCCAAACTCCGGATAATAACTGCGATTGAAGAAGCCACAAACTCATTGGGGCGAACTTTGATCAAGCGTTATAACAAGGTGTGCCCGGAACGTAGGAGAAGAGAGGTGGTACGCCGAACTCTCGAAACTCCGGAAAACTTCCAGGAAACTTCTTAACAGAGCTCTTAAAACTCAGTTGGAAGAAGATTAGACTGTCAACTGAAAGCTGAGGAAGGAATATAAAAAGAAAATTAGATCATCTACATTGGACTCTTATAGAACCTTCTGCAGTGAACTGGAGGAACGGAAGAGTTCAGCGAGGTTATTCAAAGCCTTCCAAAGAGACCGGACGGCTAGGCTAGACTCACTGCTCAAACCAGATGGTACTTATACGGACTCAAAATCAGAAGTGTACGATGTTCTCTTTTGGAAACATTTCCCTGGCTCCAGGAATGTTCAAAGCTCTATCGATCAATCTGATCATGTCAATATAATTACCAGCAGACGTGATAGTTAACGAGGAAACGATAAGGTTCGCCTTCTCGTCATTCGAAAACTTTAAGTCCCCAGGACCCGATGCCATTTACCCAATCATGCTCAAGCGAGGCGGAGAGCAACAATTAAAGGCTTGGAAAAGAATCTTCACGGCAAGTCTTCCGCACGCTTATGTTCCACAACTGTGGCGTTTGGTGAAAGTCTTATAAGTCTGACATCGTTTACGCTTAATGGTCTGGAACGTATGATGGAGAAGCACATTAGGACGAGGGCTCTAAGTCGAAACCCTCTCAACGTCAGACAACATGTGTACCAAAGTGGGAAATCTTGCGAATCGGCTCTGCACGATTTCGTTAGCATAATCGAAAAAGGGCTGGAAACAAGAGAGTACGCTCTTGGTGTGTTTGTGGACAGCGAAGGAGCTTTCGACAATGCTACCTTTGACTCTATGTGCTCTTCTATCAGAAGGTATGGAGTAGAAGAAATCATTGTCAGATGGATCCACTCTATGCTATCCAGAAGACTGCTTACTATGGAAAGAGAAAGCGATGAAGGAGTCAGGATTGAGGTTAAGAAGGGTTGCCCGCAAGGCGGTGTACTCTCACCTCTACTTTGGTGATTCGTGGTGGACTCTTTTCTTAATGATCTGCAGGAAATTGGGCACATCCAAGCCTACGCAGACGATGTTTGCGTATTAATCTCAGGACGATCACTTGAAGTTATATGCAATAAAATGCAGGTAGCTCTAAATAAGATTGAGTATTGGTGCGAATTACATGGTCTTTCGGTGAATCCTACAAAAAGTACCTCAGTGCTTTTCACAAGGAAACGCAATATGGAAGGCCTGTTACTCACCACATTGAGTCCCTTATGGGGAAGGTCCCTTAATGGGGAAGGTGCCTCTGCCCGGCTGGTTGATGTCCTCGTGAGAGTAAAGGCTGACATCACTGCCATCCAAGAGATGCGATGGACGGGGCAAGGTAAGAAAACCATAGGACCTTGCGACGTCTACTACAGCTGACATGTAAAGGAGCGCAAATTCGGTGTCGGATTTGTTGGGGGGGGGAGACTTCGTCGCCAAGTACTGTCGTTCACTCCGGTGGACGAGCGTCTCGCAACAATCCGCATCAAAGCCCGTTTTTTCAACATATCGCTAATTTGCGCCCACGGCCCGACGGAAGAGAAGGACGATGCGACCAAAGATTCCTTCTATGAGCGCCTGGAACGTTCCTATGAGCGCTGCCCCCGCCACGACATAAAAGTCGTGCTTGGCGACTTCAACGCCAGGGTGGGCAAGGAGGGAATTTTTGGTCCCACAGTCGAAAAATTCAGCCTGCACAACGAAACATCCGGTAACGGACAGAGGCTGATCGACTTCGCCGGGGCCCGAAACATGGTAGTCTGCAGCACCAGATTCCAGCATAAAAAGATACACCAAGAAACCTGGCTGTATCCTGATCGAAAAACGCGAAACCAGAGCGATCATGTTGTGATAGATGGAAGACACGCTTCTAGTGTATTAGATGAACGTACGATCCGAGGACCCAACATCGACTCGGATCATTACCTTGTTGCAGCCAAGCTGCGCACCCGCCTCTGTGCAGCAAAAAACGTACATCTACCTATGCAAAGAACGTTCGACATCGAAAAGCTGCAATCACAACAGACAGCCAGAAGATTCTCCACTCGACTCTCACTCTTGCTCTCGAAGAGCACTGCCCAACACACCGGCATGCGCGAGCAATGGAGCCACATTTCTCGTTCCCTACGTACCGCCGCCGAAGAAGAAATCGGATTCCGGCGAGCCCGAAAAAACAATTGGTACGACGAGGAATGTCATGCTGCCGCAGAAAGAAAAGATGCCGCTTATAGAGCCACGCTGCGATCGGGCGCAACGCGAGCCATGTGGGATCGCTACAGAGAGCTGAAAAAGGAAGAGAGACGTATTATCCGAAAGAAGAAACGAGAGGCCGAAATACGTGAGTGCGAAGAGCTTGAGATGCTGGCCAACAGGAACAACGCCCGAAAATTCTACCAGAAAGTTCGGCGGCTTACAGAAGGTTTCAAGACCGGGGCGTTTTCCTGTAAGAACAAAGACGGCGAACTGGTGACTGACGTACAGAGCAATCTTAAATTATGGAGGGAACACTTCTCGAACCTATTAAACAGTGACAGCTGCGCATGTCACAGAGAAAGTGAAGATCCCGATACCCCAATCGTTGACGACGGAATTGTCGTTCCGCTACCCGATCATGACGGGGTGAGAATAGCGATAACGCGGCTAAAGAACAACAAAGCCGCGGGCGCCGACGGACTGCCGGCTGAGCTATTCAAACATGGCGGCGAGGAGCTGGTAAGGTGCATGCATCAGCTCCTATGCATAATATGGTCGGATGAAAGCATGCCTGCCGATTGGAATTTAAGTGTGCTCTGCCCAATCCATAAGAAGGGTGATCCTGCAATTTGTGCCAATTACCGCGGGATTAGTCTTCTAAATATCGCCTATAAGGTTCTAGCGAGCGTATTGTGTGAAAGGCTGAAGCCCACCGTCAACCAACTGATTGGACCTTATCAGTGTGGCTTCAGACCTGGAAGTCCACCATCGACCAAATATTCTCAAAATCTTGGAAAAGACCCATGAAAGGAGAATCGACACACATCATCTTTTCGTCGACTTCAAAGCTGCATTCGACAGTACGGAAAGGAGTTATCTGTATGCCGCGATGTCTGAATTTGGTATCCCCGCAAAACTAATACGGCTATGTAAGATGACGTTGCTCAACACCAGCAGCGCCGTCAGAATTGGGAAGGACCTCTCCGAGCCGTTTGATACCAAACGAGGTTTCAGACAGGGTGACTCACTGTCGTGTGACTTCTTTAACCTGATGTTGGAGAGCATTGTACGAGCCGCAGAACTTAATCGCTCAGGCACAATATTTTATAAGAGCGTACAATTGTTGGCGTATGCCGATGATATTGACATCATTGGCCTTAACAACCGCGCTGTTAGTTCTGCCTTCTCCAAACTGGATAAAGAGGCAAAGCGAATGGGTCTGGTGCAGAGAACTGCAGCGGTGTACTGCTACTGCTTACACACCGCTTCAATACTCTGTTTCAACTCACTACTCATACTCAAACGGCAAGTGATTTGAGCTGAAGCATTCCTTTCCATGACGGTGTGTGTGCTGATCAATACCGCTATTACCGCGATTGTTGAGTGTATGAATATCTCGTATACTCGGGTGTTAGATTTGAAAGCAATCGTATATTCAACTTCGGCTAAGCGGTGTGATGTGTGAAATCTGTCAAATGAGGAAAACACCGCAAACACCGCGTCGTCATCCCTTGCAAATAGTGAGATTGCCTGCAGTATAATTCATAGCAGCGCACGAAAAAGTATTTGAAATGAAAAGTTTTTTCTTTATTGAAGCAGTGATATTATTTTATTATATTATTGCATATTACTATTAATTATGACAGAAAATAAAATGAACTTTAAAATAAAAATTGAAATTCATTCTCTTACAAATTACTTATCGTACAAACACAAATAGCAATTTTTCTTTTAACTTACTTCTAAAGATACTTATGTATAAAGATATAAAGAAATTTTCTCAGCAATAAAATTTTAATTCTCCGTCATTATAAATCTTTTAAAAATAAACATATAATTACATGCACACATTAATATACATACATATCTGCAAGTAGAGTGATTCGTGCCCTTTGTTAATGCACTGCCGACGAAAACAAAGATAAAAAAACATAAATAAGAAAGTGGACTCCTTCGAGTGCTAATCATTTATGTATTTATGTAACGCGCGATGGCATAGATATTTTTTAGTGGTACTCTTTTGCTTGTGTCTTATGATCTATTTGTGCAGGCGGTGTTTTCAGTATTTTTGTCATTCGGTAGCGGTCATATGCAGCACCGCATAGCCGAAGTGATCGCACAAGCGGTAGTTATAAACGAAGCAAAGACTGAACAAAGAAAGACTCGGATGTACAAACGATATACATAGAACATTTACTGCTCTGTTGCGGTTCTGCTCAGCGCAAACACCGCTTAGTTTGCGTTGGTCGTACATATTGATACCGCTTTTTTTGTGAGTGGATCGCAAGTCAGAAAAATACCACCGCTTGCAGTTCTCTGGTCTGGTGGTGAACGAGGACAAAACGAAGTACCTCCTGTCTTCAAACAAACAGTCGGCGCACTCGCGTATCGGAACCCACGTCACTGTAGACAGTTATAATTTCGAGGTTGTAAAGGACTTCGTCTATTTAGGAACCAGCATTAACACCTATAACAATGTCAGCCTGGAAATCCAACGTAGAATCTCTCTTGCCAACAAGTGCTACTTTGGACTAAGTAGGCAATTGAGTAGTAAAGTCCTCTCTCGACGAACAAAACTAACACTCTACAAGACTCTCATCATGCCCGTCCCAACGTATGGCGCAGAAGATTGGACGATGACAACATCCGATGAAGCGACGCTTGGAGTGTTCGAGAGAAAGATTCTGCGTAAGATTTTTGGACCTTTGCACGTTGGCAACGGCGAATATCGCAGACGATGGAACGATGAGCTGTATGAGCTTTACGACGACATAGACATAGCGTAGCGAATAAAGATCCAGCGGCTACGTTGGCTGGGTCATGTCGTCCGAATGGATACAAACGCTCCGGCTTTGAAAGTATTCGATGCGGTACCAGCTGGTGGTAGCAGAGGAAGAGGGCGGCCTCCTCTGCGTTGGAAAGATCAGGTGGAGAAGGACTTGGCTTCACTTGGTGTGTCCAACTGACGCCGGTTAGCACGAGAAAGAAACGACTGGCGCGCTTTGTTAAACTCGGCCAAAATCGCGTAAGCGGTTATAGCGCCAATTAAGAAGAAGAATCCTAGATAGTAAACTTACCTGGAAGAAGCACGTCGAGCAGAAGGTGTCTCGAACACTAAAAGTCTTCTGGCAGTATAAGAGAACCTTTGGCAAGACATGGGGTATAAGACTGGCCATAGTACACTGACTGTACATCACCCTGATTAGATCCATTATTACATACGCTTCTGTAGTATGGTGGAAAGCCACAATGGTTAATTCCAGAGTAAAACCCCTAAACAGGCTACAGAGAAGTGTGTGCTTGGGTATCACAGGTACCATGAGCACAACATCTGGTGATGCCCTTAATGCCATTCTGAACTTGCAACTTCTAGATCTTCGAATTCTAAAGGAAGCAGTGAAGGCGGCATACAGGCTCAAGTTAAACGGAGTCTGGGGAAATGAAGTAAGTACTTGCCACTGTCAGATATACCACCAGTTGTCGGAGCGGTGCACACTGTTCTCGATGCCGGTGGACAATCGGGTGCCTGTCGTTAGCTTCGGTAGGAAGTATGATGTTTTGATTCCAGATAGAGATCAATGGCTAAGTCCAGAGAACCTATAAACGGGATACCACACACTTTCTACACCGACGGATCCAAAACCAGCGATGGAAGCGGATCTGGATGGTACTTAGACGAAGACACTAAGTATTCCTATGCCACAGGACAGATGGCCACGGTATTCCTTACGGAAGTCTATATCTGGAATGTGGCGTATTGGCTAATTGAGAAAAAGTGGCGGGGCAACAGTATTGGAATTTATAGTGACAGTCAAGCTGCAGTGAAGGCCCGTGCTAAGGCAGCGTGGTTAGTCGGTGAATGTGAGACAAAACTGAACAGTGTTGCAAAACACAACAAAGTTAGTCTTATTTGGGTGCCTGGACATTGTGGTATTGCGAGTTAGCTGATAAATTGGCAAATGAAGGCACTTCAAGTATGCCACTAGGCCCCGAACCCTTTCTAGGTGTCAATTCCGCATCGATTCGATCGATCGATGCTTTGTGAAAGAACCAAACAGGAAAACAGCGACCTTTCTCCTAAAACTCAACAGGAAGGACCTGAGAGTACTGGTGAGTGTAATCACAGGGTACAACGTCTGTGGTCAGCATATGGCTACCATGGGGCTCGTACACAGTCCGATATGCTTATCCTGTCTTGAAAATGACGACACTATAGAGCATTTTCTCTGTAGCTGTCCTGCATTTGCCAGAATCAGACTTAGGATATTGAGTTGCGATACACTGAGTATGGATAAAGTTCATACTCTTCCTCTTCCGGATCTCTTAAAATTCATCAATGAATCCAAGAGATTTGTGGAAGAGTGACCTCAAACTAATCTATCCGTTCTTACCATCCACCTTCTATCTTTCCTATCTCTATTCTTTCTACTGATTTCTACCCGGGTGCAGTAAAATGGTCTATTGACTGCGTGCTTGGACTTGTCCAACCCCCCACAAATCGAATCTAATCTCACTAGTACTTGAATGAATAGAGAAACTCAATTTATTGGGAGTGTACGTAGTTTTGCCATAAATTCTGTGACAAATTGTACAATGTATACGGCGAAAACAAACTCGCTGAAAAAGTTCCGTTATTTTTGCTTTTGTTTATATGCATTGTCTATTCATAAATTATACTCAGTTCCGTCGCGAATTTCGCTTGTTAACAATGGAATGGGGAGCTAAGGAAAATCGCATTGCACTGCATTACAAAAGTGTGCTAAAAGTACAAGTGAAATTTCCGAATTGCTGAAAAAACTTATATTTCGAGAATGTTTGCTTACCGATTTTACGGTCAATCGTTTTTCCAAACTTCTGAAGCCACACACCGAAAAAGAAAAGGTCGCCCTCGCGTGGTTCGAACTAGTGCAGCAGTAAAGCCATGCGTGAGTGGCAATATAAAAATTTTGAGTTCCCTTAAAAATACTGCACTGTTTCTATGTACACAGCCATTAATACTTGAAAATGTCGTAGACGTTTATAACTAACGTGAAACAGTATACCTATATTAAAAACGACTTCCCCGATACCTCTCCAAATCAAGATCAGAAGATCAGTGATTATCGGTGCATGAAGCTGAAGCGGTTTAAGGAAAAGTGGTGTTAAAGTATCCAAGAAACATTTATATGCATAATACCTAAAACTCCGGAGCTTATTGAAAAAACCGCTGCTCTCATTACCACTCATTGTAAAAAGACTTGCATGGGCTAAAGCAAATTCAGAGTAAAATTGGCCAAACGTAACATCCACAGATCTCCCTTTTTGGGCGAATAGTTGCATGCGTCGGTCCTTGTGTACTGCTAATAATAGAAACCTCTAACGGTTCATGTTTTGGGCTGCTTCCCCGAGAACGGATTTGGCCATTTATTTGTGCTTACCGCCAATTTGAACGAATGAATTTTACCCAAAAGCAGTTTTATAGTCAGCTGCGAAGATGTTTAAAAGAACTAGCCAAGCTGAGATTTTACAAGAAGAGAACGATCCCAAGCATTGGAGCCGAAGTTGTGTAGAGTAGAAACAGTAAAATGGGATTGAAATGTTGGATTGCCCTTCACAGTCGTTTGATGCCAATTCTATTGAAAAAGGTTTGGGCAATAGTTAATCAAAAACTCAAAGGAAAACAAATATGGACGATCAAACAGTTATCAAGGCAAATTTGGCTGATTTGGAGCCGATTACCTTCACATCAGAAATTAACATAAAGTATGATTCGAAGATGTGAAGCCATTGTAGCTAATGGAGATGAATATATTATTTGTTAATTGTTATTAATAACTAGGAATATAACTAGAAAATAAGTTCAATTTTTCGACTGCAATAGCAAAAAATAGCACTCTTTATTTATCTTTGACTTCTTTTCTGTACTGATTCATATTTATTCACAGCATTTAAATAAAACTTGAAATTCTTTGGAAAAACAAAAACTAAAGCAAAAACAAAACACAAATAACACACTATTTTGACACTTTCAATAAACAATTTGCTTTATCAATTTCTTTAGAATGTGTTGCGCGATTAACTTCGATTTACCGTTACCTCTGTTTTTAAGTGATTAATTTGAAGCTTTCGTTTTATCATTCAATGAAAATTGTTTGCTTTTTTTGGACTTCAAGTTTAAATACTGTGTTTTTAAAATGCCTGGCAAACGTTTATCCTTTGATATTACGCAATTATTATATTACCACTTGGGTAAAAGTGTTCAAGAATTGTCTGAAATGTTTTCGGTAACACGTTAGACAGTTCACAACATTATAAATCGAGCGAAAAAAGAGAGTAAGGCCTAAAACTAAAATTACTGGACGTGCAGAACGCTTGATGATCCGAAAATTGCAGCCGATTGGACCCGATTTCCTTTAGAATACTTGCAAAGGAGCTTAACGAGGAGTGTGGTATTCTTTTCCCCCATGAAGGAGTGCGTCAATCCATACTGCACCACAAATATTCATCGAGATCAGCACGCCATTGCTGTCTGCACAAAATGTAGAACGCCTGCCTTTTGCTTTGAACTACTGAACATTTCCGAACCAGGAGATTATCAAGACGACGTTATATTTTGCGACGAGGCAATGATAATGCTGTATTACAACGACAGGACGACTAGAGTATGGCGCAAGTCCTTGACAGCTTTACAAAATAGAAACATAATTCCCACGGCTAAATTTGGGAAACTTTGAGTAATGGTTTGGGGGTGCATTTCAAGTGAAAGAATAGGAGACTTGGTGTTTATTGACGGCACAATGGACGCCGAACAGTATTTAAATATATTAAAAAAAAAAAACTTTGCCGGCAGTGCTAAACAATTTGGGTTTATCACTGAGAATAACCAAATTTTTTATTTTACCAAGATAACGATCCAAAGCTATAGGAGCACAATGTGCAGTTGCGGCTTCTCTACAATTCCGGTAAAGTTATAAATATACCAGCCCAGAGTCCCGACATAAACGTGATTAAAAAAATGTGGGCCTTTTTGAAGAAAAGAGTCGCTAAAAGACATCCAAAGAATACAGCAACATTAAAAGCTGCAATAATGGAGGAATTGCAGAATGTACCGAAAGCATTTGACGTAAAGATATTGGTTAATTCCATGAAAAAGCGCCTGCAAAATGTTTTTGATGCTAACGGTTATCATACCGAGTATTAAATTAATCAAAAATTTACCTATTCACATTATGTATTTAATAAAAAAAAAATTCTATATTAACATTTGCAAAAACAGTTTATTGACAGTGTCGAAATAGTGTGTTATTTGTTTTTTTTTTTTTTTGCTTTATTTGTTGTTTTTGCAAAGAATTTAAATGCTGTGAATAAGTATGAATCAGTACAGAAAAGAGGTCAAGAATAAATAAAGAGTGCTATTTTTTACTATTATATCTAGAAAAATTTAATTTACTTTCAATGTGAAAACTCATTCTTGATATACTGTATATTGCTACGTTTCATCCAAATATAATGTCTAACAACAATTCAGCTGAGTTCGATTACTGAATTGCTAACTAAAAGTCACAAAGTTGTGGCAACATAACTTGCGTGCTTTATTAAACTACTTTGTTGCTTTAATTTTCGTTTACACGTTCACACACTTAACCTAAGACTGAATACTCATATGCTCTGCTTAAATATAATATATGTTTATTAAGCACTATCGTAATTTATAGTAATAATAATAATTAATAGTTTTGGTATCTTCTGGCGACTTCTGTCTCTCCTTGTTGTCATCTGGTGTGACGGCGAATTCATGCTTTTTTTTAGTATCTCATTCGCTCTGCATTTGTTTTCAGTTTCTCGTTCTGCTATGCTGCCCTCCGCTTAAGTCTGATCGCCCCGATTAGACACAAAATTCTTCGATCCAAATGGAATCAAGCTATCCAGGTGAACTAATTTGACTTTCTCCTGTCCAGTTTTGCATCGCTGTATACGATACACCACATCATTCACCTTGTATGGACTTTCGCAGGACGATTCTAGTTTTGCAAAAGCCTTTTTCTTTCTTTGCGGATTATAAAGTACCAAATTAACTTCGCTGAATCCTTCCCTGATTGCGTTCCACTTGGGAGTGGCCGGGACGATTCTTCTGAATACGGTCCACATAACTAACAACTGAGAAAGTGAAGCAACACAGGATATAACGTTGGGCGCTGGGTTTGGGCTTGTTGATGTCCTCACACTTCTCGAACTTGCTAATTAGTGACAGCTGCGCATGTCACATAGAATGTTATGATTCCGATACCCAAACGACGGGACTTCCGTTCCACTACCCGTCCATAACGAGATGAGAATAGCGATAACGCGTCGAGAGAAAAAAAAGTCGCTGGAGCGGTATGGACTACCGGCACAGCTATTCAAACATGGCAGCGAGAAGCTGGTAAGGTATATGCATCAGCTTCAAATATGACCAGATGAAAGCAAGCGGAATCAGTCTCCTAAATATAGCGTACAAAGTTCTAGTTAGGGTATTGTGTGAAAGGCTGAGAACCACCATCAACATAGAATCTGAAAACCGACAATTGACCAGATATTCACAATGTGCCAAGTCCTGGAAAATACATATGCAAGGAGAATCGACGCACACCATCTATTCGTCGATTCTTATGCCGCATTCGACTGCACGACAGAAGTTGCCTATATGCCACAATATCTGAATTTGGTATCCTCGCAAAACTAATACGACTATGTGAAATCACGTTGCTCAATACCAGCAGCGCCGTCAGTATTGAGAAGGGCCTCTCTGAACCGTTTTATACCAAACGAGGTTTCAGGAATAGTTATAATACTTCTTTAACTTAAAGCTCGAAAAGAGCGTGCGGGCGCAGAACTTAATCGCTCAGGTAGAATTTTTCATAAAAGCGTACAACTGTTGGCGTATGCCGATGATATTAACATCATCGACCTTAACAATCACGCTGTTAGTTCGACCTTTTCAAAACTGGATAAAGAAGCAAAACGAATGGGTTTGTTGGTGAACGAAGACAACTCGAAGTACCTCCTGTCATCAAAAAAACTGTCGGCGCACTTGCGTATCGGCGCCCACTTCACTTTTGACAGTTATGATGTCGAGGTTGTAAGAGACTTCGTTTATCTGGCAATCAACCTTGATCTCCATTGGAGAATCTCTCTTGCCAATAAGTGCTATTTTGGACAAAGTAGTAAAGTTGTAGATGTCCAAAAGTAGTAAACGTTGGCGATGTCCAGTATCGCAGGTCATGGAACGATAAGCTGTATGCGCTTTACGACGACATACACATAGTGGGCCATAGGCCAACAGGAATATTTGGATGTGTATTCCCCTATTTCGTTGGCACCTTCTAACTACTTTTCTTAAGTGTTCCTCCAGGGTGCCGTTGAACGCTTCGACCATTCCATTCGATTGCGGGTGCAGGGGTGTTGCAAGTTTTTTCTCAACTACCAACAAGAAATACATTTCTTTGAATACTGCGGATTCGAAGTTGCTTCCTTGGACTCAATGCTACTCAATAGATTCTCCAAACCGAGTCACCCAATTCTGCACAAAAACTCAGCATTGGTTTTGACCTCTTGGTTTGGTAGGGCGTACTTTTATAGCCACTTACTGAAGTAGTGAATAACAACGAGCATATATTTATTGCCGTAAACTTCCACGACTTCTCTCCTTTGGACCTCTTATTGCCATACACTGCGCGCAATTTGGAATCCATTCGGCAATTGATTCTCAGCAATTTATCCAGTAAAACCGTTGCTTAATATTTTCAAGCATTTTAGTAATACCCAGAACACCTCTACTTGGCCCATTGTTGATTTCCGCTAACACTTAAGAACTAGGATCAAATTACTGGAATGCTTTCCATCTTCTCTTTCCCATACGGGATGGAGAACTCCATCAATTTAAAGGCTATTCTACTGTACCCAATATGCCTTAGCCACAAACCTTTCTTTCGCCATTCCATTTGTAGATGATCTCTTTTCAGTGTCTTTCACTTCCATGATCTTTTGCAGGGCAGCACTATTCAATTGACCTCTTCTTCTCGCACTTGGTTCCCACTCTTCATCGGGTTTTAACTGCATTGGTCTGACATTAATTATCCCTTCAGATCTCTCGACTAGGGAACAATGTTTACACTCTATATCACACGATCGCCGTACATGTTGTTCACCTTTTCGATGCTCGAACTCAAAGTCGGAATTTTGCAGTCTTTCGATCCACAGTGCAATTTGTCCCTCCGAATAATCGAACTGGAGTAACCATCTGAATGCTGCATGGTCTTGACTGGAAACGTTGACGGTACAGGTATTTGTGGAAATGTTGTACGCGCTCAACCACAGCTAACAATTCCTGCCTGATTACGCATCAATTCATCTCCGGCTTTCCGAGGACTCTGCTATTGTATGCAATCTCTTCTTTTTGCCTATTGATGATCTGTGACAGTGCTTCTCCTATCCCGTATGCATTAGCGTCTGTATCCGAACTTTTCTCCCGCAACCGGACACGCTAACATAGGCGCAGTACAAAGCTCTTTAAACTACTGGAACGCTTCCTCTTGCTTTTTGTGCCCCACAAAAGCGCAATTCTTCTTAGGTCGATTTTGGACACATCTGGCACTTCGTTCACATTTCTTGGTCGTGGCCAATATTTTACTGCCTTCATTTTCTCTTCATCTTTAATCTTCAGTTGCCACCTTTTGTCCACAACCCATCTTCTAAGCTGAAAGCTGTCTTCTCACGATCGGAATTCTCAATTTCCACCTGCCAGTAACCACTTTTCAAATCAAGCGTGGAAAACCACCGGATAAAGTGTCGAGAGTGTCGTTTATCCACAGTAACGGGTTGCTGTATTTTTTCGTGACTTCATTCAGCTGTCTGTAATCCAAACAAAACAGGGAGCGTCCATCTTGCTTTTTAACCAGCACAACCGATAAGCTCTATTTTGGTATACGTTAACTAATTTTTTTGTCACATTTGAACGCAAATTTCGCCATTCCTGTACTTCCTTTAGTTGGGTTTAGCTAGTTATGTTAATTTTAGCGATACGCCTACCGAATTCATCTTACAAATGTTCAATGGGATTCAAGTTTAAAGACTGTGGTGGTGTTGAAAAAATGTGAGGCATATGATATAAGGATATACACGCACATCGTGGCCGGTATGAATGGGATCAATATCTTGTTGAAAACAGAAAATATTTTCCAACACATAGTTTTTGCGCTCTTGCAAGTTTTCTTTTAAAATATTAAGGTAAAGTGATTCATGCATAATACTATCAATAAATAGAAGATTACCTACGCCTACCGTTGACATACATCCCCACATCAATACACTCCCACCACCATGTTTCACTGTACCTACTTACTGTACTGCTTTTTTCGAATTCGGTATTGCGTTTTCTCCAGACTCCAGTCCCTCCATCCGATGAAAAATGTTGAACTTACGCTCATCGCTAAAAATAACGTTGCTCCAGAAATCAAGAGGCTTATTTTTAACTTCCTTTGCGAACTCTCTCCTTTTTTATTGACTTTGCTGATGAGCCATTCGCGAATTATACCCAACACGTTTCAAGGCCCAGCGAACTATTTTCGGATGAACCCCTTTTTAATCTCTTCAAGAACTTCTGCTACCACTTGCTTGATGTAATTTTTGGATTATTTTTTATTTTGATTGGTATATGGCGTTCGTCACTGAGGTCAGTTTGAGAGGTCTTAAAGTATGAGGTCGGCTTTTAAGATTTGTTTCCCCTTTAAAACGTTTTATTACGTTATAAATAGTAAGATAGACTTTGATTTACCGTTTGACAAATTCCTGCACTTGATTTGTCCTCATTATGCATTTGCAAAATTATTTTTCATTCAGCTTCAGGACTTATTCGAAAGCATAGGTTGCTTTGTTAGAAAAAAACAAGTAAAATTTAAAATTCATACTGTGTTTGAATAACTTTGTCTTAAAATAACATTTTTACCTACATTAGTTTTTTCTCAAGATACAGCTTATTAAATGAAAAATTAATTGTTGCCGAGTTTAGCGAAGCGCGCCAGTCGTTTCTTTCTCGTGCTAAACGGCGCCGTTGGACACACCAAGTGAAGTCAAGTTCTTCTCCACCTAATATTTCCAACGCAGAGGAAGCCTTCCTCTTCCTCTACTACCCCCAACTGGTACCGCATTGAATACTTTCAGAGCCGGAGCGTTTGTATTCATCCGGACGACATGGCCCAGCCAGCATAGCCGCGGGATCTTTATTCGCTGCACTATGTCTATGTCGTCATACAGTTCATCGTTCCATTGCCTGTGATATTCGCCAACGTGCAAAGGTCCAAAACGGTTGCGCAGAATCTTTCTCTCGAACAGTCCAAGCGTCGCTTCATCGGACGTTGCCATCGTCCACGCTTCTGCCCCATACGTTAGGACGGGCATGACGAGAGCCTTGTAGAGTGTTAGTTTTGTTCGTCGAGAGAGGACTTTACTACTCATTTGACTACTTAGTCCAAAGTAGCACTAGCAGAACTAACAGCGCGGTTGTTAAGATCGGTGATGTCATCGGCAGAAGCTAACAATTTTACGCTCTTATAAAATAATGAGCCTGAGCGATTAAGTTCTGCGGCTGGTACGATCCTTTCCAACATCAGGTTAAAGAAGTCACACGACAGTGAGTCACCCTGTCTGAAACCTCGTTTGGTATCAAACGACTCGGAGAGGTCCTTCCCAATTCTAACGGCGCTGCTGGTGTTGAGCAACGTCATCTTGCATAGCCGTATTAGTTTCGCGGGGATAGCAAATTCAAACATCGCGGCATATAGGTAACTCCTTTTCGTAGTGTCGAATGCAGTTTTGAAAGTATGGTGTGTATCAATTCTCCTTTCATGAGACTTTTCCAAGAGTTTGCGTATTGTGAATATTAGGTCGATTGTGGACTTTCCAGATCTAAAGGCACACTGATAAGATCCAATCAGTTGGTTGATGGTGGACTTCACCCTTCTTACGGATTTGGCAGAGCACACTTAAATTCCAATCGGCAAGCATGCTTTCATCGAACCATATTTTGCGTAGAAGCAGATGCATGCAACTTACCAGCCACTAGCCGCCACGTTTGAACAGCTCAGCCGGTAGTCCGTCGGCGCCGGCGGCTTTGTTGTTCTTTAGCCGCGTTATCGCTATTCTGAATTCGTCATGGTCGGGTAGCGTAACGACAATTCCGTCGTCAACGATTGGGGTAACATGATCTTCACGTTCTCTGTGACATGCGCAGCTATCACTATTTTACATTTTCGAGAAGTGTTCCCCCCATAATTTAAGATTGCTCTGGATGTCAGGCACCAGTTCGCCGTCTTTGTTCTTACAGGAAAACGCCCCGGTCTTAAAACCTTCTGTAAGCCGCCGAACTTTCTTGTAGAATTTTCGTGCGTTGTTCTTGTTTGCCAGCATCTAGAGCTCTTCGCACTCACGTATTTCGGCCTCTCGTTTCTTCTTTCGGATAATACGTCTCTCTTCCTTTCTTAGCTCTCGGTAGCGATCCCACAAGGCTCGCGTTGCGCCCGAACGCAGCGTGGCTCTATAGGCAGCATCTTTCCTTTCTGCGGCAGCATGACATTCCTCGTCGTAGAAATTGTTTTTTCGGGCTCGCGGGAATCCGATTTCTTCTTCGGCGGCGGTACTTTGAGAGCGAGAAATGTTGCTCCATTGCTGTTGTTGTTGAACGCGTGGTGTTCTCTGCGTTGGTGCTGCTGTGTGTTCCGCAAAAGTTGTTGTGGCCCGACGTTGACGGACGGCCGCGCCACAGGGGGCGGTTGCGGGTGCAGAGCTCTGCAGCAGGGGGCAACAAAGTCGCGCGCCCACTCACGGGGGGTGCACAGGCCAAAGCACCTCCGAAAGTGGCACCAGCCATTGCAAGAATTGCACTGGGCTGTTGTCAGGTCCCGAGGGACCCTGGCCCGACACACGGAGCAGACGGTGCAGGGGACCAAGAGCTGCTGGTTTGTCCCCGCACTGGGATAGGAGCAGGAGGGTTGTGGCTCAATGGGGAAGTTGTGTTGCGCCTGAGGGCTCCCTACCGTTGAGGTATTGTTGGTGGCGGCAGTTTGAACTGCCGGCACTGAGAACGGTAGTGCCATTGAGGCAGGGGCCGCCTGATGGCGGGAGCAACACGTGGCCACATACCGTGGACCACTCCCTGTGAATCTTAAGGGCTGAACTGGTCTTAAGATGGCATCACCCGTTGCACTCATTGCACCTAACCGAGGTGGAGTAAGGTGGAGCCGTTTGTGGTAGATGCAGCAGTAAAATACCTCTGGTCCAGGGTTGGGTTCGACGCCAGGGGAAATACTTAGTATAATGACTATCGCTTTGAAAAACAGGGTTGAAAAAGGGGAAGATAGAGGGGTGTATCCCCATCTTAAAACTGAAAACCGCACCTGCCGGAGGCTTATAGTGTTTAAGTAATTTAATGTTAAAGTTCTCTAATTTAGCGAAAAGTTGGTCTTGCCGTACCCCTGAAATAAAAACGAAGTTCGTATGCAGGGTGTTCAGTGGAAGTAAAACTGCAATATTTTTTGCTGTAATTTGAAATTGAGAAATATTTTTGAAAATAAAAACATACAACTCATCGAAACTTAAAAACAATTATATTAAGCGTATCACAAAAAATAATAAAGTAATAAAAAGCCAAAAATAACGGTTTATAAGTGTATTGTATTGCTTCGATCAGTTTTACAAACGGGTCCTCATGCATAGAACTTTTTTCACATGGGCGGCCTTCGGCCGCACTACAAAAAAATAACCCTCATCAGTCCATCTTCGGCTATGTTATACACAGTATTTTTGCGTAGAACTCCTTTCCCTGTTAAAACCATTGAACCCAAAATTAAAACGTCGTATGCGTGTATATAGCAAGGAGGCACAATAACCCCCATCCCCATCATTAACACTAAACTCAAATACTTAATTTTTGTTCATATTTTTCTTTTCATTCGCAGGCATCCGGCAACACCATACTGTTGTCATTCCAATCTTCTCCTTATTCGCGTTTAAAATTGGAAAGTGATTGTATGGACAAATGCATTTGCATTTAATTTTAATAAAAATAATTCGAATATAAGGATAAAAATAAGTAAAAACACGCGTGTGAGTGTATATTTGTTGAATTTTATGAATTTTAGTTAAGTGTTAAAAAATATATAGTGTAATGTGGCAAATTATAGTAAAGTTCCCGAGGGCATTTTGAAGAGAAAAAATTACGAAATTATTACTTTCCGAATAATTTGTAGTTATAAAGAGTATTCCTTTACACCTCGCTAACATCTCCACCAAGTTTCATTAATAAGGACATTATAGTTTGACAAAAATTGCCCAATAGACATTATTGTAAATTCCAGCCGACGCTAGCCCTGAAGAGAAGTATTTGGAGCAAACGTGCTGCAAGGGATTGCTCCTGTGACGAGAGATTGGGGGTGGGATACGGTACACTAAACAGGGCTAGTTTACTGGGGCGGCAGGCCTTGATCGGGAAAACCCGAGTCATTCCCGTAACGTAGAACCGGCTGCCATAGGAATGATCGTGTAAAAGTAGTGTAAAGTAAAAGGCGATTATTATACAAGCAAGTTTTGTTGTGTAAATGGTAGAAAGTATTTTTTTATCGCTGTCGCCCCTCAGCAGGTAATGGCAAGCCTAACAATGTTTTTTTGTCATGGAAAACCTTCTCATAAAAAAGTATGGTCGGGTGTAAAGGCCTGGATTAAGGTATTATGCGACCCGTGCCGAGGAACTGTCAGGCCTGGTGCCTCTTTTCAAAAATAACTAACTCGCAAACGGTGCTTACGAATACCAGGCGACCTCCGTAATAATTAGTTGCTTGGGATGATGAGAGATTGGTGCAACGGAGCGTAAGTATACCAAATGCGAGGGTAAATATTCTAAAAGGGGGCTTTTATGTAAAATTAGGGAAGATACAGACGTAAAGCTAACAGCTGATGCATCTTCTGCAGATGAATCTACATCACTGTGAAGAAGCCTCCCTTACCCTCCTGGGGCATGTTGCAGAAGACCAACCAAACTTCGTGCTCATCCAGGAATCATGGGTACGCGGAGGCACTATTTGAGGTTTAGGGACCCCTAAATACAGATTATACAATGCCAACAGTGAAGGCACTAAGAGGGCATGTATAGTTGCAAAATTACAATTAAACCCATTCATGATCACAATTTCAGTAACGCAGACACGACGACGGTGAGTTGAGAAACAAGCGGAAGCAGCTACTCGTTCCACTTCGCTAGCGCTGACACAGGACAACTACCGTCGCAGCTAATAACGCGAATCTAACAAACGTGAGATGACGCTAATGCGTACCACACAGTGAAGGGAAGCTCGGACAGAAATGAACGCCGTGCTCCTACTACGGCAGGCAACTTGACGCGGAGCAGGGGCTTCATCAAATCTCACAACGGATAACCACCCCTAATATCTGACACCGCTTGAGAACGATGACCAAGAGCAGCCACCTCCTAATCCAGGGTGTTATGCGTCACCATGCCCATTTGATGATTTGCAGTCACAATGTAAATTCATTTTTATTATAACGGCACCTCCTCAACACCGCGCCGAATGGAGGAGTAACTGTGGCCTTACCGCGGCAAGGGCAGTCGTGCGAACAAGATGAACAACAAAAACATAAATAGCAAAAAGGGCAGTAAAAAGCTGGGCAAACATCCACCAGCCGTGGGGTGTACCACGAACCAGCCTTAGATGCTGAGAGAACGAGTGGGTCAATCACCACAGACTCAGCATCAAAAACAGTAAAGCGAGGAGACCCTCAAGAAGAAACCATCGTTGGTACTCACGAACCAACACACAAGACCGGATAACCAGAGAAAACCTCACAGAAATGACACCACACATATTGAGAGTAACCCAGATCAATCAACATGATACGATGGTCTGCCTCGGAAGAGATGGGCATAATACTGGCTCAAGAGCCAGTAAGGGGACTCAATAGCCACAACAATAAGGTAATTTGGGATCTCTCGCAAGAAAGACCCAAAGCATTCGTAGTATAAGATGGAGGTAAGGAGTCTGGTAAGCTACTGCAACAGAAGGCTACCACTCCGGTTGGAATGTGATACCAATGTAACAGAAGAGGTGAGTCTCTACTTGAGTTTATTATAAGTAATGATTTATTGTATACATACAAGAGAGAAATCCAGCACGTCATCGTGGTCGAAGGAACTCTCAGCACTTCGGAAGGCAATTTAATACAGCCAAACGCACCGAGTGGCTAAACAAATTTTTACCCAGCAATCCATTAGAAGGGCCGTTAGGTGCTTCAACCCATATAAGACTCCGAGGCTGAAGGAATCCATTCAGGCGGTCACATGGTTCTATCGTCCTGTGAGATCTAATCCTGACAACCTTTTGCTGGGGGACAACACACCATCAAGCAGAAGCTTAGGAGTGAAGAGCTGGGCTAGGGGAGGTTTGCTGGCACGACACTATAATGCTGCACATTATGGGGATTTGGTCTAGGGACTCTTGTCGTTTCTGCGACCAATCTCAGGAGACTCAAATGCACTTTCTCCTGGATTGCAGCTCTATAGCGCGGAGAAGATTAAAACATTTGAATTTACATTTTTACTGCTGTTTATTTATACCTATTTTTGCAACTTATAGTTAATTAATAATTCAAATTGATAGTTTAGTCATACTCTCGTGCAGTGACAATCAAAATCGGTAAAAGTTCTCTCAGTAATACGTGAATTTCTGCGACCAACTATGCTTCCTAAAAAAGCAACCCAGCAACTGCACACATGTGGTGTTTGCCACACGGCTGTTCACGTCAGAGCATTTAGTACTTTTGTGTATCCTGCCGTACGTGGACTCATGCCGATTGTACGGGGCTAACCAAATCCGAATTCACTGATTTAGCAAACATTCCTGTGGAAATGTGATTCCTGCAAATTGGAGGTTAGTGTCGTCACCACGGACGATCTTGAATCCGATGAAGATGATGAAGATAACGATAATATTACTTAGACGACTGCTCGACGACCAATGCTTGAAGCTTACATCGACATTTGAAAATAAATTTAATAATTTCAAGTCTGCTTTTGAAGAGAATATTGTTGACATCAGGAAGGATGTTATGAGCTTATCCAAACAACACAAGCAATTGGGTGACAAATGCTCAGGATTCGATAAACGGTTAACAACCGTCGAAAATAAGCTTCAGAACTACACTGGCGCCTCAGCGCCAACGGAAGATGTCATTGCGGAGCTCACAGAACGCAAAAAACGTGAGTCAAATGTTGTCATACTAAATATCAAAGAATCTAAAAAAGCGGATGGTAAAGACCGCCTTGAGGATGACAAAGCCATAATCCAGACAATATTACCACCGGATGTCTCAGCTAATTTAGATAGATTCAAACTCCGCCGCCTAGGTCATCCCTCGGCTGGTCGAACTCGCCCATTACTGGTGGAAACTCCATCCCCATCGGTAGCTCGAGCAATTCTCAGGACTAAACCACCTGAACCCACTGATGGATCAAACAAAGTCTCATTTAAATCTGATCTCACTCCGGCCCAGCTGACACATCTTAAGAATCTTCGTGACCAGCTAGACACATTGTTAAATAATGTTGACTCTTCAAAAACAATTAAATATGTCAATGGTGCTCCTAAGATAGTTGGAAAAAATTTTCGCTCGCTCAGCAAAAAGGGAAACCCAGTCGATTCTACAAATTCACTACCAGAACGTGAGAGGCCTGCGTACCAAGCTCGAAAGCTTTCTCACAGCGGTATCGATCAGTGGCCTTGATGCTTTCTGCATCAGTGAATCATGGCTTCATCCAGCCATCAATGACGGAGAGGTAATAGATAACACGTTTAAGATCTTTAGGAAGGACAGAAGCAGCTCAATAAGAGGCGTTTTCATTGCAGTAAAGAAATATATTCAAGCAGAAAGTATTCCCATTCTCGACGACAGCATCGAACACATCTACCTAAAATTGAAGTGCAATAGTTCTGATAACATCGTCGGGTGCGTCTACTTTCCTCCGAGAGCTTCACTCGCAGCTTTCCAGACATTCATTGATACGCTTCACTATCTGAAGGAAAAACATGTGCCGCAAATCTTCTTATTACTGGCGACTTCAACCTTCCTAGCAGTTCACCCCGCACTAATTGTGAAAATCTTATATACGAAGGTTTCTCTTCGCTGGAATGCCAACAATTTAACAGTGTCCATATCGATAGAATATACTCAGGCAATCACCACGATGGATCTGTATCACCCTGCCCTTGATATCACTATCGAGGTCCAGCCCAGTCTAAAGCCTGCAACACCGAGTTACTATGATTTCAAGAACGGTGACTATGATAATCTCAATAACTTCTTCGTAAACGCTGATTGGTCTAACTTATATTCATCAAGCACTGTAGACTGCAAAATAAAAGTACTCAATGACATAATCCAGGAAGGCATCTCATCGTATGTTCCAGTGCGTGTCCAAAAAACAAGTCACTTCCCTTACTGGTTCTCAAGTGAATTAAAATTCAAAACACTACTCAAGAAAGAAGCTCATTCCATCTACAAGAAATGCAAGAAAAACGATACTAATTTGTACTATAGAAAATTTAGCGAACTTAGACGGGAGTGCAAGGAGCTCAACACATTATGCTACAAAAATTATATAGATAAGATTGAGCAGCAGGTTCGCATTGATACAAATGCATTTTGGAAATTCATTAGACATAAAAGAAGGAGTAACAGCGATATTCCGTCTACCATGACTTGGAATAATCTATACGCTGACTCCGGCATTGAGATTAGTAACATGTTCGCATCCTTTTTCAAGAGTGTATATAATCAGGATCCGCATCGAGGCTTAACGTTAGCTGATCTGGACACAGGCCGACTAATACTATCACCGAGTTCGAGGTTAATATAAATGACGTTTACAAAGCGCTGCTGACATTGAATACAAAGAAAGGTGCTGACCCGGATGGACTACCAAACACTTTCCTCAAAAACTGTGCTACCAGCCTCAGCGGACATCTCACACATATATTTGATTTCTCTCTACAAACCGGTACCTTCCCAACAGTTTGGCAATCCTCCTACGTCTGTCCCATTTACAAGGACGGTCCTAGGTCTGAGGTTTCCAACCATAGACCAATCTGCATACAATCCTCTCTCGCTAAACTCTTTGAAGAAATAGTTCTCCCCCAACTCACAGCATTTTTCTCGAACGTTATCACCAACAAGCAGCACGGGAGGTCTACTACTTCGAATTTGTTTATCTATGTCAACTACCTCCAAGAAGCGCTATACGAAGGACACGAAGTGCACACCATCTACATGGACTTTAGCAAAGCATTCGATAGGGTCGATCATTGTATCCTGATAAATAAACTCAACAGATACGGTATTCAAGGCAATGCTCTGGGCTGGATCCACTCATATCTATCTGAAAGGCAATTTCAAGTGAGGGTGGATGGTCATCTATCCACCAAGCAGATGTAACGTCGGGTGTGCCCCAAGGATCACTCCTGGGTCCAACTCTGTTCAACATATTTGTTAACGACATTGGCGATCATTTACTGTCTGTGTACCTGCTATATGCGGACGACTTAAAAATCTTCAGATCGATTACTAGTGTACAAGACATCAAAATTCTCTAGAGTGATATTGACTTATTGTCGGCCTGGTGCAGCAGAAACAAACTAGGCCTGAATATCAAAAAATGTGCAGCAGTATCTTTCTCAAGATCGCACGTCTGTACTCCAACCAACTACAATTTAAACACCGAGACAATAAGTGAAATCGACAGCATAAAGGATCTAGGTATCATCATAGACAACAGATTGACATTTAACAAACATATTAACAAGGTTACTCTCCAAGCGTTTAAAACTCTTGGTTTTATTACTAGAACCAGCAAGGACTTCACAAGTCCCAACACCTTGCTGAGCCTTTTCTCCTCCTTAGTCCTTCTAAATCTGGAATATGGCACAGTAATCTGGTCTCCTTTTACTGACTCTGCAATCAAACGCGTTGAACGAGTACAAGTGAAACTCTGCAGAAGCCTGGATTACCGATATAGTCGCCAAGGAGTATACAGATCAACACTTGAGATCTATGACCAGTTCCACAGCAATAATTTGCAAGCACGTCGGCAGTAGCGGACCTAATATTCTTTTTCAAAGTTGCGAATGGCCTGATCGATGCCCAAGATATCAATAGTTGCTTTGAATTCGCACCTGTTGGACTTCCACAAGGACAACTAAAAACTATATTTTTAACGGTCCACATAACCGAATAGCTAGGATAGTCAACTCTCTGCACAACGAGGTGGACTTTTACAGCGGATCACTCAATACCTTCGTACCAGATATTAAATCACGTCTATTACCATACCCCTAGGTCAAACAACATTTCGATTTTTTTTTTATCAAATAATTGTTACAAATACCCAATTAATTTGTTTAAACCTTTCCCCCCAAAATTCATTTTTTCCCTTTTCATTAATTGTTACCAAGTTTTATATTGCCGATTGGCGTTTGTGTATTAAATAAATAAATAAATAAATAAATAAGAGAACTGGGTCTGAATGAGGTACTGTGCTGAGTAGAGGGAACAAAAGACCATAAGGTCGAAGTGCAAACCTCATAAAGAATCTAATATACTCTAATAAACGGCGTGAGTTTTTCTTCAATTATATTATTAGTATGTAGTAATTTTGTAACACGTAATAGATATTAGGCTTGATATTAGGCTTGCATTTAATACACTTTATGATAAGATGAAACGTTCTTTGACCATTGCTTTATTAAAATAACATTTGACGTAAGAAAACCGACCCCCCTTGCTAGTAGAAACTTTAAAAAAACCAACTGGCACGTATAGAACTGCGAATTTAGGAAAATACTTCCTAAGTACTCACAAATTACCGTTGACAATAGAAAATGATTACGTAAGCAGGTAAAAATCTTCACACATGTATGTAGGACAGCGCTAAATAAAGCCTGCCTCATTATGTCGAAAGCAAACGGGCTAAACGTCAACCCAAACAAAACTGAACTGGTTATATTTACTAGGAAACACAATATTTAAGAAATAGTAAGTAAGGACGCCCGCTGAGCTGATAGCCCTGGCAGCTAATACCCATATTTAGGTAATTTGTTAATAAATAATAATAAGAAATTTCTTAAATATGCACATGAGAAAATGAAAGGAATGACAACCTTTGCGATCTCGATGTCGTTGCTACAATTTTCGCTTTGGCTAGTGATACAAACGACTTCCGCGACAATTTCCTTGTGCTGCAAGATAATATTTCGAGGAGTAAGGATCGAGTACTTGATCCTAACACAACGCTGTCATACTTCTCTGTTGCTCCATCTACTCTTATGCTGTTGCTGCTGTAGCCGCTGTCGATTCTGCAGTCAACAACACTCCCGTTGTCACTATCAAACGAAATTGTTTGCTATTTTTTGAAATAACTAATACAGCGGGTATTTAAAAACACAATTCGTATTCTCCAGCGCTATTTCCATCGTTGCTATCACAAAGCAATTAATCAAAGCAGTCGGATAATTTTTATCTTGCTGATTCGCATCCTCACTCGGTTAATGACATATTTATAACCGTCGATGCTAAGAACAAAAGACCAAGACGCAAATCGAAAGACATTGTTGTTGGCTGCAATGCAAACCGACAACTGGATGTAATCGTAGCTATGAATTGAATACATTTGTCTTATTTCAACCATACAGTGATCGCTGAAAGCATGAAATAAAAGAAACATAAAAGTACGTCCATTTAAGAATTTTCAGAAAGAAGAGGCGAAGGCGCCGCACACCCAGTGTATACCAATGCTGTTAGCAACTTAACAAATACGGCAGATTTCCTACTGTATTATCAGGAGAACTATGGCGGTGGCGTCTTTGTTGCCCTAAGTTCGATCTACCGCGAACAACAATATGAGCTCCGAAAAAGGATATTTTAATATTGATCAAATATATATAATTGGCGCGTACACTTCTGTTAGGTGTTTGGCCGAGCTCCTCCTCCTATTTGTGTTGGGCGTCTTGATGTTGTTCCACAAATGGAGAACCCTACAGTTTCAAGCCGACTCCGAACGGCAGATATTATTTTATGAGGAGCTTTTTCATGGCAGAAATACACTCGGAGGTTTGCCATTGCCTGAATATTGATCAACTAATAATTAAAATTAATGTATACAAATCGAACGAATTATTCATTAGTGTAAGATATATATCGCCACGACAATTTTGCACGCGGCTAAACTTATCTTAAACCGTAGAGTACCCCGATCCGGCTTGGATACGCCCACTTTCTTCCAGCTGCACATTATCGACACCACAAGAAATATGGACTGCATCTTGAACAACGTTAAAACGATCCGACTGTTCACTCAATAACTGGAGGTAGCTGCAATAATTTACGCACCCGTTGAATCCACATTTTAATCGAATACTTAAATGAACCCCACACTTTTTACATTGTTGCTCTTTTCAACTTTATATTGTTACTCCAAATACACGAAAGTTAATATACTTAGGGGTGAAACTTCAAAACAGTTCAAAACAAGCCCACAGTCGCCCGATCTCTGTTCCATCTATTAGAAAAATGAGTTCCATCGCATGTAATAACAAGTCAGGAGGCTTTACGAAGTGTTATGCGGACAGAATAGGCGAAGGCTGCAACTGAGGAAACGGAGAAGTTGGTTAACTCAATGCCAAATAGGTAGAGTGAAGTCCCAAAACATTGCGGCTATCCAACGTGAAGTAAATTTTCGTTTTTGTATATTATTTACAAAGTTCTTTCAGAAATTTCAGTTCAAACAATTTAAAATCGTTTAGATTTTGCAATACCCGAGGTAGTTAACCTACCAAGCATTTCTTTCTCAGGTAGACAAAAGTATTTTTGTACAAAACTCTTTTTCGATTTGTTTGTGTCAAAGCCGAGCTTCCCGTTCCGTGGAGATGAAACTGTTTTATAGAAAAGTGGTGTTAATGTATCCAAAGACACAATTCGAGGACGTTTCCGTGCAGAAAACCTCAAATTTCGGTGCACATTGAAATACTTCCGTTCTGATTTTTAATTCGAAAAATACTTGCGTGGGCTAAGGCAAATTCAGAACGGACAAATATTCCCGGATGAAATACAAGTTGCTGCTATTTCTTACCGGTACGTAAACAATGGTTTAGGAATCTTGTTATTTTCTTTGGGTTTTGTAACTTAAGAGTGTGATGAAATAGTAAATATATAAAATATGTGTTCCATTATAAATTTATATTATGTTTTTAATTAATTTTAAAATAGTTGTAAGGTAAGGTATGTATATTGTTACGAATTTTCTTATGTTTAAATTCAAATAAATCTCTTACAATAACTCCTTTGAGTTCGATCACTAGAAAATAATAATAAATAAATAAAATCACATATGTAATTAATGGGAACACACTTGCTTCACTTTATTTCCAATACTTTATTTTAAATGTACTTGTGCAGCTTAAGACTGAATCACTATATTCCTTTCGTTTATTCGCTTACAAGTTCAATTTCCAGCTGAATACCCTACGCGCATACATCTCTGCTTATACACATGGTAGAAAAAGTCTGCGTTCACCCACTGTTATAAAGTATTAAAATAATTTAACGTGTTTATCTTAAAACTCTAGTTATTTCTTTTCACATATTTCAAAGAAAATTATTCGTAGAGGGTATGAACAAAATTTTTTGGAATTTGAGCTGCGTCGTGTTCAGATAACGGGATTGTAGTACAGTTACTTAAATAGGCTGAGCAGAAAAAGTATGCGTTCATTTCGTATAGTGACGATTATTTGCATGGCAATTACGTTAAATTTAATTTTAAATCATTCATGTAGTTGACGCGGTTAAGAACAAATCTAAAGAGGGAAAAATTGATATTAGAAATACATTTTTTGTTACTATGGACCAAAGGCGAAAAGAAATAGATATTGGTGAAAGGAAAATCATTGTAAGTTTGTGACAAAATAGTAAGAGCTATCGGGAAATCGCGAAAATTGTTGAGAGGCAATACTCCTCGGTCCAAAGAGTGATAAACAACTTCAAGCAAACGAATTGTTTGGAGTCTAAGCCTCGTTCTGGGCGTCCAAAAAAACTGACGGAAAGAGAAGAACGCAACATAACTATTCTTGTTAAGTCTAATCCACGACTAACAGCAAGCCAAATTTCAAAAGACATAGAAGTAAAATACCAAAAGAAAGTACATCCAGATAGAGTAAGAAAAATTCTAAAAAGAATCGGATTTCACGGCAGAGTGGTCCGAAAAAACCCTTCATATCGCGAGTAAATCGACTTAAGCGGATGGCTTTCGCCAAGGAATACGTAAACAAGCCACCTGAGTTTTGGAATAGTGTGAATTTTTCAGATGAGAGCAAGTTTTGCATTTTCGGGATAAAAGGTCGTAAAATTATTTGGAAGAAAAACGGAACGGCACTTGGAAAGCAAAATCTGGTACCTACGGTAAAGCATGGGGGAGGAGGTGCCATGATATGGGGGTGTATGGCTAGTTCGGGCGTTGGAAATATACAGTTTATTGAGTCGATAATGAACAGACATGATTATCTCGATATTTTAAAAACAAATTTGAGAGAAAGTGCAATCAAGCTGGGACTATGTGAAAGATTTGTTTTCCAACAGGACAACGACCCGAAACACACAGCAGAGATTGTTAGGTTGTGGTTGTTGTATAATGTTCCAAAACAACTTCGCACTCCCCCACAATCACCTGACCTTAACCCCATTGAGCACTTATGGGACGTTCTAGAAAAAAAAATACGAGAGCGTACAATAACTACCAAGAAAATGCTTAAGAACGCGCTTAAAGAGGAATGGGAAGCCATAAGTCCAGAAATAACAGCCAAACTAGTTGGATCAATGAAAAGACGCCTTCTAGAAGTCATAAAAAGGCGTGGATATCCAACCAGCTATTAATTTTAAAACATTTCTATGATCTTAAGCCTTTTATTTAATTATTACTGAAGTGAACACAAACTTTTTCCGTTGAGTTTGAATGGCCTTTTTAATTTTATGTGATCTCATTTTAAATTTGATTTTGTTATTGGTAGCGAAATATGTGTGATAGTTACGTTTAAGTGAACTAAATAAAACTCATTAAAAAAAATTTCTGAAATATTTATTGTTTTGAACTTTTTCTAATGCAAAGAATATTTGCAGAGGTGAACGCAGACTTTTTCTACTATGTGTATACATGTGCTTAATAACTATCCAGAGAACGTTAAATATAGAGAATTCTCACGAGCTACGAATAGTGTGAATTGTCAAAAATGAAGTGAAACCGCGAACACTATTTCACCTCGCTCAACTCGAAGGCGGGGAAGTTCTTAACAGACCTGATTACAGTGAATTATGTACAAGTACATTGGCTCTGCTCAGTTTTTGGTTTCTGTATGAAATCAAATTGACAAATGCCGACGGCATTTTGCAAGGCATTTGCTTGTGCATTTTTATGTTCCCTTGATAAACGAAAATTTATTCAATTTATATTTTCAAACAAATACAACCAAATAAAGATTTAAAATCAAAGTAACTTTAATGCACACATTTTGTTGTGTGCGTTTTAGTAAATTTGATGAAAATTTTTACTAATTTTTCGAGTCGAAATTAATTTTAGACAAAAATTCAAAGAGCATATTGGTATATTGATGAATATATGTATATGTATATCAATATATGTATATATACATATATTTTGTTAGTTATATTTGTGCAAAAGTTCAATTGCATCTTCAATTCTTATAGTGTTAGAAATGTATGTATGTGCACACGCACTGCAGCAACAATGACCTACCTCACGACGCATTGTCTTATCATATTTAATAGGACTATGTTTAAGTTCGTGCGGTTTTTTTTCGAAATTTGAAACTTTATTGACGTAAAATGGTTACAAATTTAATATTCAAAGTATTGTCCATCGCTTACTACTACTTTTTCCCATCTTTCTGGCAATTGACGGATTCCCTTTGTGAAAAATTCGGTCGGTTTTGCCGCAATCCACGAATCGATCCATTTTTTGACTTCATCGTAATTACGGAAGTGCTGGTCAGCCAGGCCATGTTGCATCGATCGGAAGAGATAGTAATCGGATGGCGCAAGGTCTGGACTATACGGCGGGTGGGGTAGGACATCCCATTTGAGCGTTTCTAAGTATGTTTTGACCACTTGAGCAAAAAGCAGGGCGGAGGCATTTGATAGCCTTCTAAGTGAGGTAGATGCGAATCCATTTTCAAATAAATTCCAGAATGGGAGTACTAGCATGCTGCTACCACAAGCTAAAATGCTTCACATAGTAACAAACCTCTTCCCGGATCAAGGTGTACTCTTTATCAGAAGGGATTTCACTGATAACGATGACGAAGTGCCCGAAGTAGACCTCGACGAACAAGAACTGGCCTGGAAAAGAATTAAACTGCAAAAAGCACCGGGCATTGATGGAATCCCTAACGCCGTGCTGAAAAAAGCACTGCAAGTGAGACCAGAAGTTTTTCGAAACATGTACACAACATGCATTAAAAGTAGAGTTTTTCCTGTAAAATGGAAGCAACAGCGACTAGCCCTATTGCCGATGCCTGGAAAACCTCCAGAAGATCCTTCATCATACAAGCCGCTCTGTATGCTGGATACCGCTGGCAAAGTGCTAGAAGCAATAATATGTAATCGACTAGAGGAGTACTCAGAATGACATACAGGTCTGTCGGCTCGTCAATACGGTTTCAGAAAGCATCGCATTACAGTAGATGCAATAATAGAAGTATGCGAAATAGCAAAAACTGCTATCTCTGGCAGAATATGGCTAGGAGGAACCAAAAAATATTGCGCAGTCGTGACTCTGGACGTTAAAAATGCGTTCAATACGGATAAATGGGACCAAATACTGATGGCACTTCGGAGTATGAATGTGCCGAAGTATCTGATAAAGCTAGTTGCTTCATACTTTGATAACACAACACTATGGTATGATCCATACGTAGGCCCCAAAAGCTATAAGGTAACTGGAGGAGTTCCTCAAGGCTCTATACTAGGCCCGGCTCGGTGGAATATCATGTATGATGGAGTGCTACGCGTTGAACAGCACGAACAACCCAGCATTGTTGGGTACGCAGATGACCTAGCTGTAGTAGTCGTAGGGGAAACACTAAAAGAGGTCTCAGGAAGGGTAGACGACACTATTAATAAAATCAAGCAATGGTTACAATAGTCTGGGCTAAAACTAGCAGACCATAATACCGAACTGGTTCTCATAAGTTCTAGGCGAAAAGTTGAAAACATTCAAATAAAAGTTGGTGGTCACAATATAACATCAACAGATACCATAAAATATTTAGAAGTAATGATCGACAGAAGAGTCAATTTTAAAAAGCATCTGGAATACGCAAGTTCCAAAGCTGCAAAATCTTGCGCGGCTTTATCGCGACTGATGCCCAATGTTGGTGGACCAAGGCAACAAATGAGAGCATTGTTTGCAAGCGTCTGCAACTCGATCCTGTTTTACGCTGTGGAAGTGTGGGGCAACGTGGTGAAATATCCCAGCTATTTGGGACCGGCTAAACGGGTGTACAGATCATGCAATGTCAGAATTATTAGAGGCTATAGGGCCATATCTGACGAAGCAGCAGGGGTAATAGCAGGCAAAGTCCCCCTCGATATAAAGGTAAAATGCATGAAACAAAAATACAAGCATGCAAAAAAACGCGCGGGTGTCTGATGACAAAGCCTCACTGAGGGACGCCCTACAGAGGATCGATGATACCGCTCTGCAAAACTGGCAGCCCAAATGGAACGATAGTGGGAAGGGAAGAACCACTTTCACTATGATCTCCGACACACAGAAATGGATCCGGAGAACATATGGAAGCGTTACCTTCATGTTTTTAACTGGGCATGGCTGTTTCAGGCAGTATTTGTACAAATACAAACATACAGACTCCCTATTTTGCCTATACTGGAGTGCTCTAGATTTGAGGGGGAACGAAGCACGTGGCGCTCAAATATCGGCGAGAGCATGACAGCTACTAGCCTAGTACAATATATGCTAGAATCTGAAGAAACGTAGAATTATGGTTGTAACGTAGCCTCAACAATTATGCGAAGGCTGAGACATGATGACAACGAACGCAGACAAATGAGTGAATAAAAACATCCTGCTCCCTCGAAGGAATATCATAACTGATAATACCGAGGGGAAAAAAGCAGAACAGCGAGGCGATGGGGTGGTTTAGTCCGTAGGCACTACGAAATTCAGTTCAAAAGAGCCTTGGCATATCGAATGTGAATCGGGCATACGTATGAGTCGGTTCATACGTATCTTTAGAAGATAACACCTCCAAGATCCGCATACCAAAACAAAAAACACCCCTCTCTGGACCCAACCTGTCGAAACAGCAAGTTTCCTGGGCCTACCTTTGCTGTTGTTGTTATAGCAGTATACTAAACCCTGTCAGTGCAGAGTAAGGCCCAAGAAATTACATCATTACTTAAGTATCATGTTACTCGCTTTGAAAAAAAAAAGTTGTATTTCTTAAAACTGAAAACCGCACCCTCCGGAGGCGTATAGTTTTAAGTAATTTATTGTTAAAGCTGCATAATTTAGTGAAAAGTTGGTGTTGCCAGACACTTCAAATAACACCAAAGTTCGTATGCAAGGAATTGAGAAGCATTTTTGAAACTATAAACATACAACAACAAAAAAAAAACGCCGCAGAAGGAAATTTGGAATAAAAACAGAACCTTAAAAAAAGATGATATTAACACGTTCCCGCCGGCGCTGTTATTCATGGTCTTCGCCCACAGACGGCAACGTTTACATCTTTTCGCTCTATCGGAAGCGATTGCAGGTTATATAAAACGAAATTTTTTCATAAGGGTAGTCGTTTATGGCTTCTCATCTCATAGGTACCGTCTAATAAAGTACCATTGGTGGTACACGCCGTCCCATGAAGCAATCTTGTGCGGGCCACCGCTGGTACACGCCGCCTCATGAAGCAATCTTGTGCGAGCCACCGGTGGTACGCGCCGGCGTGAACGTGTTAAAGGTTTTTGTAAATAAATTGTAGAACTTTTGCATAGAGCATTTATCCACGTGGGCGGCCTTTGGCCGCGCTTCAAAACACATCAGTCTAACTCCGGCTACGGTATCCACAGTATTTTTGCGTAGAACTCCTTTCCACCTTAAAACCATTCAACCCAAAATTAAAACGTCATATGCGTGTGTGTAGTAAGAAGGCACAATAACCCCCATCCCACCATCAACACTGAACTGAAATACTTCATTTTTCTTTTCATTTGCAGGCATCCGGCAATAATATACTATTGTCAAATCCAATGAATATGTTATTCATGTATAAAATTGGAGAGTGATGATATGGTTAAATGCATTTGCATTTAATTTTGATTGAAATGTTTCGAATATACATATATATACAATATATAATTGGCGCATACACCCTTTTTGGGTGTTTGGCCGAGCTCCTCCTCCTATTTGTGGTGTGCGTCTAGATGTTGTTCCACAAATGGAGGGACCTACAGTTTCAAACTGACTCCGAACGGCAGGTATTTCTATGAGGAGCATTTTCATGGTAGAAATACACTCAAAGGTTTGTCATTGTCTGCCGAGAGGCGACCGCTATTAGAAAAATGTTTTTCTTAATTTTGGTGTTTCACCGAGATTCAAACCACCGTTCTCTCTGTGAATTCTGAATGGTAGTCACGCACCCACCCATTCGGCTACGACGGCCGCCAAATGTTTCGAATACAAGTAAAAATTTATCAAAATACGCGTGTGTGTGTATATTTTGAGAGTTTAAGAGAAGTTTAGAAAAATATATATTGTAATGTGACAAAGTATAGCACTTTGAAGGCAAATAATTCCAAAACTATTATTTTCGGAATAACTGTGAGTTATAAGGGCTGTTACTGAACAACTCCCTAACATCTCCACCAAGTTTCATTAAATAAGTCATTACACTTTGCCTAAAGTGACCCACGTCACATTATACCAAAGGCAACTCGCCTTAAAGTCCCCATATAGTATTATACTACACCCGAAACTTTTTTTTTTAACAACTTGTGAACGGATTAAAAGAATTACTCTCCGTTTTAATTTATTACTCGGATCGAAATCCGACGATTGGCAACAACATCGAATATTTTTGATAAATTTTTGCAGCAGGGCTGTAATGTAGGTAATTACCAAGGATAATGGAATACATAGTTGGGCCATAGAAACTACCACCAACAAAAACATTCCCATGACAACTGGTTCTACGTTACCAGAATGACTCGGATCTTTCCCGACCAAGGGCTGCCGCCCCAGTATACTAGGACTGTCAGTGAACCGTACCCCGCCCCCCAATCTATTGTCACAGGAGCAATCCTACGCAGCACGTGTGCTCCAAATACTTCTCCTTAGGGCTGGTATTGAAACCAACCCCGGATCACAGGTATTCTATTGCTGCGTTTGTCATAAACGGCTCCATCCGAACTCCACCTCGGTTAGGTGCAACAAGTGCAACGGATGAAGCCACCGTAAGATCTGCCCAGGCCTTCAGACACATAGGGAATGGTCCACACGGTTTGTGGCCACGTGTTGCTCCCGCGGCCAGCCGTCCAACGCCTCAACAACCCATACCTCCACGGAAAGGAGCTTATCGGCGTAACACAACTCCCCAAACATAGCCTATCCCCATCCCTCCTGGTCCAACTCTAGTGCGGGGACAAATTATCAGTTCTGGGTCCCCCGCACAGTCTGCCCGTGTGTCAAATCAGGGTTCTCCGGAACCTGACATCAGTCAAGTGCAATTCTTTCAATGGTTAGTGCCACTTTCGGAGATATTCTTGCCTGCGCAGCCCCGCCCCCGTGAGTGGACACGCGACTACGTTGCCCCTGGACCGCATCCGCTCGCTGTTGCGCGGCCGTCAAAGGATGGAGCCACTTTAAGACCTGTTCAGGCCTTAAGTCACACAGGGAGTGGTCTACACGGTATGTGGCCACGTGTTGCTCCCGCCAGCAGGCGTCTGATGCCTCCACGGCTAATACTCCGCCTGATAGGCCGGCACTACTAACCGCCACCACAACCCACTCCTCCACGGTGAGGAGCCTATCGGAGCAACACAACTCCCCCTCAACCCCTCCCTTCGTTCCTGCTCCAACCCCAGTGCGGGGACAAACCACAGCTCTTGGTCCCCCGCACAGTCTGTTCCGTGTGTCAGACTGTAATACTTCGGAATCTGGTATCAGCCGAATGCACTTCGTGCAATGGCTGGTGCTATTTTGGGAGATGTTCCGGCCTGCGCACCACCCGTGAGTGGACAACTACCTACGTTGCCCCCTGCTGCAGAGTTCTGCACCCACTACCGCCCCCGGAGGCGCAGCCGCCCACCACCATCAGGCCGCAACAACCACAGTGGATTACGCAGCAGGTCCAACTTAGACAACCCACGCGTCCCTCACCCCCCGAATTACACTGACCTCACCGAGAAGCTTCAAGCTTCTACAATTTAACTGCAACGGACTTACGAGTAAGGTCGACGAGATAGCTGACTTTATGAGCCGGCACAGTATTAAAATAGCTGCGGTCCAAGAAACCAAGCTGCACGCTAGGTCATCTCTGATCACCAGGGATGGCTACAACGTGCACAGACTCGATCGCGAGCGAGACAACGGTGGTGACCTAGCGTTTATAGTCCACCACACTGTGCAGTATCGTCTTATCGATGAAGGAATCGACCCCAGGGACAGCCCCTTAGAATGTCAAGGTATAGCTGTCCGGTCAGGCGATTCCGAGCTCGAAATTTTTAACATATACATACCCCCTGTCACCTGCTGCCCGGCAGGACATCACCCTGATATAGGTGCGCTCATCAGAGGTGAAAACCGATTGGTTGTAGGTGACTTTAATGCGCATCACGATCTTTGGCATTCAAGCCTGCCAAATGATCGTAGGGGACAGCAATTGGCAGAGCAGATAGACGACTCGACATTCAGCACAGTGAACGACGACGCCACCATCAGGGTAGTGGGCAATTGTAGCAGCTCGCCTGACCTAACAATAGCTAGCGCGGGTCTGATAAATAGCATAACGTGGCGACCTATACTATCGCTTGCATCAGACCACTTGCCCATTATCGTCTCGATCGAGAGACCTGCCGATTTCGTTTCCGCGAATCACCGGTCCTATTTTAACTTTAAAAAAGCTAATTGGGCCGGCTTCACGGAATTCACCGAGGACCCCTTCGCCGCTCTTCCCATCCCCACTGATGTGCGCGTCGGCGAACGCGCGTTCCGCAAGGTGCTCACAGCTGCTGCGGCTCGCTTCATCCCAGCTGGATGTTATAAGGACATTCGTCCTCACTTCCCAGCAGAAGCAGCCAGTTTAGCAAACGAGCGTGACCACCTACGTCAGGCCGATCCCGGGGATCTCCGCATAAGGGATCTCAATTTGGAGATCCGGCAACTGGTAAATCAACATAAGCGGACTAAATGGGTTGAGCACCTGAAGACTTGTAACCTCACCTCTGGGTTGAGTAAGCTCTGGTCCACCGTTAGGTCCCTGTCGAACCCAACGAAGCACAACGACAAGGTGGCGATCACCTTCAACAGTTGTACTTCGTCGGACCCGAAGAGATGCGCGAGCTATTTTAGCCGGCTATTTACACTGCATCCTCCGGGCGACAGAACCAAACGTCGTGTTACCAGAAGGCTGCACAAACTGACGAACGACAGTGCGCCACTTACCTTCTCCGGTGATGAGGTTCAGGGGGCCATCAACAAGACGAAATCATCGAAAGCCATTGGCCCTGACGGACTTAACGCGCTGATGCTGAAGCATCTGGGACCCCTGGGAGTAGGATACCTCACAAGGGTCTTCAATTTGTCTCTGGCTACTCTCATCATCCCTGACAAGTGGAAAGCAGGGAGAGTGGTCCCACTATTGAAACCTGGGAAACCCGCCAACCTAGGGGAGTCTTATCGGCCGATAACTCTCCTTTCCCCAGTAGTGAAGCCACTTGAAGCCCTCCTACTCCCACTCTTCACGACACACCTGGCCCCAGCCCCACATCAGCACGGATTCCGACGAGTGCACAGCACCACCACAGCACTCACCGCCATAAACGCCCAGATAAATCGCGGGCTTAACCAAAACCGCCCCTGCGAGAGGACTGTCCTAGTAGCGTTGGACCTAAAGAAGGCTTTCGATACAGTCAGCCATTCCACGCTACTAGATGATATTTATCAGTCGACACTCCCGCCAGGGCTGAAGAGGTGGTCCGCTAACTACCTGAGCGGTCGGCACTCGTCAGTGATTTTTCGAGATCAAATGTCAAAGCAGAGGAAGATTAAGCAAGGCGTACCGCAGGGTGGTGTCCTTTCACCCTTGCTTTTTAACTTCTACATCTCGAAGCTCCCCCAACCACCAGCGGGAGTTTCCCTGATCTCATACGCTGACGATTGCACGATAATGGCGTCGGGCAATGACATCGATGGCCTGTGTTCCAAAGTGAACAACTACCTCACCGACCTTTCTCGCTTTTTCACTGCGAGGAACCTCCAACTTTCCCCCACCAAGTCCACGGCGACCCTTTTCACCACCTGGACAAAGGAGGTCAAGCTGCCCCTTAAGGTAAAAGTCGACGACACACCAATTCCGACTGTGAATAACCCCAAAATTTTGGGTGTAACCTTCGACAGCTTGCTCTCCTTCTCTGCGCATACAACCGCAATTGCCACTAAAGTCCAAAATCGCAACAAGGTCCTCAAATCGCTCAAAGAACTGTTGCTTTCGACATTTAAGGCAATTGGCCGGCCGGTTCTAAACTATGCTGCGCCTGTCTGGTCGCCTGGTACTAGTGATTCGCAGTGGATAAAGCTTCAGACATGTCAGAATACCGCCATTCGGACAGCGACCGGGTGCCTCCTGATGTCACCCATACAACACCTGCACAACGAGGCACAAATGCTCCCAGTAGCGGAGCACAACAAATTGCTCAGCAAGCAGTTCCTGCTGGGGTGTTACCGTAGGTTTCACCCCTGCAGACACCTGCTTGAGCCTGAGCCGCCTCCCAGGCACGTCAGGAGACACCTCCTCGACTACGCTGACGAACTCCAGGACAAAACTGACCGAGACCTACTGGACCGGACAGTATTCAGACAGTCAGTAGACGACATTCACCGGGAGTCCGTTACCACCTTCATGAACTCCCGTCCCGTGAATGCCGTAATCGGAGTCCAACCACCACCCATTGCAGATGAAGAGCTCCAGCTTCCCCGTGAGACTCGTGTAACATTGGCACAATTACGTTCTGGATATTGTGGCAGGTTAAACTCCTACCTATCCAGAATCGACCCCGACATACCAAACACATGTCCGGCATGTGAAGGTACCCCGCACGACACTAACCACCTCTTCACATGCTCCCTTAATCAGACTCATCTAACCCCCCTCTCCCTTTGGACCCAACCTGTCGAAACAGCATGTTTCCTGGGCCTACCCCTAGATGAGCTAGACGAAGACGACAGATGATATACCTACACTGACAGGGCTAACTACGCTGTTAAAAACAACAACAACAACAACCGCCCACGCGAAAAGGAGTTCTACGAAAAATTCTGTGGGTAGCGTAGCCGGAGTTGGACTGATGAGGGTTATTTTTTTGAAGCGCGGCCGAAGGCCGCCCACGCGAAAAGGAGTTCTACGCAAAAATACTGTGGATTGCGTAGCCGGAGTTGGACTGATGAGGGTTATTTTTTTGAAGCGCGGCCGAAGGCCGCCCACGCGAAAAGGAGTTCTACGCAAAAATACTGTGGGTAGCGTAGCCGGAGTTGGACTGATAAGGGTTATTTTTTTGAAGCGCGGCCGAAGGCCGCCCACGCGAAAAGGAGTTCTACGCGAAAATACTGTGGGTAGCGTAGCCGGAGTTGGACTGATGAGGGTTATTTTTTTGAAGCGCGGCCGAAGGCCGCCCACGCGAAAAGGAGTTCTACGCAAAAATACTGTGGGTAGCGTAGCCGGAGTTGGACTGATGAGGGTTATTTTTTTGAAGCGCGGCCGAAGGCCGCCCACGCGAAAAGGAGTTCTACGCAAAAATACTGTGGGTAGCGTAGCCGGAGTTGGACTGATGAGGGTTATTTTTTTGAAGCGCGGCCGAAGGCCGCCCACGCGAAAAGGAGTTCTACGCAAAAATACTGTGGGTAGCGTAGCCGGAGTTGGACTGATGAGGGTTATTTTTTTGAAGCGCGGCCGAAGGCCGCCCACGCGAAAAGAAGTTCTACGCAAAAATACTGTGGATTGCGTAGCCGAAGTTGGACTGATGAGGGTTATTTTTTTGAAGCGCGGCCGAAGGCCGCCCACGCGAAAAGGAGTTCTACGCAAAAATACTGTGGATTGCGTAGCCGGAGTTGGACTGATGAGGGCTATTTTTTTGAAGCGCGGCCGAAGGCCGCCCACGCGAAAAGGAGTTCTACGCAAAAATACTGTGGGTAGTGTAGCCGGAGTTGGACTGATAAGGGTTATTTTTTTGAAGCGCGGCCGAAGGCCGCCCACGCGAAAAGGAGTTCTACGCAAAAATACTGTGGGTTGCGTAGCCGGAGTTGAACTGATGAGGGTTATTTTTTTGAAGCGCGGCCGAAGGCCGCCCACGCGAAAAGGAATTCTACGCAAAAATACTGTGGATTGCGTAGCCGGAGTTGGACTGATGAGGGTTATTTTTTTGAAGAGGGGGTATTCTACTTTCTAAAAGTGAAAACCTCACCCCCAGGCGGCTTGTAGTTTTTAAGTTATTTGAGTTTAAAAATTGTAAAATTGACCAAGAATCCTCCTATTTTGGTTCCTACAACCAGCCGAAGTGCTGAAAGACATCGTATAAATAAACAATTTTAGAAGATAATAAATGAATAGTAATACAAAATTTTACAAATTATTTCTATATTATATACGTCTATTCATATATATATATATATATATATAGGTATATTTATGTATATATGTATATATTTATATACATATATATATATTAATGCTTGATTTTCAGTAAAGTATGTTTGATTGTATGCATTTTGAATATATTTTTTTTTTTTTTTTTTTTTTTGAACTTTTTATTTGTTTATTGAATCTGCCTTTTCAAAGGCCTCACAATTTAAAAAAGAATAATAAAAAAGAATAATTAAAACATTTTGCGTAAAACTTTTTTCTGCGTAGGCGCCCCACGGCCGCACTTCAAAAAAATTACCCTTAATAGTGCAACACCGTCTCCGCTGCACATAGGAGTTTTACGTGAAGCGGAACTGTATTTCGAAAATCATATCGATATTGTATTTATATATATTTATGAAATCAATATATACACCTTAGAGGTTGTAAACCCCCATTCCCTCATTATTCTAACAGAAAAGAGTGTGTGGAAATTATGTTCCTAAGTTGCTTCGTTTTCAATCGCATTCTATTATTTTTTTTATTTTTTGCTTCTGGCAGCACTCCATTCAGCCATGCTTTTCAGTTATTGTAAATTTAGCTGGCATATTTGGAGTTAGCAACTTAAAAATGCAATATAAATTGTTACTTTGTGGTATAAATAAATAAAAAGAGTTAAAAACGCGTGTGTATTTTAATATAGTTTCAATATTTATTAAAATAAATGTGATAAGTGCACTTATTCTATCAAAATTTGGTGAAGGTAAAAGACAAATTTTATCAACAATTAACTTAAAAACTATTATTAACTGAATAGGGTTGGTGCTAGTTTTAGCAAAATAAGCACGAAATGAACATCTCCTGTGAATTTCATTGGAAAATTCGTCATATTTCTCTCAAAACAAGTGAGGGGGTAGCGCATGGAGTCGGAGCCGCAAAAAATACTGCAGTTTTACAATGAACCTTCTACTGAACATCTCTGCATACGAACTTCGTTTTTATTTCAAGTGTATGGCAACACCAACTTTGCGCTAAATTAGAGAACTTTAACATTAAATTACTTGAAAACTAAGGGAGATATCAAAAAATTGTACCTTTCATTTCGTTTGCTTTTGTCGAGTTCTATAAGAATCCGTCATCAGATTGCGGCGCCACGGAAACAGCAGTATTGCCATTATTTTTAAGTTTCAATGAAATTTATGTTTTTATTTTCGAAAATATTTCTACAATAAATTTTAAATTAGAGCAAAAAACAGTGCAATTTTACAAGGAACCCTCCACTGTACATCTCTGCATACGAACTTAGTTTTTATTTCAAGTGTATGGCAACACCAACTTTTCGCGAAATTACAGAACTTTAACATTAAATTACTTAAAAACTATAAGCCTCCGGAGGGTGCGGTTTTCAGTCTTAAGATGGTGATACACCCCTCTATCCCCCCCCTTTTAAACTGTTTTTTGGAAAAACTTTCCTTTACTACCACGATATATTTGAATGGGGGGCGGAGGGGGAGGGGGCGTGGCACCACCCACCACGCCCATTAGAAAGAGCAAGGTCACACCATTATAACTGTGAAAGTCCCAACCTCCTAGGGTCCCTATAGAACCCCCAGGAGAAGTTTAAAAATTAGGTTTTTTTCGACCACATTTGCAGTTTGTACTGAAATACAGTTGAAGAGAAGAGAATACAGCAGTCGACAACCCAGCAAGCATTTAACTTAGGTTTTATAATTCATAGCACTTATGAAAATGTTGTTTTATCGTAAAAGTTATGAGTGCCGATGGCGAAAATTTAGGCGATTTTTATTCCAAATTTTCAGCTTTTGTAAAAATATTTGTTTTTGTAATATATATGTACATTTGAAAGCAAAAATGCGCCGCAGGCGAAAATTTGGACTAAAAATCGCGCGATTTTTATTCCAAATTTTCAGCATTTGTAAAAATATTTGTTTTTGTAATATATATGTATATTTGAAAGCAAAAAAGCGCCGCAGGCGAAAATTTGGAAAAAAAATCGCGCGATTTTTAGTCCAAATTTTCAGTGTTTGTAAAAATACTTGTTTTTGTAATATGTATGTACATATATTTGAAAGCAAAAAACGCCGCAGTCGAAAATTTGGACTAAAAATCGCGCGATTTTTATTCCAAATTTTCTGTATTTGTAAAAATATTTGTTTTTGTAATATATATGTATATTTGAAAGCAAAAAAGCGCCGCAGGCGAAAATTTGGACTAAAAATCGCGCGATTTTTTTTCCAAATTTTCAGTGTTTGTAAAAATATTTGTTTTTGTAATATGTATGTATATTTGAAAGCAAAAAAGCGCCGCAGGCGAAAATTTGGACTAAAAATCGCGCGATTTTTATTCCAAATTTTCTGTATTTGGAAAAATATTTGTTTTTGTAATATATATGTATATTTGAAAGCAAAAAAGCGCCGCAGTCGAAAATTTGGACTAAAAATCGCGCGATTTTTTTTCCAAATTTTCAGTGTTTGTAAAAATATTTGTTTTTGTAATATGTATGTATATTTGAAAGCAAAAAAGGGCCGCAGTCGAAAATTTGGACTAAAAATCGCGCGATTTTTATTCCAAATTTTCTGTATTTGTAAAAATATTTGTTTTTGTAATATATATGTATATTTGAAAGCAAAAAAGCGCCGCAGGCGAAAATTTGGACTAAAAATCGCGCGATTTTATTCCAAATTTTCAGTATTTTTAAAAATATTTGTTTTTGTAATATATATGTATATTTGAAAGCAAAAAAGCGCCGCAGGCGAAAATTTGGACTAAAAATCGCGCGATAATAATATAAGAGTTATTCCCTTTATGTTGACTGGGTTTTCTCATTTCGCTTTGTTCTTCTCTCTCTCATCGTTTGTTTGACAGTTCGCTCCTCAAATTTATTCTGCACGGCATTACAAACGTTCAGAAGAACATTTGTAATAATAAAATTCTAATAGAATTTGTAGTATTATTTAGTGAAAATAGCTTTAAATCAAATCTTCAATTAATAAAGAGTGTTTATAAGAGAATTCGTTACTTTTCTGTGTTTGTATTTAAGTGAAATAAGCGTCTGTAATAGGGCATTTTTTCAAGCTTAAATATTGCTATTAAAGCATTTTTAACGTTAAATATTGCTATTAAATCTTAATTTTAATTTATAAAAAGTAATATAAATCAAAAGGCTGATATAGTGACTACATTTGCGTGTTATAATTTTTAAATTCGGTCCACGCACTTAGACATTATAAGCAAATATATCGTGGTAGAAAAGGAAAGCTCAGCCTGTTTTTTTTCAGAGCAATAGACATTATACTAAATATTTCTCCTAAACTTGGCCCAGCAAAGTATTGAATACTGGTTTTACCTATTTATTTTTAATAAAATATTTTTTATATGACTACATACGAATATTTTTGTATAAAATTAAACCTTATTTCGTTTTTACCTTAAGTTATTTAATTCCACAAATAATTTGGAAGTTTTTGTTCCTTAAATGTTATTTTTTACGAATATATTAAAAGTGTTTTCTTTTGTTTAATGGTGCTAAGTATCAGGTGTATCTGTTTATAAACTGCGAGTGCACGAATAATTGTGTGACCACTGTATATTATACTTCCATACAAGTTTTTTTAGTTGATATCAAAAATAGTAGTACTTTTAGAATGTATGTAAAAAGTATTAACTTCGACCCATCCACTCCGACGTGATAAACCAAACAAAATCGCCAATAAAGAAAAGCGAGTCCTATTCGTTAATCCAGTAAAAAACACGTTATAGTATTACACACCATTTAACAAAGTTCTTAGAAGTCGCTTACTAAAGATTATATATCAAAGATTTAAATTATATTAATTTGCCGAAACAAAAATTTTTGAACTCGTCACTTCAGAAAAACACCAAATATCCTCTAGAAAAAAATCGTCCTCATGTTTAAATAAAAGCACAATCAAATCAGAAAGACAACTACAAAGCAAACGATGCTGATTAGCCGATGTAAATATGTGCAACTCGAAGAGTAATGTGGGGTCCATATTGTTGATCAACTTCGACCATGAACAACTTATCAATTTCTTCTGAGGGCTTGTAGCGGCCACACTATGAGTTATGTATGAGATCAAACCATCATTCAAACTGCGAAATGTAACAAGTTAACACAGAGAATAAAATTAATCAACAGCGGGTTGGAATATGAATTTTTTGTGTGCGTTCATATGTATTATTCGTCGTTTCCTTTTCTCATTCTGTTCATCAGTTGCCCAGTAAACGTTGAACATATAACACGTTAGTGACAAAAACAAGGTGTTTACGCGCCAAATAAAGCGTCAATTAAGCGATATTTTTTTTCGTTTGTTTTGATCATAATGGGTGATGAAGTGGAATTTATTCATAACACAAAATTACGTAGGAGAAGCTTGAGTATTGATTTTTATAACCGAATTTCTTCGGCTTTCTTGAGTGATATTCGTCGTGAAAATAGAGATGAAGAAAACGATGAGGAAGAGGATTCATATGGTATTGATGATGATCGAGATGTTGACTATTTGCCTGAAGAAGATGCATATGATATTGAGTAAGAAGAAATATTCGAACCAAATGAAATATTTGAAAGTGACGAAAAAATCAAGTACGATTTATTGCATGAGCCGACGGCTACGCCTGAACAAAGTGCTAATGAGCATTCTTCCTACGGCAGAGATGGAATAGAATGGAAGAAAGATGAGCCATGTGCGGCTACTCGTCAACATAATACTATGCGATTTCGCTCTATGCCAATGCACCAAAACTCCGTTGCTATTGAGGTATTCAAGAAATTTTTTACACCCAATATTTCATTCATTATCATTTCAAAAACAAATGGATAGAGAGGCCATTTAAAAATATTATGAAGCACATCCTGATTCAAAACAAAGAGTTTGGATTGATTAGACCAGCACTGAACCTCTTGCATTTATTGGTATTCTTTTGTCCATGGGTGTAACACACAATAATATGCAGAAAGCGGTAGTTTTGTGGCGTTCGGATTCATTGCCCATTTTTCGTTCAGCTATGTTTTATCATCGATTCAGAATTTTGACACGATATATTCGTTTTGAAAACAGTAGAACCCGTGAATTTCGCCAAAGAACCGATAAAGCTGCGCCTATTCGTGATATATGGAATATCTTGAATGGAAACCACAAAGATAATTATGAGCCGGATGAAAATATTACTACATGTGAGCAACTATTTCCATTTCGAGGCCGAACCAAATTCACGCAATATATTCCATCAAAACTGGCGCAATACGGCATAAAAATATGGTGGGAGTCACACTCCAAAACAAAATATCCGTTGCAAGGAAAGTTTTATTGTTGCCGAAGAGAAGGAGAAGAGCGTGAAGTTGATCAAGGGGAAAATGTGATGCTACAATTATCACACCGATATGTAAACAGCGACCGTACAATAATAGCCTATAATTTTTTGCGTCACATTGAATGAAGCTAAGCGACTCGCTGCTATAGGACTTGCATTAGTTGGCACCATACGATCCTACAAATGTAGTCTTCCACCAGATATGAAAAAGAACGATTCTCGACCAGTGCTTTCGCCATTATTTGGTTTTCATGAAAACCTTGTTTCAATCAGCAGCTATGTGCCAAAGAAAAATAAACCGATCAATTTACTTTCCACTGTTCATTATACAGTGTGAAGGTGAGGCCAAAAACCCATCGGCTATTTTATATTATAATGCACATTAAGCTGGCGTCGATTGTATGGATCAAATAGTCACACATTTCACATCAAAACGGCCAACAAGTCGATGGACCTTCGCTTTTTTTTGGAACATGTTGGATGTCATGGCATTGGCAACGTTTTGTATTTGCACGGAAGTCGATGGGCTTAGAAAAAGTGATGCTAGGCGCAATTTTTTAACGACTTTATCGAGTACATTGGTCGTTGCAAACATCGAAGACCGTATGAATAATCAAAGCATTATTTCTGAATTTACTACTCGCTTGGCTATGGAATCATTTTTCAACAAGAAAATAAATATCCCTCTGAATATCGCAGTTAATCAACCAAACGTTGCCGATACACTCGCAGCGAAAGAGATTGTCGTCTTTGTTTACATGGGGGCGATAAAGTTCATCGAAAAACTCGTTTTTATCGTACTGCATGCATAAATCCAGTATATCAACAGCACTCAAAAGTTTCAAATACATGTTTTCCTTGCCTTCTTCCGAACCCATAATAAAGATCATTTGATATTTCATCATAAATTTTATTGCTATCGCATTTTGTTTCTTCAACCTTCTCCGAAATTAGTTAAAATAAAGAACAAAAAAAAAAAACAAAAACGAACAAAGAAGGTTTTTCTTAACAAACCGAAATATTTTCAGCTTATCTTTTTTCTTCTGTAGGTAGCTCAATGCATGCCAAAACCAATGAAAAACGTAAGAAATTTTAAATATATACCTGCGCTGCTTATAAATGATCGCGCATTTGCCATATAACGGGTGATTTTTTAGCTATTATTTTTTTAAACTGTTTGTTTAAACAGCCGACGCACGTTTCGTGTTTTGTTTCACCGTCAAACATTTTCAGTTTGGTCTGTTATTGAACAGTAAATCGTCTTACAAACGAACAACGCTTGCAAATCTTTGAATTTTATTATAAAAATGAGTGTTCTATTAAGAAAGTTTATTGCGCGCTTCTTCCATTTTATGGTCAGTTTAATCGACCCACTGAAGCGGCTATTCGAGCTGTTGTGACTAAATTTAGAACCAAATTTACGTTATTGCAGGTGCAAGAGTTGCAGCCGAACGACCTACCGCAACGCAGAATTTTTGGTGAATGGGCTCTTGGAAAGTTAGCCGGAGATCCACTTTTTTATCGAAAAATTGTGTTCAGCGACGAAGCTCATTTTTGGATCAATAGGTACGTAAGTAAGCAGAATTGTCGATTTTGGAGTGAAGACCAGCCAGGAGAATTGCAAGAGCTACCAAAGTATCCAGAAAAGGTGACAGTTTGGTGCGGTTTATGGGTTGGAGGTATCATTGGACCGTACTTCTTCAAAGATGCTGCGAATCGTAACGTAACTGTGAATGGTGAGCGCTACCGTGAAATGATATTCAACTTTCCTTTGCCCAAAATGCAAGAGCTAGACATGCATGACATGTGGTTTCAGCAAGACGGGGCCACATGCCACACAGCACGCGTAACAATGGACTTGTTGAGAGGCGAGTTCGGTGAACATTTTATTTCCCGTTTGGGACCTGTCAATTGGCCACCCAGATCGTATATAACAGCTTTAGATTATTTTTTGTGGGGCTATGTTAAAGCTCATGTTTATTCAGACAAGCCTGCTTCAATTAACGCATTGGAAGACAACATTAAAGCATTTATATGGAGATACCGGCCGAAACATTGGAAAGACAATGCCAAAATTGGACTAAGCGCATAAACCATTTGAAGCGCAGTCACAGTCAACATTTGCATGAAATAATCTTCAAACATTAAATTATGTGGACTGTACTATCGATTTAAATAAAAATTGCATGCAGTTTTTTGAATTTTACGTGCAGTTTTTTTAAAAAGTTTCCTATAGCTCTTAAAAAATCACCCTTTTTCCCATACAATTGCATGTAAATGCATAGGGTTATAGCTAGACCCGAGGTGTACAACCGAAGGTTGGAAAAGTGGTGTACAACGGAGGGTTAAAATATATATCACTTTTAAAATTGAGCGAAAACTGAAGGCTAAAGTAAGTTCACATATGCATTAATCTACCTCAAAATTAATCTACCCTCTAACATATCGCAGATTGCCTGCCAAATTGACAATCAGCTGTATTTTGGTGGAATATTTCAGTGTTTTTGGTTTGTTTGATTATTATTATCAATATCAAGAGAGGACACGGAGAAGGAATGGCTATTTTAATTGGTTACTAATAATAGTTGGAGGAAATCCGTAAACTTTAATGAGGTGTCAAAAAATGGTGGTAGCAATACGCATTCGAAATTCCATATTACATTTTATAATAAGTAATAAGAGGACTCATGTTTATGGGCACACGCTCGTTTTCTGTTTTTTTTTTTTTTTTAATAATACCTAACAAACGTTTTATTACAATTTTGTCTACAAACCTGTTTTCTTTGCCGGCATCCATTTCATTTAGTTTTTACTTTGATGTTGTCCTTCACCCGCGTAAAAATAATGATTGTCACACAGAAAACACATTGTCATATGTCGAAAATATGGTTATTATCAAGGATTATTTTATAATTTCAGATTTTGGGAGAGAAATTTTGTATGTAATTTCATAATGACAATAAATGTTGCCAGCAACATTTCACGTGAAACCAACTGCATGTTGCTGATGACATTTCACGCCAATGAAATTAGTACTAGCCTTTAGTTTACAGTTATTAAATAAAATCACTGCGAAATACACGCTTTGCGCCTTTCACCGTTTCGCCTGAAAGGAGGTTCTTTGGAACTTTTATGCTCACTACAACGGTACTAAAAATTAAGGAGACATTGTTATTCTTAAACCCCCGTCATCCCATTATTTTCTCTCCTTGTTTGGAGGTATTTTTAAGGATTGACATTCTGAGATTACCAAGAGCTAGGGTCTGGTTACCAGAGGTAACCTCAAATGATCCTTGAAAGGCTTCAGTTATGTAATCTGGAGCTTCCTACATCGTCTTGGAAGGTCACAAAGCTGGACGATGGCAAGGGTGAGTACCTAAGCGCTACTTTCGTAGTCTGCAAGGACTCGGTGGACGTATTGGTGCGATCTGACGGTGTGGTAAGCTATGGGTTTTCGTCCATAATATTGAGGGTCTATAATAAGGACAGGACGTCTAATTTAAAGGACCCGGTTGGAGATGAAATCTGGCTCTGGGCCCCATTACTGGGACAGGGCTACGAAAGGCATCTGCTGACGGCAGAATCTCTTCATTGTTAGATAGAGTACTTGATACTACTCTCATTGATGAGGAAGAGTTACTGGTATCAGACTCGGATGATGCTAAGAAAACGGTGGTGGAGATGAAGTCCACTAACCATGATGTAACGGGTTCTTCAAATTAATCTTCACCACTCAAAATAAAAAAATAGCGGAAAACGAAGATATGTAAGTTTTAACGAAAATGTTTTTATCATTATAAAATATTCTAATAATATTAAAAGTAAGAATGTGTTTATTTGGAGAGTAGGCCAAAATTGTCGGACAATTCTGCAGGTAGTCTCATTACGCCATCTTTCGTTCGCTGATGTAATGATTTCTTCCAGGAAAAGTAGCTTACATGTTTGTAAGGGTATGCCTATGCCATTGCCTATGTACTTATGGGTCAATATGATAGTCTAGTGCCGATGAACTAAGATTCTGCAGTTATCGTCATTGTCGCACATGCCAGGAACCTATGCTACCTTTAGTCTGCTGTCCGGAAAGCTCCAAAATGCCAGCCAGGATTTTACCGTGCCCGTAATCCGTGTTTGAATACTTAGTTAGTTGCGCAAAGCGCGCAATATATCTTGCCTGCAGATCTACCGGAAGGAAGTTTAATGTCACATATAATGTTTTCGATGGTGTGGTTGGCATCACATCGGTTGTAAGAACAGACGCAAGTCCTTGGACTTTGTCAACTCTTTTAATGATCACACCCTTCTCAAGGGCATTCCACTATGTTATATAATTTTCCTAACCAATGCATCATTCTGCTTGTACCATTTCTCTCCAATTAGCCATCTGCAGGAGTACAACGCCGTCGTAGCTTTGCGTTTTTATTGTAACAGTATAGAAATTGTATTTCAAACGTTTTGAATAATACTAAAGTGGCGTTCCCCAGCCGAATATAAATACTGGTCGTCCCGGTAATGAAGCGCCAAATGCGGGAGCAATCACAAATGCGTCCAACACAAAGGTACCACAAGATTCGATTGTTTTTAACACAGGGCCCGCCATCTATCGTTACGGATTTGATCTAAATATTATATGAAGAATGGTAACACTTAGCTGTCATCTGATTTGACAGAAAAGTAGTTTTATTCTTCCGCTAAACGAAAATGGTTGTGTATGGGGGCATTGGGTTCCAACAAGATGGCGCTACTTGCCACACAGCGAATGATACGATCAATCTTTTGCACACTGTCTGCGAAGATCGCATTATCAGCCGAAATTCTGATATCGTTTGGTCGCCTCGGAGCTGCGATTTGACGCCGTTGGATTATTATCTTTGGGGTGCCGTCAAATACCAGTGTTATGCCAACAAACCAGCAACAATTGATGCACTGAAGACCAACATACGCGATGTCATAGCTGAAATACAGCCGCATACAATCGAAAATGTGTTGAAAAATTGGACCGATCGTATGGGATGGGGCATGGCTAACCAAGGCAGCCATATGAATGAAGTTGTGTTCCATCACTAACCGGAAGGATTGCACTTCAAAATAAAAAAAAAACAGTTTGGAAAAATATTGAGTAGTTTCTTTTTTATAGCATTTTTAATTCCGTAAAGGTATATGGCAGACCCTTTACAAGCGCAACGAACCAAATGGAGATGGAGCAAACATATCTAAGCCAAATGTTGGCAACACATCTATGGAAAGATAGAATAATAATAAATTTTCTTTTTGATTTAATAAAGAATAACAAGTGTTATTGGTGAAAGGATTGCGCTATCGAGAGATGATTAACGAATTTTTATGGCCGGAATTGTATGGTATTGATCTTGGCAACGTTTTGTTTTCAATAAGATGGTGTTACGTGCCACACAAGCAACGAAACCATTGATATTTTACGGGAAAAGTTTCCGGGACGTGTTATTTCTCGTAGAAGTGATCACAAATGGCCACCGAGATCTTGTGATTTAACACCTTGTAACTTTTTTCTTTGGGATCACGTGAAACAGAGGTTTATCCCAACAGCCCAGGGTCGATTCAAGACTTCAAAGATGGAATTCGTGAAGCTATCCAGGACATAGGGCAGCCACTTTGCAATTCGGTTATGAAAAATTTCATGAAAAGGATATTGTCTTGTAAGCGTGGTCGTAGTGGTCATTTGCCTGATGTTATTTTCCACTATCAACGGCATACCTTCCTTTTTATAATGAAATAAACATCCGATCATTTATATTAAAAAATAGCATTTTTCTTTGAATATCGAAATAACACCTCTTATTGGAAAACCCTTTAGTATATTTTTATTTCAATACTTAAACACCACGAAACGTGTTGTTATTATGTTATTCAGTCTCAAAATTTATTTCACATTTATACACATCTGGCGATAGTCAGCTATCTCCTGTTTCATTGCATTCTTGATTGGTGATACTGCGTTTAGTTGTGCAGGTAGAATGATAATCTACTAACTAGGTACGTATATAGGAAGGTTGCAAGAAGTGGCACTTGGTCTCTAAAGCAACTCAGTTAGATCGTTGCCGATCCATTGTGATACCACAGTAGCAGTTTATCTGCTACTCCTGGTTAAACCATTTTGTTTTAATAGCAAACACATTGAACTGTCTGACACTTACATATATCCGTAGCAGGCCACGCGGGACAGTAACAGAAATGATGTCTGACAGACTTTTATTTCTCCTCATTCTTGTAGCTTCTACAATAGTCGAAATGAGGTACGCTCAATCTTTGAGCATGTCAACCTGGGAGACAGTGGCCTGTGATCAAAGCAACTGACAGAGCTGCTTTTTATTGACCGATTAAGTAGCGCCTAGCGTCATATTTAGGCCAAGCTCTTTTTGTAGCGTTATATGTCAGACTATCAACCCGTCTCGTGCTGGCTGAAGTTACAATGTTATTGGTACCACGCAGTTATAGGATGAGAGTATATCTACAATCTCCTTATCAAAGGGGCTCCCTCTCGCAAGTTTGTCTGTCTTACAATTCTTAGGTGTGTCACCATACTCTGGCACCCAACACTCTAATCGCTATTAGTTGGGGCAAATCGAGCAGTAGTGTTTCCTGTTGTCCACCAGACTATAATCCCATAAAGAAGAATAGGTCTGATAATGGTTCTATACAACCAGTTTGTGTTCTCCGGAGAAAGACCCTACATGCGTCCTATGGCCTGTTTACATGAAAATAGAGCTACAGTAGCTTTCCTTACCCTGTCCTCTACATTATTGTTTAATTTCTTGTCGAGAATTACTTTAAATATTTTGCGCTATCTCCTATTTCTGTTCTTACACAATTTTTTTTTGTTTTTTGTTTTTTTTTTTTTCTTGTATTCCTGTATTATTCCACTTGGGAACATAGGGCTTCAACAAAACTATTAAATCTGATTCTATTAATAGCTGTTCTCTTTACGACATCCCACGTTTGGTTAACTTCTTCTTATTCATGAAGGTTATAACGCCTCCAAGTAGCCAAAAGCCGACCGTCCAAAGCTGGCCTAGCTTTAAGCAGACGGTTTTCTGCGTCTTCTTCAGCTCCACAATTACTTAAAATTATGCTACCAAGATAACAGAAACTTTCAGCATATTGCACCGTTTCTCCCTCGATTGCAATAATTGTTGGGCTTTGTATTATTGATACGCAATTCTGCCGTTACCTTGCTGTTTATTTCCAGACCAACGTTTCGTACAGCATGTCGGAATGTCTGTGTGAAAGCAGCTAAATATCGTCAGCGTAGTCGAGGTCGTGTACTTGGCGGGATAGCGTCCAAGTGATGCCTTGGCTTCTTTTTTCAACATACTGAATCACTTCGTCAAGTGTGACCGCGAAAAGAAGTGGCAACAGTGAGAAGCCCTGTTTTACGCCGGATGTTGTTCTATTGTGGAGAACTGTTGACTCTACAGTATAGTAGAGTGCCTTTTTAATCTTCACAATTTCCAATGCAGTTCCAAGGCAAGACCATATTGCAAGGGCTTGATGGTACTAAAAGCCTTTGGAAATCAATGAACACCATATAAAGTTAGGTGTTCCATTCTAAAGATTGTTCAATAATTATCCTGAAAGTATTCGCTTGATCTACGCACGGGGGACGGAAGCCTGCTTGTTCATCGAGTTAGGGGTTCCATTCTAAAGATTGTTCAATAATTATCCTGAAAGTATTCGCTTGATCTACGCACGGGGGACGGAAGCCTGCTTGTTCATCGGGTTATGACATTTTGACTGGTTAAAGTCTGTCCAAAATAATAGTTGCGATTATTTTATAAATAGTGTTGAGCAGCGTGATACCCCTCCAATTGCCACTTTACCGAATGTCGTCATTTTTTGGCAGCTTGATCACAATGCCTTTCGTCCAAGACGTCGGGAAGTTTTCGCTTTACCAGGCTGCAGCGATGTGCGGATAAAGAGTTGACCCGCTAACGTCTGTATCGATGAGAAAAAGTTTAGCCGGGATCCCGTCATCACCTGCCGCTTTGCTTCGTTTGAGTTTATGAATTGCAGCTTTAATTTCTTTTATGCTGGGGGTGAGGCTGAATATTGCCGAGTTAGGTGTACTGTTGTTTGTATTCTCCTCTTCACCATGCAGTTAATTTAATTCTTAAGTTTACTACGATTAGCTCATGGCCGCTATATTATTCGCTCCACGCGTATTCCGCACATCCATCAGGGAGCTACTCCATTTGCTTCTCTCGCAGTTGTGGTCGATTTTGTTTCTGGCGTTGCCGCTTGGAGATGTCCTCTTATACTTGTGGATGTTTTTATGCAGAAACATGGAACTCCCAATAACCAGTCAGAAGGATTTTCAGAGGTCGGTTAGTCTGTCACCATTGTTTTTACGAGTACCGAAGCCGTGTGTACCCAACATCTGCTTCAGATTTGAGTTGGATTAGGGATAACTATAGCGCTTTTGTAAACCTGGCTCAGAGTAGCTGACTGAGTGTCGTAGAAAGCATCTTTCACTGCGTCTTCGGCGCTTACAGTTGGAGCATAGAATTGAATCACTGCTATGTAACGGTGCACTTTACTGCAGAAGTTTCCATGGGCTTCCATGAATGAAGGGAATGTTTATTCGCTTTGATATTATCAAGCATACACTCCTTTCATGTATTTCTGTGTTACCGCTATATAGAACAGTGTTGTTGTTTATGGTAGTGAGTTCGCCGCTTGCTTTCTACCTCATTTCGCTTTTCCACCTGAGCTAACCTAGATGTTTCACAAAGTGTGCGAACATTCCATTGTCCTCATCGTGTCCTTTTTCGTGTGCTTAATATCGGCAAAGTTGTGGTTGTATTGAATCTGAGGTTATTATTTATTGAAATTTCATTATTCGTAGGTTTTTTAAGGTGGAAAGCTGATGAGGCTAACTCACCCGATCATAGTACTGCGATTGCCAGAGAGGCGCTAGGCCGGTATGATAAGCAGGCTTCTTTGAACACGCTCGCTGCCGGTTGCACCAACTAGGGGAACTAATGTTGGCGCTGCTGGAAGGAGAAAGGGTTTGGGAGGTGCTTATTCGAAGGGGGTGTAGGGCAGATCGTCTCCGCGTGGTGCCCGCTGGGTAGCGCCAAATGATCTGCGGCTTTAACGGCCTTAAAATTGAACGGTGACGATCCCGCATTCTCTTTGGCTACGCTTACATTATCTGGACCTGAACGTTGATTCCTGAGCTGGTGGTTGCGGCATTCTGCCACCTGAGTACGTTGGGGTGAAACTCAAAAATCATGAATAATAATAAAAACAACAACAAAAACCAAAAGAAAAACTCTAAAACTTTAGGCGGCAATGGGGACTCGGAACCGAACCCCAAAGTCTCCTCATTTATAGAAAGAGGGGCGGAATCGCTTTCTCAAAACCGAACAGAGGGGTAGCCTCGAGGAGCAAAACAAGTAGGGGCGGAAGGGTGTCGAAGTCGACGCTCAAGGCTTTATCTGGGTGGCGCTCTGGGGGGAGGTCGGAATCGACTTCGAGCACCATCCCAGGGGATGTGAGCGGGAACCTCCTTTATGTAGGTCGCTTCCGGAATCGCTTGCGACCCGTAGTGAGGTAGGACTGGAAGAGATGGTAAGTACCAGCAAGGGGTTTTCCCCAAGCTTTCCGGGGGTTTTGGGGGCTTCCCTTCAGGGGTCCTTTGTTAGGCCTAAACGGCAGTCAGGACAGAGTAGGAAAGCCTTCTCTGACCAACGCATAGCCACTAAAATCCTGGAACGCTACGGCGGCCAAAATGTTTCACAGGTACCTGAGAAGTACTTACGGACGCTTGAGTGGGCCAGGATGGTACTCAGTGGGCAGAGTAAGGCAGGGCGGAAAGGTAGGGAGCGGTAGCACCGCCAGTAGAATCGGCAGTGAAGCGGCAACACTCTCACGAGGAGGAGATTCTCCGGCCGAAGAAACCACCGAAATCTTTTAGCGAAGTCGCTAAGCGGGCGGGATTCGTCACTCTGGGGGTGGTCGACAACAGCAGGGAAGATGACGTTATTTCCAGGGATGAGTAGAAAATAGTGGCATCCGTCGTCTCTCCGGTCTATATGAAGGTGGTAACGGAAAATCCTGGACCTCCACCGTGCTGTGAGAGTGTCGGGTGGCACCACGGTACCTTTAAGCGTATTGTGTGCGCCGATGGGCGGTCGGCCAAAATGTATAGGGCGGCAGTAGCTCTGGTGGGGGAGGTCTGGAAGAGAGCCAAGCTGGAATTTGTGGACAAAACGCACCTACCTCTTCGCCCGCACGCCAGGGTCTGGCTCCCCTCTGAGCCTTCTGCTCCAGAGGATATGGAGGAAATCCTCCGTTATTGCAACCCCAAACTTCCCACGCGCAAGTGGAAGATAGTCAAGGTGGAGAAGTCCGAAGGACATATTCGGCAAGCGCTGATTCTGCGAAATGCAGAGTCCCTCGGGCATCTCGCTGAAACTAAAAGGATCATCACTTATGGTTTCGAGAAGTCCTGAAGGTTTACCAGACCGATGCCAGGGGGGATGTCTCTGTAACTCCGGTAGTGCTGGGAGGTGATAGACCCACAGTAGAGGAAGCTCCCGTGGAGATGGATGTGGAAACTGTCATGTCGGATGGGGGCAGAGCTGACGACGCGTGAGTTACGTCACTCGGCCATTCCACTCCAAAAATTGAAGTTGACTGGTCGTCGTAACACGACACCCAGCCAAATAAGTGTCATTGCACCACTTAATTTCAAAAGTGATATGCCAACTAGCTTGCAATGTAAGAAGTGCAACGACAATTACTCAAATGTAGAAATGTAATTTTACCTGTATACCGTTTAAAATAAAGACGCAAAAGGGAATCAATTCCGAAGACAAATCCTTAAGATTATTATCGAAAAATTGAACTAAAGTTAAACAAAATAATAAGTTAAATTCTGAAGAATTTACTGAAAAATATTTTTTAACTCCGGTTTTTTTTGGGCCAACGCTGAAGGCAAAACCTTTCCGAAGAGTTGATAGAAAAATATTGCTATACTGAAACAAAAGCGGAAACAGTTGCTAGAAAAACAGCAAGAAATAGCACAGCGAATATGCCAACAACAAATAATGCTCAACAATGAGCCGCTGAAAATCTAATCCACCAACAACGATTAGAGCAACAAAAACAACAAGTGTTACAAGGGGTGCCTTTTATATGTCGGGATTAGAGAACAAAAACAAATTTTAATAATCGAAAATCACTTTATTGTTTTTCAAAATATTCTCCATGAAGATCTATACACTTTTGCATGCGTTTGAACCAATTATCGAAGCACTTTTGCCACTCTGAATGAGGTACCTCCAAAACATGCATTCTGAATGCCGCAACCGCTTCTTCAGGTGTTGAAAAACGTTGACCTCTCAGTTTGTTTTTTACGTACGGGAATAAAAAGAAGTCATTCGGTGCCAAGTCAGGACTATACGGCGGATGACCCATTAATTCGATGTTTTGGGTGCTCCAAAATGCAGTTGTTTGAGCCGATGTGTGAGAGCTCGCATTGTCCTGGTGAAGAGTGATCCGTCTTTGGCGATTGGTTTTCCTAATTTCTTGGAAGACAACTGGCAAAAAAATTGTTGTGTACCACTCACAATGCACTGTTCTGCGTTGTTCTAGTGGTACGGTTGCGACATGTCTAGTTTTTTCCGAAAAAACAGGCGACCATTTGCTTGGAAGTGCTTCGTGCGCGAACAACTTTTGTTGGATTTGGCTCATCTTGAAACACCCATACAGTCGACTGCAGTTTACTTTCGGTCTCATACGCGTAAATCCATGATTCATCACCTGTCACGACGTCATAGACGTGTTTCGAAGCCCCGCGATCGTATTTTTTGACCATTTCCTCCGACCAATCGACACGAGCCTTTTTTTGAGCGATTGACAAATTGTGTGGGATCCAACGCGAACAAATTTTTTTGACAGTCAAATGTTTATGCAATATTGAATGTATGCTGGTCCCACTAATGCCTAAGATTGTCTCAATCTCACGATAGGTCACATGACGATTTTGCAATATCAGTTCGCGCACAACATCAATGGTTTTCGGAACAACAACTGATTTTGGACGACCTTCACGAAATTCGTCTTGGAGTGAACTACGACCACGAATGAATTCACTATACCATCGATAAACACTGGTCTTTGATGGAGCTTTATCTCCAAAAAATGAATTAAGTTCATCCATGCAATGCTGCTGAGTTAATCCACGTCAAAAGCTGTAAAAAATAATCGCACGAAAATGTTCACGATTTAATTCCATTTTTGGACCGAGATGAATCTTTTAAGTTACTGTAAACAACACAAATAGCACTGGTATTTCAAAACGTTCTGAGTACGTAAAAGCCAAAAATGTCAAACTTTGCGATACCGCTGTCAGTTGCCAGATTGCAACACCAGGGTTGCCAAATCCCGACATATAAAAGGCACCCCTCGTAAAACTAACCCGCAGTATAAAAGCAAAACAAAAACAAACAAAAAAAAAAATAAAAGAAATGGCTGAACCTCAACTCACAATCGTCGTAACAGAACTGATCAAAGAAGCTTCAAGGATAAAGGAGTTTCGAGGTGACAAATCATACGACTTATCAGCTTTCATCACGGAGGTAGAAATTATCCTCCCATTTGGAATAAAGGAAACACATCAAGGTACCACAACCGGTACCATCAAGCAATTATCACCAGGAATAATAACGTAAGGCATTATTTGACTATCCTTAGAAATATTTTAATTAGATGAACTAAATACTAAGTAAGAACAAGACGAAAATAAACCTTTAGAATTTGCTCCTAAAATTAATGAGTCGATAATTTTGAAGACATTTTTAAACGGCATAGACCCAAACCTTGCTAGCATAGTGTATAGCAGAAATAAAAATTCACTTAGAGAAGCATTCTACTAGAAGAGACAAGCGTGCTTAGGAATAATGATAACAAAAATAATAGGTCAAATAGATTCACACAAAATAACCGGCAATACGAATCAATACAACATTCTCCTCAACAAGGAAATGGACAAAACATTAGAAATCAGGGACCAACAACTAGTCCTGACTCTTCAGATCAATTTAGACAGACGAAAGTCAATTCTGGGCAGTTCAATCGAAACTCCCAACAGAGTAGGCGGTTCCAAAATAATACCACAAGTAGAAATTCAGGAGAATACAGATCAAACCAGGCTGAACCGATGGAAATAGACAGTATAGAAACTACTTGTGAAGAGGGTGAAAAATTTCGGTCTCCGGCCAACACCATAACTTACCGTTAGTTAGATTGAACATCGGCAAAGACAAAATAGTGAGCCTTATCAACGCAGGCTTAAACACATCCCTCCTTGGGGACGGCAAACTTCCAAAATATAAACGACTAAAACTCACAAAACTTCTGAACTTTAGAACTTTAGATTGAAAGGTGGGAGTGAATACTGAAGTTATCACACCACTACCAACAGAATTTACCGAAAACAATTTTATGAGTTGGAAGTTGGCAAACTTAAAAGACAGAAAATTCGACGGAATACTCGGACAAAAAATAAAACCAATGGAAGCAATCATTAATCTTAAATATGGGTACATCGAAATTCACAATGTAAGCACACAGTTCATTGGTACATGCCCACATAGGTACGAAAACATACACACACTCGAAACTACACAAATAGACAGTACAATTTTGAAAAAAACTATTGCGTGAAGACATGAACGAGGAAGTTAAAAGTTTACTTCACTCAATCGTGGATAACAACGCTGATCTGTTTTTCAAGAAGGACAAAAACTTTCTCATACACATGAAGTAAAACACGAAATCGTTACAAATACTGATAGGCCCGTATATTCTAAAATATATCGCTACCCTCAAATTCACGAAGAAGAAATAAGTAAACAAATGAAAGAAATGCTAAAACATGGCATCATTAGGGAAAGCTGTTCACCGTATAACTCTCCACTGTGGATCGTCCCGAAAAAAGTAGACAAATCTAGGAAAAAGAAATGGCGTATCGCTATAGACTATAGAGCCTTAAACGATGTAACTGTCAGCGACAAATTTTCCATACCCAATATCGAAAATATATTAGAAAAATTGGGAAGAGCCCAATACTTTAGAACATTAGATTTGGCTAAAGGTTTCCACCAGATCCTGATAAAAGAGGAAGACAGAGCGAAACCGCATTTTCTACTCCACTGGGACATTACGAATTTGTCCGTATGCCCTTCGGATTGAAAAACGCTCCAGCCACTTTCCAGAGACTAATGAATTCGGTTTTGAGATACTACGTCGTTTACTTGCAGGACATCGTTATATTTAGCACCACAGCCCAAGAACACATAGATAACATTAGCAAAATTTTCGATAGACTTAGAAAACATAACCTACGAATTCAGATTGACAAATGTAACTTTTTCGCTACAACCACAGAATACTAAGGACACTTTTTAACGACAGAAGGTGACAATCTGAACCCCACCAAAGTGGAGACAATTCAAAAACTTAAGCTGCCGCAAACAGCAAAACAGATAAAATCATATCTGGGAGCAACTGGATTTTACCGTAAATTCATAAAGAAATACGCCAAAATAGCTCAAGCTATGACTAAGTATCTGAAAAAGGATACAAAAGTAAACGTTCATGATACACAATACATGGATGCCTTTTATAAATTAAAAAGATTACTAATCTACCCACCGGTACTGAAGTATCCGGATTTTAACAAAAATTAAAATCGCTACAGATGCAAGCGATTACGTTATAGGAGCTGCACTAATACAAGCAGGTCATCCTATTTGCTATGCAAGCAGAACTTTGAATGAGCACGAAAAAAAGTACTCAACCACGGAAAAGCAACATCTTGCCACTGTATGGGCAGTCAACTATTTTAGGCCTTATATCATATTTACGGCAGAAAATTCGATTTGCTCACAGACCATTAACCATTGAAGTGGCTACAAACGAGATATAGAGAAAAGACATTAACCCAAGACTACAACAATGAATACTGAAGTTAGGCGTATCAAGTATCACTTCAGCGAAAGCGGCCATTCAGGTATCAACGTACTATAAAAATTTAAGACAGCTAATTCAAATATTCATAAACAATTGCGGCATAGGTATGTTGTCAAACCAAATACGATAGGAAACCAACAAAGCCAAAATTCCAATTGACAGAAACTCCAGAGGATACGAATGAAACAGTACACCTAGATACTTACACAGTTAGGAAAAACAACTTTATGACTTTTTTCGAAAAATTTTCAAAATTTGCCGTAGCAATTTTTTTAGAGAATAAAAATAGCATTACACTTGTTGAAACCCTCCGAATGTATTTCGCGCTGAGAGGAAAACCTATATTATTTATAACCGATAACGTATTTAATTCGGTAAATGTAAAAGATTTTTTAAGAGAAGAAGGAGTGGAAGTTCACAGGGCACTCGGACATTGAACGACTTCACAATACGGTAGGAGTAAAATTTAGAGTCATGGAACTAGAATCACCAACTCTATCAACAAGGCAGAAAATTTACAAATGTATTCAAATCTACAATAATAACATTCATTCCACATTGAAAAAAAAACCTTCAGACGTAGCATTAGGGAAAACTGACAAAAAGATAATCCACGATAGAATAAAGGAGGTTAAGGAAAGAATCATCAATAAGATTAACACGAAAAGGGAGATTTATGACGAAGAAAGAAGAACAGGACACGTAAAAAATTATAGAGCAGTTAGGCATAAGCATAACATAGATATAGAAAGCTGCCACTACAGAACATCCATGCAAGTAATATTAAGAGACCTGGGAAATTAACAGGTACTATCGACACTAATGCTACTAATATTAATATTGCTGATAACAGGAACGACCGCAGCAATAATAACTGAAGACATTAATAATGAAGAAGGATTTGCGGAAACAAAACTTAACAACGTACATGCAGAGAATGTTAATGGAATGAGAAGGTGCAAATGTTAAATGAGCTTTTTTCGAGTATTAATTTATAGATTCATAGTAAGGGATTTTCAAATTCAACTTACCACACTAGTGGGGGATTGCAGATATTTACCACGCTAGTAGAGAAATTCAGATTTTTTCTGTGATTACCACACTAGTAACGGATTTCATATGATTTTTCACCACAGTAGTAAGGGACTCGACTTATTTCATGCCCACAGCGAAGCGAATGAACTTGCGATTGTGAAAGATGCGTAAGCAATCAATTCACGGCGCAGTTGCTAAAATCGGCGGTATTGTTTGAATGGTGTTTGAGGCGCGTATTTAATCCAGGTTCAAGTCGTGAATAGTCATACGTTTTTCCTTGCACAATTTCTTTTTTACAATTCAAACCAGGAAAGTTTGGTAAAATTTTTGAGTTTATTTTAATTATAATTGCTTTAAAATAGTGTTTTAGGTTTTTTTGTATTTGATATTGAGACATTTCTTATTGGTATTAAATAGTCCATACTGGGTATGACCTGATTTTTATATAAATCAATCAAAAAGGAAATATGTGCATATAAATATGCATATACGTATTAAACTATTTAATCAAATCTAAGCGATATTGATGAGAAAATATCATTCTAATATCCGTCCAGGAAGCCAAACGCGCATACACGAATACATACATATGTATGTATATAAATATGCATACAAATTTTCAACGGACGCAAAATGTATGCATATAAAACAGCGAATCGAATAAATGGCCGATTTAGGAAAGCAAATTAACAGTTATAGATTAGCGCAAGTATGAAAGACATGTCATAGGCGTGCTACTCAGGTTCAAGTCCTGTACACACTTTTAGTTGTTCGATAGTTTTATTTAATTTTTTGTATTTGGTTTGATTACAATTGAATAGTGTATTCAGGTTTTTCTAATGCCCGTTCTTTAAAAATATATTTTCTATATAAAATTATTCATACTGCTTTTGAACTGATTTATATGTAAAACATCCATATGCATTCATGTAAAATTCAGTCAAATCTGAACTACTTACATACACATATTGATGAAAAAATATTCTAATATCCATCCAGAAAGCCAAACGCGCATACACGCACATGTATATATATATATAAATGTATACAAACCTTCATCGAACGCAAAATGTATGCATATAAAAAACAACAACTGCGACCGCCTTCTTGTCCGTCAGTGAAAAGATGGGATATGTATACCTATGAGAAAAAAGAACCGGGAAGGTGATGTCGACTGTTTTCTTCGATTGCTAAGGCATAGTCCACCATGAGTACCTTTCATCGGGCCAGACAGTCAATAAAGAATATTATTTATCCGTTTTGAAGCCTTTGAGAGATGCTGTATGTTGCAAACGGCCGGTAATGTGAGCAAACAATTCTTGGATTTTGCGTGATGATAAAGCGGCATCGCACCGATCAAAGAGATCAAAGAGAATACGTCGAAGGAGCTGAAGGCCATGTCGGCCTACCGGGGCTGTTTGGAGGATTGGGTTAAACGTTGGCACATGTGTGTTGCTTCAGATGGGTCATATTTAGAAGGAGATAATATAAATTTGCCTGAAATTTAACTCTGTTTTGTTTTCTTTAAACTTTTCCGGTACTTTTTGATCATAGGGTACACATATGCGGCTTTGCGGGCCGAAATGTGTGATTCGCTGGAATTGTTCAAGGAATTTAAGTCGCATTAACTCGCGACTGTCGAACAGTTAGAAGACATATTTACATACATATAAGGGTGCATACATACATACGGGGCCGCGGCCACTCGACATGACAAAAATTCAAGATTTATCAAATATTGGCAAATAATTCAACGCGAAATATTCCAATATTGACTATTTTCGAATGGTCGCGAAAATTGGCATATGGGCGGCTCGTTTTATGAATGAAATTGAAATATGAGCTCGAACTTATGAATGAATTTTTTGTTTTTGTTCTTAATTTTTCAGCGCCGTCGCTGATAGAATCATGGCCGCTGCGACTGCGTCTACGAATGTATTTTGTTTTTGTTGTCGCTAGGCTTAGATTTTAGCTTTGGGCGACATGCGCATGTGAGGTATGTGTTTTTATTGTGTTCTAGAACATTTTAGAATGTGTGGGGGCAAAGCGGCCATCGCGTTGCGCTTGCTGTTGCATTTGCGTCTATCAAAGTATTGTGTTTTTGTAAGTACAATATTAGGAATATCGACTGGTGAAAGACAAAGTTCACGGAAGCAAGAAGGGAGCGCTGTGCTCGCGCATATACATAACTATGCATGAATGTATGAACGTACATGGATGTAGTAACATATGAATACAATTATTTTGTAGGAAGTTTAGAAGGCAAGTAGGTATATATGTATGTATATATGCTAGGACATAAAGTGGGTATATATACATACATAGAGCAGAATTGTTTTTGCACTTGTTAGGAAGAAACTCGTTCACTAGTGCGTATGTGTATTTGATTTCTTGTAAGAATGTGATGTGCTGTGACATGTGTACATACATAAGTCAAGGTTATTTGGGCATACATGCATATGTACATATGTATGAAAGGAAAATGATGTTCTTACGCTTGTGCATTATTGTTTTTCATATACAAATGTTATAACATTTGCTTATTGTCGTCAAGATAGATTGCAAATAAAAGTATACATACAAAAAAATATACAAATGTACATACATACATATGTATGTAAATGCTGTCGAATACATAAACTATAAATTTACATACAATATAAAATAAGTGTTGATTTCTCTTAAACCGTTTTTTTTTTCTAAATGCAGATACCTCCATTGACATGTACATACATATTATGTATATTGTCATATACCATCATTTATGTACATATAGAGTATACGTTTTTTTGTGTGTGTATGTAATGAAAAACTTCATGAATTACTTTCAGAATTTATTAAAAGTTATTCGCGTCGCGCGCATACATATCTACGTAGACATCACAAATCTTTTGTTCACAACGCAGGCGCAGAAATAAACGCACTGCTTATTTATCCTCCCCACGTGACGCGCCATCAATTCTCGGCGCAAAACTTTTTTTTTTCGTTTGTAAATTTTTTTTTAATGTAATCGTAAAAAAATTTGTAATAAATTTTATGTATCCGCTTATCATTTCAAAAGTAACAAAATGGTAAAAAAATAAGCAGTCGAAGAAATAAACGCACCGCCTATTTCTCCTTGCCACATGTTAGACTCGATATCAATTCCCGGCGCAAACTTTTTTTATTAATTTTTTTTTTAATTAGTTTATTTTTTAATGTAATTGAAAAAAAATTATGTAATAAATTTTACGTATTCGCTTACTATTTCAAAGATACGAAAATACTAAAAATTTAATTGGTTTAATGTCGAGGTGAGAAATGTGTTGTGTGTTGAGGTGAAAGATGTGTGGTGTTTTCAATTTTTGTGTGGGCAAAACTCTGTGTGGTGTCTATAAAGTCGATGTTCTAAAATCTCTTACTACAAATCTTTCAAATCTCAATTGTACTAAAAAAAAGTTAACAGTAACATTTGCACCTTCTCGTTCCATTAACATTCTCTGCTATGAATCTACAAATTAGTACTCGAAAAAAGCTCATTTAACATTTGCACCTTCTCATTCCATTAACATTCTCTGATAGGACTATGGACGACGATGATAGACAAAATATAGAAGAGGGTGACAGGTAATAGTGTCAATGGAAATAGTGTCAATTGACATTATTTCGCTTTCGAAATGGAAATAGTGTCAATTGACACCATTGCGCTTTCGAAATGGAAATAGTGTTAATTGACACTATTGCGCTTTCAGGCATTTAATTTGTTTACTAAGAAGGCGGTTCCCAACGCCAAGCGGCTTTTCATGATGTCAAATTAAGAGATTAAACCGCATAAGTTTAAAATTTATGGGAAAAAACACCGCAGGCGAAAATTTGGAATAAAAAATTTTTTATTATTATTATTTTTTATTCCAAATTTTCATTTTAGGTTATAATATAAATTTAAATAGTTATTCTTTTAAATTTTAAGATTTATGGAGATTTGGAATAAAATATGTATTCAAGTTTTTACACATATGTATATTGCATACATATATTACATAAAAGGTTCAAATTTATTGAACAAAAAAAAAATTTATTCAAATTTTTATACATATTTTACATACATACATACATATACATCAAATGTTTCACATTGCTATATCAGTTATTGAAAGATTTTTGCAGTGTTTGCAACAACTTGTCTGCAGTAAGGGCAGAGAATGGGACATTTTGCATCAACGGCATTTTTCTTAATTTTTGAATAGCAGTCAAAACAAAGTTTAAAATAGTTGCAAGGAAATAATACCGTATCGCGCGGTTTTTCCGTACAAAGAATGCAATTTAAAATGGCACTGCTCTGGCTGAAATGAATGCTTTTATCATTGTCTTCGTCCTCGTTTATATCTGACATACTTTCGTCACAATCCGCAGTTAGATTTTCGTCAGCTTCGTTTAAGAATTTGTTGTTTCTATTTTCCATTTGATTGAAGAACTCAACCAGAGTAATTTCTTTTTCATCTAGCATTCTAACCAACGATTCAATTTTATTACTTTTTAACTGTTGTTGCTTTCTAGAGGATGGCAACCCATCTACTACACCCTTAGAGACGTTTCTCAAAAGAATAGACATGGAAAAATCTTCATTGATGATTGTGTCCAGAAATTTGTAAAAGCGTCCATTTTTTGTTAGCTTTGAATTCAAGTTCGAATTAAAGCCCTCTAATGCACTAGTTGTTCTTAGACGATGGTTTTAAACGGTTTTCCAAAATTGGGTATTTTCAAAGCGTTCCGCCTTAATACCTGCATATAATGGAACCAGCATCCAGACAAACTCGCTTTAGGAAATATACTATTTAAAGCTTTTCGTAAAGCTTGTTCGAAATCCGTTTGGAAAGAAGTGGCTTTGAACTCAAAAAGGTTCTTATCGATGAACTGAAATGCTCATATCCCTTACGGGATTTGTTTGTTAACAATATGTACGAGAATGGGAATACCTGAAATTAAAGAAAAAAGCATATAATTGGCGTTATACAAGTAAAAAACCAACCAAACCACTTACGTGATCCCGATTTCGATAAGAAATAATCAATAATTGATTATATCCGCATTTTGGCACCGATTTGAATGTGTCATCTACCAAATAATTTCACATATTGTTGGTGACATAAATACGAAGTAAGATAAATACTTTTCTATAATTGTTTGCCTATAGAAAGGTTTTTTTTCCACCTTCGAAATTCCATATTCGTTCTTAATTTCCTCGTTTAAAAACAACTCTTTCAATTCGCCGGGGGTTTTCGGACATGACGGCAATCCATTGTTCCTTCTATTTAACAAAGTTCACCTTATTTTCGCAAACGACACATGCCCTGCCAGCTCTGAATCATTTCTCGTTTTGTAATATTTTTTTCACATCGACTTTTTTCTGAACTCGTAATTTTGAGTTTTTTAATAAAATCGACCGGTGCGGCATGGTTATGTTGATCATTAGCACTTAACACTTGACAATAACCATTTCCATCAATGGAAACAGTTACCGCGCAATCTTTCTCGTAGTATTCATACCTTATATACGACGCAAGCACATTCTTTTTTCGAAATAAATACATTTCATTAATTTATAATAATTTAGAACCTTTTCTAAGACCCTCAATAAATGAATAATTTAAAGACATTATTATTATATTATTAATGCATGCTTAACGACTTAAGTACCACACTTTATTAAATGCACTGATCGACTAATCGATAGTAAAATACTATTGTTTACTAAATGTTTGCGACATCATCATTGACAAACGGTTGTCATAACGGTCCAACAAAACAAATCTGCACATATTTCTGCGAATGGGTATGTTTTTAGCACTTTTGACACTATTTCCATTTCAGTTTGGCAATCGTGTCAATTACTTTATTTCCAAATTTTTGTTGACAGTATTTCCATTTCGAAAGCGCAATAGTGTCAATTGACACTATTTCCATTTAGAAAGCGAAATAATGTCAATTGACACTATTTTCATTGACAATTTACCTGTCACCATAGAAGAGCATCTCAAAGTTATTGATACGAACAACAATATTGTCATAGACACTATAAATAGGAATATTAAAATTAACGATAACTTTAACAAAACTTTCCAAAATATTCAGAAAGCTATAGAATCAGATAGAAGACAAATTTCTTTTAAATTAAATTCAGTACAGCACGATAATCGAGACATACTTTTACATCTTGATATTTTAATGAGAATTAAAACACTGAGTAATAGTATAGAACACATTCAAAACAACTTAGCTTCAGCTAGGCTAAATTTAATGTCCAGCAACATTCTAAACCCTGAAGAAATAAACGTTTTCAATATCGACATATTTAAATTAGAGAATATTGAGCTAGGAGCAGCAGCCTCCGCAAATAGTGAATATTTTCACTGAAAATTCCGACAAATATAACTATAGCAAAACATATATTTATAACGCCATGTGCAAACAAAAATTCAGAAGAATTGCAATTCAAAAGCGAACATCTTCTAGAAATTAATGATACAAGATACACATTTTCAAAAAATTTATAGCAGAAAAACCTCAAAGCCTCAAATTCATGTGTAATAAAGAAAAATTGTAGCAAAACAAAAAATACTAAAGAAGAAATTATGAAAATCGAAAAAAGCTTGAAATTTGAAATTTGAAAAGGTCGAGGTAAGGAGCACCAGGATATTTGGTGGCTCCTAAAACACTCACGCTAAAGAGCCCATTGTACTTAAAGCTCTGAAAAGGGGGTAGATAGTCAAGGAGGTAAGGAGAAAAGTATCGGAGAAGGAGATACGAAAGAATACAGACAGAGATAGAAATAGTTAGTCCTGTGAGAATTTTCCAGATTCTTTGGCAAATCTCTCATGACGTCGGAACACAAAACTCATAGCCGTGCTCTAGCAAGGGCAGGACACTCATAGAGAAAGTGATCAGTGCTATCCGCCTCCTCCAAGCATGACAGGCGCATTGGGTCCTCAATGATTCCAATGGTGGTCATATGCTGACCCCATGGGTTGTGTGTAATGATACTGACCATCAACCGAACGTCTTTCCTTCTAAGATTTAATAGAAAGTTTGACAGTTTTCTGTTCGGACTTTTCACAAAATACTTTGCAGTTCTGCAGCGTTCTAGACCGGACCATCGCTCCTTATGTAGATTGCCTACATAATCACTGATCCAATTTATGATTCCGGCGGAACTGTTTCCGATTATTGGCTCTGGCCCTGTGGGGGCACCGCCGATCCACGGTTGGTCAATTCGTCGGCAATTTCGTTTCCTTGAACACCGGAATATCCCGGAATCCATATAAGTACACGCCTGTTTTGTCTTGCGACAGAATTAAGTTTCTTCTTACATTCTTGAACAATCTTTGAGGTTTGCTTCGCGTTTTCCAGGGCCTCCAATGCAGCCTGACTGTCACTGAAGACTCCAATCTGTTTCCCGCGCCATCTATTCTCGATTATCCATTCGGCTACTTTCAGGATGGCAAAAACTTCTGTTTGGAAAACAGTTGCCATTTCCCCCATAGCATAGTGATACTTATTACTATCGTTTAAGTACCATCCGGCTCCAGACCCTATTTCATTCTTGGACCCATAGGTAAAGGAAATATCCGTGAAACCTCCCTGCGTGCATTCGAGCAATGGAGCAATGCTCACGCAATGGAAATCTGACATCAAATTTCCTTCCAAATGAAACTGTGGGTATCAGGTCATCTTTAGGTGCCAAAAACAGTGGATACTGCTCTGATAGCAACTTAAAGATTTCTCTGTGTCCCGAAGTTCCATCTTCGTGCCAGAAACCATATTTATGGACTCTACACATTGCTTTTATTGCTTCCTGTTGTATCTTAAGATCCAGGGGGAGCAAATCAAGCATAGCATTTAGGGCATCACCAGAGGTTGTACTCATGGCACCCGTGATACATAAACATACAATCCTTTGCAGCCTGTATATTCTCGGATTGTGGACTTAACCATGCTCCGTCGCCACCAGACCACATATCCATGCAAAGGACCACAGCAGGTTTCAGACCCCAGGTTTTACCAAAGGCTCTACGGCATTGCTGAAAAATCCTCAATGCGCTATTCACCTTCAGTGAAACGTGTGTCTCCCAAGTCAGCTTCTTATCCAAGATTACTCCTAGATATTTAACTTCATCGGAAAGACCAAGTGTCAAACCTTTTAGTGTTGGAAAACTAAGTCCATCATATCCCCGTTTTCCCGTAAACAAGACTACGGTTGTTTTGTTCCGATTAACGGAAAGACTTGTCTCATGCACCAGTCATCGATTTTGTCAAGAATCCTTTGCACTTTCGTGAAAAGCCTCCTTAAGGATTTATCCGATGTTAGCGCACAGACTTCGTCCGCATATGTTTGGACGTGAAAACCGAGTTCCTGCATCTCCGCTAGTAGAGAGTCTACGACGAAGCACCACAACAGCGGAGAAAGAACACCCCCTTGGGGACATCCTTGCGTGGCCCTGACGGTGATTAGTTCGTCACTGCTCCCACCAGCGGTTAACAGCCTCTCAGAGAGCATGGAATATATCCATTTTACAATGGTTTGATTAACTCCGCGTCCTTCGGCAGAAGAACATATCGAGCCGAAAGTGGCATTATCAAAAGCCCCCTCAATGTCCACAAATCTTCAATCTTGCTAACAAGATCGTGTAAGGCTAATTCACATAATTTTCCACTCTGGTAAGCGTGTTGATTTCTACTAAATGGACTTTTCGGCAATACCCACACTCGAATATGTTTCTCCACCACTCGTTCTAGACTTTTCAACATGAACGATGTCAAACTGATTGGCCTAAAACTTTTTGCTGGGGAATAGTCTTCTTTTCCTAGGTTCGGAATAAATACTACTTTAACGCGTCGCCATTGGTATATAACCAAATGCAAGACAGGCTGTGAAGATCCTTTTCAAGGCCCCAATCAGCCTGTCTCCTCCTTTTTTAAAAATTGCTGGATATATTCCGGCAGGTCCAGGAGACTTAAAGTTCTCAAGGGAAGACAAGGAAAACCTTATCGATTCCTTTGTCACTATCCGACTAGCAATATACCAGCTTTACCTAGAGGTTTCACCGTTGCTACCGTTATTGTTCATGCCACTCTCTACTTCAGAGAGAGTTCTACTACCCGGAAAATGGGTTTCGAGTAGAGCATTAAACGTTTCCGATTTGGAAATGGTGTATGAACCATCAGGTTCTCGAATGGAATCCAGCCTTACTGAGCGGTCTAGATGAAGGACCTTACAAAGTCTCGCTGTTTCCCTCATTTCTTCGACGTTACTGCAGAAATTTCTATAGGATTCAAGTTTGGCTTTCCGCACTTTTTCTAAAGCTTACTAATTGTTGTAAACTCAAAAGGAATCGAAATAAAAAGTACATCTAATTAAAGAATATTAAATTTAATTGGAACTCAGCTTACTTTACTCAATGAATGTGAAATTCATATTAAGAATGAAACTTACAAAAATTAAAAAAAATCATTTACACAAAAATATGTGGTACGTTACCTTGAATCCAATATCAATCACACAGAATTAATTATTAACCAAATTCAAAATGCTCAAAAAATTGAAGAACTGACCTTCCACAAAAAATTATATCAATTTAATATTTTTCTAACCATTTCATTCATTGTACAATAGTAACCACATTCGTTTTATTTATAATTTTTATTCATTTTTACAAATGAGCATAAAGCCATTGAACTTAATATAAATGCAAAAACCCAGGAGTGTTTTCAATCAAGGGAAGGGGGAGTTACGTCACTCGGCCATTCCACTCCAGATATTGAAGTTGACTGGTCGACGTAACACGACACCCAACCAAATAAGTGTCATTGCCCCACTTCATTTCAAAAGTGATATGCCAATTAACTTGCAATGTAAGAAGTGCAACGACACTTATGCAAATGTAGAAATGTAATATTAGTAATAAGAAATATTTCGTTGATTCACAGTGTAATTTCGATGACGTAGGCATAAGATGGCATAGTTGTAAGAACTCATTAACACATTGACTGCCACGACGGCCATATATGTGTGACACTGTACTATGCGGTTTACGCCACGTCGGACACATAGTATGTCCGACACGACTATTATTCTCTCTCGCCATGTCACACAGCAACGATTGACGATAAATATGATTTTATTGCAATAATAAAATATATGGCTTCCCATGAAATTTCTGTTATAGTGGCTTCGGCGCAGCTCAAAAAACAATTGGAAAAAATTGGTTTTGAAAAAAAATTTAATTCATTTTATTGTAGTAACAAAAAATTTTGTACATATTATTTTTACAAAGTAGTTATGCAAATGAAGCCATTAAACTTGTTTGTGGTGATTCCCAAAACATTCTAAACACATGAATGGCTCTTGGGGACAATCCGGGCAATACGTGTATACTCATTTAGCCTTCTTTCTGGCGATCTCCCTTCCTTCCATTTGTTTTATTCTGGAATAACATAAAGTACCTGTTCGACGTAATTTTGTATTACTTGCACTTAGTTTTATTTTTAAAATATGAATATTGCCTGATTTTGGCTTCATATGTTTTCCTGGCTTCTGTAAATTTAGAAGTGGTGAAGTAATTTGTTCTCTAAACCATCGTATTTGTGCATTATTTTTTTCGTAGCTTTCTTGTACACTACAAAAGCATTTACTACTGATAGTCAACGGATTCAAACACCAAAATACATTGTCGTCATATGACGTTGTTTGGTGTTTGTTTGCAAAAAACAACATACTCCCAATTGTTTTGTTTTTGCAAAACGAAGTAGAGCTTGTATGACGACGATGTATTTTGATGTTTAGCCAATGTTTTTGTCGTGCATGTATGCCCCCATGGCCCTGAGTTAAAAAAAGTCGGTAGGCGCCACGTCGAACATATGTGTGTGACATACTAATTAGTTAAAAACTGCCTGTTTCTATGCAGAAAATATTACCAGCACTACCCTAAATTCCAATTTTGACGTCTCTGATGAGATTTAAAAAAAAATGCTGTGGCCCCAGAGCATCTTATTTGCTGAAAGTGCCTTGGCAGTCAATGTGTTAAAGGATTGTATTGTATACCGTTGACAAATAAAGAGGCTAATTGGTTTTTTTAACACGCTTTTATTAGCTCGGGTTGTATGTACCTATGTATGAATGAATGTAACGGAATCTGCGAGCTTAATTTTCACTGGCTTCTAAAAAACTGATCGACTTGGAATTTTGCACACCTATCAAGGACCGATGACAATGCAATAATTTGATAAAAGTTTTCCATTATCCTTATTAGGATTGCCAGGATTAATATTTTCGTTTTTAGATCTTCTGTAGAAGAGTAAGAAAGACAGAGCTAACGCGCGGAGAGGCATGCGCACTGCACTCTCCGAGTTACTCTTACTGATTTCGGGAGTCTACGACTTACTCTTTCGAATTCGAACTTGCTCGGGTACGCGGCACTGCAGTACGAAAAGAAGGCTAAAACGTTTTCAGGGTAGTTGCATTCTCACTTTGTATAGTTTTTACACATGCGTAGATACTACAAGTCTCATACACGCAAATTTACTCTATTCAATTTTCATATAAGATGTAATTTTGTTAACTACAATAAAATAATCAAAACATAAATTTTGAAATTATTTTACGGAACAAAATTTTGGCAAGTAAAGAAGGAATTTATCATGACTATATTTTCATTTATAAAATCTTATCGATTAAAGTTAAAAACATCAAACTGGAACTTTACATCTCGCTTTGATTGTGTCAATATAATCCACGGTCTCCTTTTTCAGTGCTGAGAGTATCTATTCTGTGTCAAGGCCAATCTTTGGACATATAGTCGGTAAAGAAGGAATTAAATATAACACAACTAAATCGGACTATAAATCACTGACTAAATGAAAACAATAATTTTCATTCAGGAAAACAAGGCTCGACCTTCAATCAATGATCTATATGGTAAAAAGGATGTAACATATTGATTATGTCAGTATATTTTGTTGTTACCTCTCCGTTTCAGGAGTGGGGTAGCCGTTTCTCAGGCTCCCTCCACGAAATAAGTTTTTCATCCCGATTACTTCTTTATCACGGCCGATAACTGCATAGCTTTAGACTCACAGTCGATAAGAAAGGAATTAAATATAACACGAATATATCGAATCATTAATTCACTGACTGCAATGATAACAATAATTTTCATTCATAGTAAAAAATAGTTAAAAAAAAAACTAAAAAAAAGCTTTTATTGCTAATCGAACTAAAAAGTAGAAAATAAGAAATAGTTAAAAAAAACTAAAAAACACGCTTTTATTGCCAATCGAACTAAAAAGTAGAAAATAAATTTTAATGACAAAGAGACCTATAATGAAGTAATAGCAAATCGAACAATCAGTCATAGTCAACTATCTCAGAACAGAATTATAACAAAAATTAAGATACAAATAGAATAATTCAAATTAGAGTTAAAAGCGTGGGATGCATTTTGCTTCACTTTCATAACCCTCTGTACATAGGTAGTTGCCAATAGAATGATTGTAATATTTACTATATCAAATTCGATATTACATATTATAACATGTAAAAAGTGGGCACACGCTTCTTTTTCTGTTGAATGCATAGTTAATAATACCTAACAAACATTTTATGAGAATTAAGTCTACAAACCTGTTTTCTCTGCCGGTATCCATTTCATTTAGTTTTTACTTTGACGTTTTTCTTTACACTCGTAAGTATGGTTATTATCTCGGATTATTTTATAATCTCAGATTTTGGGAGAGAAATTTTGTATAGAAAATCTCGCTTTTTAATTACGGATTGGGAGTTATGCACCTCTCACAAACAAACTAAAGATGCTATTTTGCGAAAACTGTGAACATATGTATCATCGATACGAGTGTACCAACATAAAAAAAGAGGGGTGCATTTAAAGAAATTGGAAACTGTTTCTTTCGACAAGTCGAAAACAAAATTTGTCAGTAGTAATGTCTGGTTTGAAAGGTTTCGAAAAAGGTTTTCCTCACATAATATCCAAATTCACGGAGAGCGCGCCTCACTTGATGAAGATAGATATACAGCTGATCAAGTTTATATTGCGGAAGAAACTGGGTTATTTTGGCAGAAAATGCCTAAGTGAACATATTTGTCGAAGAGCAAGAGATCTATTGGTGGGTTTAAAGTATCTAAGGAGAGGATAACTTCGCTTGTTTGTAGTAATGCTTCTGGCGACCTCATAACAAAGCCAATGCTAATCAACCGTTTTTTAAGCCTACGGGTATTGAAAGGTATTGACTACACTTCCCGTTTACTGGAGAGCAAACAAATAAGCATAAGTCACAGCTGGTATATTTCACAGTTAGGTTAGGTTAGGTTGAAGCGGTTGTCCTGTGGGACACACTCAGGCTCATAGCCCATTGTGATGCCGCGTGGGAGCTTGTCCCTGTCTCTCCTAAAACCAGTGTGTGCTTTTCAAAAATTTTAAAATATTTCTGATTTCTGTAGAACTGAGATCTTCTAACTCATTAAAAAATTGTCTACCCAGAATAGTAAACCTGCGTATGGATAGAGCAGGGCAGTAGAACAGTAGGTGCGAGATTGTGTCTTCCTCGTCCTCATCAAGACAACTTCTACAGAAGTCATGTGTTTGCACACCCATTCTTTGGGCGTATCTACATATTAGGCAGTGCCCCGTTATGACTGAGATCAATGTGCTAAGACTGTGTTTATTTTGGCTTAGCAGAGATTCTGTGCGTTTAGCATTTAGAGTCGGCCACAGTTGACGGGCGATTTTGCAGGTGGCTTCATTACGCCATCATTCGTTTGCTTTCTTTACAATTTCTTCAAGGATGAGTAGCTTACATGTTTATAAGGGTGTCCCTATGTCATTATCTATGTGCTCATCAGACAATTTAGTACCGAGTTTTGCTAGATCATCGGCTCTACAGTTACCCTCAATGTCGCGATGGCCAGGAACCCATGTTACCTTTAGGTGAAATTACTCAGCCATCTCGTTAAGAAATGTGCGGCATTTCATGGCTACCTTGGAGTTGTCGACTGTTTTGTGAAGGATTTTATGGCCGCCTGGCTATCAGTGAAAATGTAAATATCATTTCCGGATATCGCATCACACTGTATCAATGTCGCGGCTTTTATTATTGCCATCAGTTCGGCTTGAAAGACACTACAGTAGTCGGGGAGCCGAAAACTTAAGGAGAACCCCAGATGTTCCTTAAACTTTGGGCCATCTGTGTATACATGGATGGACTCGCCCTGTCTCACATCGTCCCGTTCCCACTCTTCCCTTGAGGGAAGAAGGGTCGTAAACGAGGTAATGGCAAGTATAGGCGGGAGTGCATAGTCCACCAGTCCGAGAAGCCACAAAGTACCAGCCAGGATTTTACCGTGACCATAGTCCGGGTTTGACCACTTGTTTAGAATGCCTTATTGCCGCACTGCGTGCGTTATATATTGCCTGCAGATCTACCGGAAGGAGTTTTAATGTCGCATATAATGCTTTCGATGGTGTGGTTGGCATGGCGCCGGTTGTAAGAACAGATGCTAGTCTTTGCACCTTGTCAAGTTTCTTGATGTTCACACCCTTCTGAAGGGCATCGCACCATATTACAATACCATTGTAGAGAATTGGCCTAACCACTGCTGTGTAGAGCCAATGTATCACTCTGGGTTCCAATATCCATTTCTTCCCAATAAACCTTCCGCAGGAGTAAGTTGCGGTCATAGCTTTACGTGCTCTGTCTGCGACTGTGAGCCTCCAATTTAGCTTCCTATCTAGTATAAGTCCTAGATATTTTGCCCTTTCTATTACTCTAAGTGGTCCCTCTCCTAGGAATATTTGTTGAAGAGCAGGAGTTTTGTGACCCATTTGGGTGCGATTAATCGCTAGGGTGTATAGGTCCACGGAACGTTGGAACGTTGGCACCTTATTAGTTTGACGCGGGATTGAAACCATCCCGCATCCGACCAACTGGGTGGAGGTCCTGGATTTTCTTTCAGGACTCCAGTTTATCAGGTCTTAGTTTCCTTGAGAGATCGCACCATCCTGGGAACTGCAATCAATCACCGCCCGTATGTAGCTTTCTTTCGCTATATTCGGGAAGCACTTCTTTGCCTTGACATTTATCGTCTGAGTGGCGGACACCTTAGTTCGTTTGGCTTCAGCCGATGTCCCTTCACTCGATCGCTTGCGCTTGCCTTGTGCGGAGTCTATTTTGGCCTTCTCCCGGTGTTCGGTAATGAAGGCTTCAGCCCACGCCTTGGAGTCTGACTGTTCCTCCGTCAGATCCTCTTCTCTAGTGTCCTTCAGTCTCTCCAGGATTCTGAAGGCCGATCTTCTGGTACGACAGTACCTTTCAGACGCGCTTATATGCTTCCGGGGGTGGGTACTACCCGGAGCAGTGATAGTGCCAGAAGGGCGGACATCAGAAGCCATTGGCTTAGTCATGTGGTCCGATGCTGCCGACATTGGCGGGGGTGTTTTTCCTTTCGGAGTTCCCGTGCCACCTGGAGTGACAGGGACAGTAAGGTCTGCTTGTCTTCTGACAGGGCAGCTCTTGCTTCCCAAGGATTTTGTTGCGAGGGGGGGTCTACTGCTGGCACCAGACGTAGATGGTATGTCATCCTCAACTTGCCTTACGACAGGGTTGGGATTGTTGCCAGTAAGAGGTTTCGCTGCCGTAGAGGCAGTCCCTGAAGGGACGGAGCGGGAGTTAGGCCCTGGCTTGGCCACAGGCTTCACTCCGCATACGTTAATGGTCTTCCTTATTGAAAGACCTGACCTTCCTGAGGGATTTGGTCTTGATTTCGGGTTGCCTTGGTTGCCCGAGGCTAGGTTTTTTTTATTGATATTAATTTTTTATAATCGTCCGCACTGCTCGATATGGCGAGCGTGGCGGACTAGGATTTTTTAGGGGGGAAAGGGGAAGCGTCGACCATGGTAGTCCCCTCTACCATGGCAAGGTCATTCTACCTCTTGAGGTGACCCAGTTTCAGAAGGGCGCCGGATACCCGTAGCTGCAAACCATTCATTGGGCACGGTGACGCGTAACACCCTAGATTAGGAGGGTAAAGGAGAGGAGATGATAGGATAACAGGTTAGAGACTAACAGTGGGATGGTCGTCGGTCCGGTAATTTCCGCATGGTGATTGACTGGCCTCCGCCGTTCTCCGGATGGTTGGCCAGCCAATACCCATGTGGAGCTTCCCTCTTAGTTCGTGGTGGGTTTTTTTTTTTGCTCAACGTCCGTTATTGTTACTAAATCTACTACTACAGGAAAAGCTACTACATCTACTACTATGGAATTTCAGCTATTTAGTGCTATGCTTTCACTTTTTCGCCTTCTCTCCATTTGTCTCAAATCATTGAGTACGAACGCTGACAATTTTTTGATACAATCCCATACTTCTTTAAATTGTAGCATGTGTGGAACAACATTGTCCGGTGTTATTGGTTCTGCTATTTGGTTCTCCAACAACTCTCGTTCTTTATTATATCTTTGGCAGTGAAAGAAAATAAGTTCCTCATTTTCATTAGCCTTGGCACAAAATGAGCATATAACTCCATCATCATGGCCATAATTATGGAGGTATTCTCTAAAACAACCATGTCCTGTCAGGAACTGCGTCATATAAAAGTCGACATTACCCTGTTTTCTATCGACCCATGCCCGCACATCACTAATGAGTCGGTGTGTGCATCTCCCTTTGGTTGTTATATCCCAGCGTCTTTTCCATTTAGATAGACTCTCGTATCTGATTTCTTTGCGCTCCTCAGCTATTAACGACCAGCCAAGGTTTCGGCTTTTGTCATATATTCTCTTACTTTCCAGAGCCATTATATCAGGGGGCATTATGCCAGAAATTACCTCGATAGCTTCATGGGATCTAGTGCGAAAAGCGCTTGCGACTCTAATAGCGTTTAGTCGAAACAGAGATTTTGTACTCTTGCCGTATGTTTCGTATTTTAACGCTTGTCCCCATACAGGTGCAGCATGCATTATAATGGATTGGGTAAATTTTGCCAGTAGTAGCCTTCTGTTCTGGCTTGGCCCGCCTATGTTAGCCATTATTCGAGACAGCGCCGTGTTTACCCGTGCTGCTTTCTCACAAGCTTTTTCAATGTGCACTTTTAAGTTTAAGCGTGCATTAATCATGACTCCCAAGTATTTCAGGTATGGTTGGGTGTTGATGTTATGCCCGTCTATGCTTAGTGTGATGTTCTCAATTTTTTTTCTACTTGTGATCAAAACTGCTTCAGTTTTTCGGCCCGCAAGCTGTAGGTTTGACGATGTAAGCCAGTTTTTTAGTTTGTGAACTGTCGCACTACATATAGTCTTGATTTGATGAAGCTCTTTTGCCACTATTGCCAACGCAATATCATGCGCGTATCCGATTAATTGGATTGTTTTTGGTATAGGGATGCGGAGGATTCCATCGTAGAGCACATTCCACTATAGAGGGCCCAGCACAGAGCCTTGCGGTACTCCCCCAGTTGCTCTATATTGCTTAACTCCCTCGTCTGTGTCATAGAGTAGTATTGTATCTGACAGGTAGCTTTTTATCAAACGCAATAGATATGGTGGCGTGTCCAGGTTCCCTAAAGCTTGCATAATGTGGGGCCAGCATGCAGAGTTAAAAGCATTTTTTACGTCCAATGTTATGACGGCGTAATGCTCCTTGGTACCATGCATCCATCTTGTTCCTTCAATGGCATTTTCCGCTATTGATGTAAGCTTTTTTATTGCATCAACTGGCGAGCGCCCCCTGCGGAAACCATATTGGTTGTCGGACAAGCCTTCTTTTTCAATAAGGTGCTGCTCTAAACGATCAGCAATAAGCCGTTCGAAAATTTCGCCCATCGTATCAATCATACAGAAGGGTCGATACGAGCTTGGTTGACCAGGCGTCTTATTAGTTTTCGACAAAAGGACAAATCGTTGCTGTTTCCAAATTTTTGGGAAGACACCATCTCGAAAACACTTCTGATACGTCTCCGTGAAGAGTTTTGCACCTTCTTTCAGTTCGAGTTTAAGAGCTCAGTTAGCTATTCCATCTAGTCCTGGAGCTTTAGCGTTTCCAAAACGACCCAAGGCTGTATTTACCTCTGTTTCCGTGACAGTAGGTATATCTGTAATAAATGATGCGTTTGCTGGTAGTCGGTATTCTTGCTCATCTTCTTGTCTTGGGAAAAGGGTTTCCACAACCTTTTTTAAGATAACAGGACAAGTCGGCGTTTTTTTTTTGGCAACCACTAATCTTAGACATCACCAACTTATACGCTTCTCTCCACGGATTTTCATCAGCCTTGGTACACAGTTCTTTGTGCCTTGCTTTTTTTAATCGCATTTTTGAGGCCCTTGCGTTTTATTTTGAAAATTTCCCGCAGCCTTTCTCTTTCGCTTGTTCCTCTGCTTCTTTGGTATTGACGTCTAGCTTTGTGACAAGTGCCTCTGAGTTCAGCTATATCGCTGTTCCACCAGTATGTCGGTTTCCGTACGTAAGTGTGTTTTTTTCTGATCATTGCAGCATCACAGGCTTTGGTCAGGCGAGTTAACAGTCATTGCGCTTGCTCATTCGCGTCGTTTATGTTAGTTGGATGAGCGTTTAGCATAACTTTAAAAATCTCCTCGTCCATGGTTTCGATCTTCCACCCTTTTGTCTGGGATTTTTTAGGCTTGTTCTTTCCTTTACTTTATTTCGGACTCATTATTTCGATCATTATGGCCAAGTGGTCGCTGTGGGTATAAATGTCGCAAATCTGCCATTTTGTCCTTAAAGCTAGAGATCTGCTTATAAAAGCTATGTCAATAACGGAGCCCTGATCATTCTTCTCGAAAGTGTTCTTTCTTCCAGTATATCATAACAAAACGTCAAGTAAGGAGAAAGCTTTGAGCAGTGCTTTGCCTCGGTGGTTTGTACACTTACTTCCCCATTCTAAGGCCCATGCATTAAAGTCTCCAGCTGTTAAGTTTGCCGTTGTTGTCAAGGCTTCTCTGACCAGTTCGTCAAGAATCTTTTCAAATGCTGCTTGAGGTACGCTCGGCGGTATATAACAGCTATATATATGTACACCAGAAATTTTTGCACTGGTGTAGCTGGTCTTGACTGCAAGTTGCCCCTCTTGGATAGTCTTATCTCCTAGGACCCATATGGGCTGCCTTCCTTGTTGCATCCGAAACCCACGTTCCAGCGTCTGACTTGTTGTATTGTTCACATATTACCGCCACGTCTGCGTCCTGTTCGTACATCGTTTGCATTAGAAGATCTTGCGCTTCCCTGCAGTGATTTAAATTTATCTGGACCACTCTCATTTTCTTTTTGTTTTGCATGCTGTCTGGTAAATAGCGCAGTTTTTGCTACCCATTTGGTGCTTGAAGTTAAACCTTCCAGCTTTATTGCACACAATACAAAAAGGTTCCCTTTCACAGGTTTTTGCGAAGTGACCTTTTCCACCACATTTCATACAGAACTCACTCCTGTCTTCAGAATTTGTACATTTAGTTGCAGTATGTCCATATTCTAGGCATCTATAACACTTCGCAAGGTTCACGAATTCTGCAGAGAACACATCCAACAGTAATTTTTTCTGCGCTCAATAAGTAGCCGGCTTCTAGCGCTGGGAGGCTTATAGCGGCATTACATTACTTACATTTTTAATTAAGCTTTCGCTGAAGTTACTTAGTTCCTTGACTTGTGAGCGGATGGCATCGATTATATCATCCTTCGTAGTTATTTCGTCTACGTCAAGTATTTCTAGTGACTGTTCGTGTGTTAGCGCTTTTATTTCCGCCTGATCACCCAGTAACTTAGCAATCCCTTCTTTATATTCTCGGGCACGCCCTGTCTGTGCTCTTATAAGTTGCAGCAGTATATCTCCTTTGGCTGTCTTTCTGATTCGTGACACGTTTTCACCAAGCTGCTGGAGACCATCATCGTTTTTGACCGCCCTCAATATGTCGCTATATGACATGTTGCCAGTTTTTGTGATAACTATGGCATCAGGTCGCGGAGTGGGATTTATCTTCTTCTTGTTTTTGTTTTTGCTCTTTCGCGTCTTGAACTTGACCTTCACCCATGATATGGGGGCTAAACCAGCACTTAAGCCTCATCTCCGCGGCAAGGAGACTAAATTGATGAGGGTTGGTTTTACAACTGTTTGTACCAGAGGTCAAAAAGTACTCTAAAACCAAAAATATCAGTTTCAAGGCTTTACTCTTGATAGACAATGCTACAGGACATCCAGTAGACCTAGTTCAGTCAAACGTAAAAGTTCGTTTTTTACCACCTAATACAACATCAATATTACAACCACTTGGGTATTATAAAAACACTTAAATCTTATTACATACGTAGAACACTTGAACTTATATGGGAAAAATTTGAATGCAATCCCGATATGAAATTACCTGAAATGTGGAAAGATTTCTAAATTTTAAAACGTGTTGAGTTATTATTTTTTCTATTTGAAAATTAAAGTCCTCAACATTAATCGCTTGTTGGAAAAATATTTGGCCTGAAATCGTTTTGCAAGAAAATATTTCTGGTTCTATTAGTATAAATAACGAACCTATAGCTAACATTGCTAGATCAGTAGTTGGAGACGGATTTGACGTCCTGAACACAGAAGATATATAATATATGAATTAATAAAAGATGCAGACGATTTAGATGAGGAAGATTACAATTAGCTGATAAATCTGACGCAAATATTATAAATAGCAGTATCGAAGAATGCTCAGTGCAGATTATTGACGAAGTAGACGAAATTTTATGTATAGAAAACCTTAATAAAATAGTTAAACTGGGCAAACAATTGGAAACACTTGTTACGAATTGGGATTCTAATGCAGAGGGATCTACTGAATTTAAAATAGATCTTCAACACTGTCTTGCAACATATGTAAAAATGCAGAAAAAACATAAAATAGAACACGAAGAATCATTAAATAGTGAGATTTTAATTAAGGATGGCTTAATTAAGGAGGATGGTTCCATGTGTAGAAGTCCACGCAAGTGGGGAAAGTTACTGATCGCCATTCACTTGGGAGTGGCCAGGACGATTCTTCTACATATGGTTCAAGCAGCTCACAACGTCCGGGATTAGCCCACGTATCCTCTGGGTAGCTTCCGAACACCCGTTCGGGAGTGAGCTAACGTGAGAAGGCGAAGCATTCCAGGATAGCTGGTTGTGCGCTGGGTTTGGGACCCGCCACTTAAAAATCCCCCCCAATGAAAAGAATTAACAAGCCTCGGATGACAACTGCCTTTACTGATGACGACCCCTGCAAACGAAATAAGGAATATGATTTGAGGGCATGCACCTGGAATGTCCGGTCCCTTAATGGGGAAGGTGCCTCTGCCCGGCTTGTTGATGTCCTCGTGAGAGTAAAGGCTGGCATCACTGCCATCCAAGAGATGCGATGGACGGGGCAAGGTAAGAAAACCATAGGACCTTGCGACGTCTACTACAGCTGCCATGTAAAGGAGCGCAAATTCTGTGTCGGATTTGTTGTAGGAGGGAGACTTCGTCGCCAAGTACTGTCGTTCACTCCGGTGGACGAGCGTCTCGCAACAATCCGCATCAAAGCGCGATTTTTTAACATCTCGCTAATTTGCGCCCACGCCCGGACGGAAGAGAAGGACGATGCGACCAAAGATTCCTTCTATGAGCGCTTGGAGCGTTCCTATGAGCGCTGCCCCCGCCACGACATAAAAGTCGTGCTTGGCGACTTCAACGCCAGGATGGGCAAGGAGGGAATTTTTTGTCCCAAAGTCGGGAAATTGAGCCTACACAACGAAACATCCGGTAACGGACAGAGGCTGATCGACTTCACCGGGGCTCGAAAAATGGTAGTCTGCAGCACCAGATTCCATCATAAAAAGATCCACCAAGCTACCTGGCTGTCCTCTGACCGAAAAATGCGAAACCAGATCGATCATGTTGGGATGGATGGAAGACACGCTTCTAGTGTATTAGATGTACGTACGATCAGAGGACCCAACATCGACTCGGATCATTACCTCGTTGCAGCCAAACTGCGCACCCGCCTCTGTGCAGCAAAAAACGTACATCTAGGTTAGGTTAGGTTAGGTTAAATGGCTGCCCTAGCTAAAGAGCTCACTTAGACAAATGTAATTCGTCCGTTGTGGTGCCATACATGGGAGAGGGGAAAGGAGATGGGAAGGAAGAAGGAGCTTTGGGATTTGATACGATGATGACCATACATTTTACGACGGCGCCGACGGGGGCTGATTTGCGTTCGTAGTTGGCCGTAACAAGCTACTAATGAACTTCATCAACTTTATGACATCTACACCGGCTATATCCGCAGGCGTAGCGAAAAAGTAAGAGCCCAGATATCTAAGTCTTTGCCAGGCGAGAGCAGGGCAGCTGAGAAGAAGGTGTTGAGATGATTCCACCTCGTCCTCCAGACAGTTTCTGCAGAACGGACTTGAGGCAATCCCAAGTCTTACGGCGTGAACACCTAACGGACAGTGTCCTGTAAGGATGCCCACCAAATTTGAGAGCTGGGGTTTTGTTAGCCTTAGGAGTTCTCTTGAGCGTCCCCGATCTACCCGTGGCCAGAAGGATCTCGCGACCTTGCACGTTTGCGCAGTAGCCCAGCGCTCGCTGAGTTGACTCGAGGCCCATCTTTCCAGGAGCAGACCACAGCTTCTCAGGGGAACCCCAATTCTCTCATTACGCGACGAAACCGTCTCCAAAGTTCCCTGTCTAGCCAGCTCATCAGCCCAGCAGTTTCCCTCTATGCCGCTGTGCCCGGGTACCCAAATGAGCCTGATGATGAAGTATTCGGATGCAATCGAGAGAGAAGCCAGACATTCTCCGACCAATCTCGAGCGCACAAACAGCGAGCCCAAGGCCCTAATTGCCGATTGGCTATCGGAGTAGATGTTTACTTCCTTAACGGTAATTACCGAATTGAGCAACCAGTCCACCGCTTCCTTAATTGCGGATACCTCCGCTTGGAAAACACTACAGTGGTCCGGGAGCCTAAATTTAAGTTTGATGGGAGGCTCCTTGCAGAATACTCCCCCGCCAACCCTTCCGTCCAACTTCGAGCCATCCGTGAACATGTTTGCCATGCCTTGCCGCCGAATGTTGCACCCCGCCCACTCATCCCTTGAGGGAATGTGGGTAGAAAAAGGTCCGCTCGGACCTAGCGTGGGTGTACAGTGGTCCAGCACCATAGGGATGAACTCAAAGTTTTTAAGAATACTAGAGTGTCCGTAACTTAAGTCTAGCCTATGGCCCGAACACCTTAACCTGATTGCGGCGCGTGCAGCGGTAGTTTTTCCTACAATGTCCACGGGCGCCACATTCAGCATAGCGTTAAGCGCTAGAGTAGGAGTGGTACGGAGAGCCCCACTGATTCCAATGAGGGCAGACCTTTGTACCTTCTCCAGCTTCTTAACTGATACCATCCTTTCTAGCGAGTTCCACCAGACAAGGACTCCGTATAGCAAGATTGGTTTTATAATCGTGTTATAAAGCCAAAAAGTGACTTTAGGCGAGAGGCCCCATCTTTTGCCGATAGCGCCCCTGCAACCATACAGGGCGACTGTTGTCTTTCTGATTCTCTCCTCAATGTTTGGCTTCCATGTAAGACCTCTGTCAAGGATGAGTCCCAGGTACTTCACCTTGTCAGAGAGCACCAACGGAGCGCCCGATATTGAGGGGAGAAGCACTCTTGGTACTTTGTATTTCCTCGTAAATAAGACGAGCTCCGTCTTCAGAGGATTAATCGATAAGCCGCATTTAGCGGTCCAATTTATAACTAGATTCAGATACCCCTGCATCAGTTCCATCAGAGTATCTAGAAACTTGCCTCTGACAATAAGTGCCACGTCATCCGCGTAGGCAATCACCTTACAGCCCCTCCCCTCCAGCTCCTCCAGCAGACCGTTAAGTACGGCAACCCAGAGTAGTGGCGAGAGAACACCCCCTTGCGGAGTGCCTCTGTTCACTTGCCGGCGGAGAGAGGTGTCACCCCATTCTGCCACGACCGTTCTATCGGTAAGCATCGTGTGGATAAGCCTTATAAGTTCGGTTCCGACTCCTAGTTTACCTAGCGACCTGGTGATTGCCTCCGGGAGGACATTATTAAAAGCCCCCTCAATGTCGAGGAAGGCACCCACAGTGAACTCCTTCTGGTGGAGGGACACCTCGATGTCCTTAACAATTGTATGCAAAGCAGACTCTACCGATCTGCCTTTACAGTAAGCATGTTGAGCGCACGATAAACGCCCCCGAGGAATTTCACTCCTTATGTGCAGATCAATCAGCCTCTCCAGGGTTTTCAAGAGGAACGAGGAGAGACTGATTGGTCTGAAATCCTTAGGGGATACATGTGAAATCTTACCTGCCTTGGGTATGAAAGTTACTCTCACATCCCTCCAAGATCTGGGTATATAGCCCCTATCTATGCAGCTCGCGTAGATAGGAAGAAGCCAATGACAAGATACCTCAGCAGATTTCTGCAGTTGAGCCGGTATAATGCCATCGGGCCCAGGTGACTTGAAGGGTTTGAAAGAGTCAATCGCCCAAGCCAGGCGTCGCTTATTCAGCCAGCGGCGGTGGGTGTGTGGAGTGCTATGCGTCCTATCCCAGCCGATATTAAGCGAGCCCGGATTTGTCGGAAAATGGGCGTCAAGGAGTAACCGTAGTGACTCCTCGCTGCTCATGGTCCAGCACCCCGAGCTGTCTTTCAGGTACCCCATAGGTGTGGAGTTCCTCGAGAGAATACGTCTGAATCTCGCGGACTCATCACAGCCCTCCACGCTTTCGCAGAATTTCCGCCATGAGTCTCGCTTCGCTTTCCTGATTTCGGACTTGTAAATACTTAGTCCTGCTTTGTACAGTTCCCATCCCGAGGGAGACTTAAGTCTTCTGGCTCTATTAAAGAGTCGCCTACATGAAGCCCTGATTTCCGAGAGCTCAGTTGTCCACCAGGGCGGCTTTTCCTTTTTGGGGGGCGGTCTTAGTGGACAAGCGCTCTCGAGGGCTCTGTTGCACGCAGCGGTGAAAGTCTCCACCAATACATCTATAAATTCTTCCGAGAGATCCGCGTTTTCTTGCGGCGCTTCCGGAAGGAAAACCTGCAGGTTTCTGCAGTATAGGTCCCAGTCCGTACTCCTAAGGTTCCTGTAGGAGGATCTATTCGGTTTTGCTTCATTCAGAGAAAACTGGATGTATCTGTGATCCGAAAAGGAATGAGCGCAAAGCACCCTCCAATCAGATATTCGATACCTTAGTGCAGAAGAGGCTAAGGTGAGGTCAAGCACCTCTTCCCTGACCGTCGTAATGAAGGTTGGGTCCTTACCTCTATTGCAAATAACTAAGTCTTCGCTTATAATAAAATCAAAAAGTGACTCACCTCTTGAGTTGATATCCGAACTTCCCCAGCAAGTATGATGGGAATTTGCATCGGTTCCGATAATGACGTCGATTTTCCTTCCCCTCGCCTCAGCTAGGGCCTCCCTTAGCAGCAACGGAGGTGGCTCCACCTCGTCATCGTGTGCCATATAGGCTGAGATCAGCCAGAGTCTCCCGGTGGTGCTCTTCAGGCTTATAGAGACAATGTCCTCATTGCTGAAATTAGGCAAAATGAATGCTTTTAGTTCTTTTCTGATGAGTATGCAGGATCTTGGTTTACCTGCACCACTGTGAGCCATCAGTAAATAGTTTTTCGTCCTGATTCCAGAGATGCCGCTACTACTCAGCCACGGCTCCTGGATCAGGACTACGTCGACTCCACCTTGCTCAAGGTGGATTAGTAAGTTGGCGGAAGCTGCCTTAGAGTGCTGGAGATTTATTTGAAGAATCTTCATCTTCAATAATCTTCTCCAACATCCTGAGGTCAGCCTCCTCACTATCCGAGGCCAGAAGCCCCTCCTCCTCTGCCCTGTCGAACAGTTGCCCGATACTGAAGACTGACCCCGCTAAAGAGCGGGCGTCGTCAGCACTGCCCCCATCCGACATGACAGATTCCACATCCATCTCCACGGGAGCTTCCTCTACCGTGGGCCTATCCCCTCCCAGCATTACCGGAGTCGCAGAGACATCACCCCTGGCATCGGTCTGGTAAACCTTCATGGCTACCTTCTCGAAGCCATAGGTGATGATCCCTTTAGTTTCGGCAAGAGGTCCGAGGGACTCTGCATTTAGCAGAATCAGCGCTTGCCGAAAGTGTCCCTCGGACTTCTCCACCTTGACTACCTTCCAGTTATGCGTGGGAAGATTCGGGTTACAGTAACGGAGGATTTCCTCCACATCCTCTGGAGCAGAGGGCTCTGAGGGAAGCCAGACCCGGGCGCGTGGACGAAGAGGTAGGTCCTTTTTGTCCACAGCTTCCAGCTTGGCTCCCTTCCAGACCTCCCCCACCAGAGCTACTGCCGCCCTGTACATAGTAGCCGATCGCTCATCGGCACACACTATTCGCTTAAAGGTGCCGTGGTGCCACCCGGCACTCTCACAGCACGGTGGAGGTCCAGGGTTTTCCCTTACCACCTTCATAAAAACCGCAGAGATGGCCGATGCCACTATTTTCCACTCGTCCCTGGAAATGGCGCCATCTTCCCTGCTATTGTCGACCACCCCCAGAGTGATGGATCCCGCCTGCTTAGCGACTTCGCTAAAAGATTTCGGCGGACCGGCCCCAGCCCTCGGCTTCTCTACCTATGCGAAGAATGTTCGACATCCAAAAGCTGCAATCACAACAGACAGCCAGAAGATTCTCCACTCGACTCTCACTCTTGCTCTCGAAGAGCACTGCCCAACACACCGGCATGCGCGAGCAATGGAGCAACATTTCACGTTCCCTACGTACCGCCGCCGAAGAAGAAATCAGATTCCGGCGAGCCCGAAAAAACAATTGGTACGACGAGGAATGTCATGCTGCCGCAGAAAGAAAAGATGCCGCCTATAGAGTCACGCTGCGATCGGGCGCAACGCGAGCCATGTGGGATCGCTACAGAGAGCTGAAAAAGGAAGAGAGACGTATTATCCGACAGAAGAAACGAGAGGCCGAAATACGTGAGTGCGAGGAGCTTGAGATGCTGGCCAATAAGATCAACGCCCGAAAATTTTACCAGAAAGTTCGGCGGCTTACAGAAGGTTTTAAGACCGGGGCGTTGTCCTGTAAGAACAAAGACGGCGATCTGGTGACTGACGTACAGAGCAATCTTCAATTATGGAGGGAACACTTCTCGAACCTGTTAAACGGTGACAGCTGCGCATGTCCGAGAGAATGTGAAGATCCCGATACCCCAATCGTTGACGACGGAATTGTCGTTCCGTTACCCGACCATGACGAGGTGAGAATAGCAATATCACGGCTAAAGAACAACAAAGCCGCGGGCGCCGATGGACTGCCGGCTGAGCTATTCAAACATGGCGGCGAGGAGCTGGTAAGGTGCATGCATCAGCTCCTATGCAGAATATGGTCGGATGAAAGCATGCCTGCCGATTGGAATTTAAGTGTGCTTTGCCCAATCCATAAGAAGGGCGATCCTGCAATTTGTGCCAATTACCGCGGGATTAGTCTTCTAAATATCACCTATAAGGTTCTGGCGAGCGTATTGTGTGAAAGGCTGAAGCCCACCGTCAACCAACTGATTGGACCTTATCAGTGTGTCTTTAGACCTGGAAAGTCTACCATCGACCAAATATTTACAATACACCAAATCTTGGAAAAGACCCACGAGGGGAGAATCGACACAAATCATATTTTCGTCGATTTCAAAACTGCATTCGACCGTACGAAGAGGAGTTATCTGTATGCCGCGATGTCTGAATTTGGTGTCCCCACAAAACTAATACGGCTATGCAAAATGACGTTGCTCAATACGAGCAGCGCCGTCAGAATTGGGAAGGACCTCTCCGAGCCGTTTGATACCAAACGAGGTTTCAAACAGGTTGACTCGCTGTCGTGTGACTTCTTTAACCTGATGTTGGAGAGCATCGTACGAGCCGCAGAACTTAATCGCTCAGGCACAATTTTTTATAAGAGCGTACATTTGCTGGCGTATGCCGATGATATTGACATCATTGGCCTTAACAACCGCGCTGTTAGTTCTGCCTTCTCCAAACTGGATAAGGAGGCAAAGCAAATGGGTCTGGTGGTGAACGAGGACAAAACGAAGTACCTTTTGTCTTCAAACAAACAGTCGGCGCACTCGCGTATCGGCACCCACGTCACTGTTGACAGTTATAATTTTGAGGTTGTAAAAGACTTCGTGTATTTAGGAACCAGCATTAACACCGATAACAATGTCAGCCTTGCAATCCAACGTAGAATCTCTCTTGCCAACAAGTGCTACTTTGGACTAAGTAGGCAATTGAGCAGTAAAGTCCTCTCTCGTCGAACAAAACTAACACTCTATAAGACTCTCATCATGCCCGTCCTAACATATGGCGCAGAAGCTTGGACGATGACAACATCCGATTAAGTGACGCTTGGAGTGTTCGAGAGAAAGATTCTGCGTAAGATTTTTGGACCTTTGCACGTTGGCAACGGCGAATATCGTAGACGATGGAACGATGAGCTGTATGAGCTTTACGACGACATAGACATAGCGCAGCGAATAAAGATCCAGCGGCTTCGTTGGCTGGGTCATGTCGTCCAAATGGATACAAACGCTCCGGCTTTGAAAGTATTCGATGCGGTACCAGCTGGTGGTAGCAGAGGAAGAGGAAGGCCTCCTCTGGGTTGGAAAGATCAGGTGGAGAAGGACTTGGCTTGGACTTGGACTTGGTGTGTCCAATTGGCGCCGGTTAGCACGAGAAAGAAACGACTGGCGCGCTTTGTTAAGCTTGGCCAAAATCGCGTAAGCGGTTATCGCGCCAATTAAGAAGAAGAAGAAACCTTTGAACATTCTATTAAAAAAGATGTCAGTGGAACGTTATTTCAGATAGCCACGATAGCGAATATACTTCTAATAAAATTGTGTTTGGAATTATGTAATTTATTTGAAATTAACTTTTTCTTAGATACATATGTATACGTTATTTAATTAAAATGTTCTTAGTTCGATTTTAATAAAACGCACATATTTCGTTCATTACATACTTTTTCCTTATTATTTGATTTAAACATCTTTTAAAGAGAAAGTTAAACGTGAATCATTTGTACATAACGCGTTATATGGGGTCAGACAAGCGCGTTATGCGAGAATACTCCTACAACGCGTTTTCCTATAACGTGGAACCAATCTCCCGTGTTATAAGGGAGATTACTGTATATGATATTTAAAGTTTTCCCCAATTAATTCAATTCCTCTATTCTCTTTCTCTGCCATCCTAAAATTGAAAATGTTGCTGTTGTTATAACGATACCTCCTTGTATAGATACGCCTTACCATAGGTGTATCATCAGAAATGTATTTAAAATACTCCCACGTTTTTCTCAAACAAAACGATTCTCTCCCATATCAAATATTAAAATCACAATTTTTCAAGCAAGTAATGGCACTTCCTTCTGATTACACTGGATCACAAATTTCAACTTTTTTTCTGCACCAGAGACGCCGTTATGAAATTCCTATGTAAAATCATCGTCTGATTCCGAAAATCAAGGTTATTTTTTATTCTATGGTAACGTTTTTGAGATATTTACGAATTACCGTTATTTCTAAAAAAAAAAATTGGGCCCACTTAATCATATATATCTCGAAAACGAATTGAGCGATTCCAAAACCGTTTAATGCTTTTAAAAGGTAGTAAAATTTGCTATAAACTATGTGTAAAACACTTTTTGCTAGGCCCTGCAGATTCAAAGATAACGAACTATCATAACGGATTTTTTAAATTTTTTTTGTAAATATATAAAAAAATTTGTACTTTGAGAGAAAGGATCTCGAAAACTTTTTACTTTTTCGTATATTTTTTGTTTTCACGCTAAGTTCTGTTTTATTACAAAACAAATAAACTTTGATTAAACAAAATCGATGAACTAATACAAAAGTTACAAGCATTCAAGTTAATATATCCATTTAATACTTAAATACCCTACTGGTAATATGTGTTAGTATTCGCATATCAGTTAGTTACAGGTAGATTTTGGAAGGGTTATTAGATACAAAAAATTGTTAGTGTCGTTATCTCAAACACAGATACAGTTTCAAGCAAAATCATATGTTTAAGGCAGGTAGTGTTTTCTATGTATAACTAGGGAACCTTTTTGTATAGGTACGCTTGCATTTTTAGTTGATCTATGTAAGAATAAATAATAGTACATGTGCCTCGTTCCTTCATAATTTCTGCAAGGATCGCCGAATACTGGTCACTTTATAATTGGAGTTTATAATCCGTCATTTACATAAAAATTTGATATGAATAAAAGGGCGCGAGAGTTTGAGTGTAAAAATGATCCAGATATGTTCTGTTTCATCTGCGGGGAATTTATCGTTAAAAGGATGCGACGTGTGTTTTCAAATCATTTGAAATTTGCATACCATAAGTGTTATGGAATTGAGCGTAGAAACAATGAAAAACCATGGACACCGAATACTGTGTCCACCACATGTCGAGTCGAATTGATATTTTCGGAAACTGGAACCAAAAGGTACATCTTAAAAATTAGGAGTTTGCTCTCTTTTAATGCATATCTGACTAATTTCTTAAACTATCTATTTAGGCGGCATATGAAATTTATTACACCAATGAAGTGGAGGGAACCAACTTGTCATTCAACGGACTGCTATATTTGTACTACAAAAGTATTTGGGGTTGGAAAGTCAAGAAAAGTAACCTATGCGAGCGTATCTACAGTGTCATTACCAGAACTAAATTCAACGGAAGCTACATTGGCAGAATCAAATTTAACTTTAGTTCCGGCTCCAGTTTCATTGTCAACAGCAGTATCTGATTACGCGGCATCATGTTGTACTGAATTGCAAACGGAAAACGAAAGAAACCCTTTGTCACAAGCACAAATCAATGATTGGATACGGGATTTGGAATTGTCAAAAGAAAAGGCCGAACTACATGCCTCTCGTATGCAACAATTTAAACTTGTTTCATCCGATGTTATAGGACTCGTCTCGAACAATTCTCCCAGTTCTATACGAAGAAGGACAGTGTTTGTTATTGCAAAAACATTGCTGGTCTATTTAAACAGTTTGGTGAACCATATGATTCAAAAGAGTGGCGATTGTTCATAGACGGCAATAAATTAAGTTTAAAGGCCGTATTATTGCATATTGGAAACCAAAAGCCATCTATCCCGATCGCGCATGCAGTAAATACGAAGGAAACATATGAGACAATGCAAAAATTGCTTAAATTAATTAAATACGAAGAACATGATTGGAAAATATGTGCCGATCTAAAAGTCGTTGGAATGCTATGTGGTCTACAGTCTGGATACACACAATACTGTTGCTTTCTATGCAAATGGGATAGCCGAGCACGTCAAGACCACTACATCATAAAGGATTGGCCAGAATGAATCGAGTTTCAAGTTGGGGTGGATAACATAAAATACTCACCACTTATAAAGAAGGAAAAAATAATTCTACCTCCGCTCCACATCAAGCTCGGCCTTATCAAAAACTTTGTCAAGGCTTTGGACAAAGAAGGCGAAGCTTTTCATTATTTGAAAACAACCTTTCCACAGATTTCAGAAGCAAAAATAAAGGAAGGGATTTTTGTGCGGCCGCAAATAAGGAAAATAATGGCCAATACCCATTTCAAAGAACTATTGTCACCAGTGGAGGCAGCGGAGTGGGACTCTTTTGAAAAGGTCGTTACTTCTTTTTTAGGCAAACACAAAAGTCCTAACTTCGAGCTGATAGTGAACGATTTAATTAAAAACTATGCGGAAATGGGTAAATAAAAAACACATATAAGATATAATTTTCTTTCAGGAGTAAATATGTCTTTAAAAATTCATTTTCTGCACTCCCATTTAAATTTTTTCCCGCAAAATCTTGGCGACGAAATTGACGAGCATGGCGAAAGGTTTCACTAGCAAATGAAAATGATTGAAAGTCGGTATCAAGGATTCTGGGATGTCGCTATGATGGGTGACTACTGTTGGTTTCTCATAAGAGAAACCGATCTTTATATAAATAAGCGTCAAAACAAGACACATAACGTTTTCAATTATAAAATAAGATCATAGAGTTAAGACGGAATCATATGTACATATGCTATTATTTGTAGGGTACTTAAGTTTTACTATATGGATATATTTACTTGAATGCTTGTATCTTTTGTATTAGTTCATCGATTTTATTTAATTAACTTTATTTGTTTTGTAAAAAAACAGAGCTTAGCGTGAAAACAAAAAATACACGAAAAAGTAAAAAGTTTTCGAGATCCTTTCTCTCAAAGTACAAATTTTTTTATATTTTTACAAAAAAAATTTAAAAAATCCGTTATGATAGTTCGTTATCTTTGAATCTGCAGGGCCTAGCAAAAAGTGTTTTACGCACAGTTTATAGCAAATTTTATTACCTTTTAAAAGCATTAAACGGTTTTGGAATCGCTCAATTCGTTTTCGAGATATATATGATTAAGTGGGCCCAATTTTTTTTTTTTTTGAAATAACGGTAATTCGTAAATATCTCAAAAACGTTACCATAGAATAAAAAATAACCTTGATTTTCGGAATCAGACGATGATTTTACATAGGAATTTCATAACGGCGTCTCTGGTGCATTTTGGCTGTAAACCAGTGTTATTTAAAGTGATAACGTCAACTGGTTGTTAAAATCGCGAAAAATTAAGTAGCGGCTATCTGTAGTTAATATTCTGTGTACCGTACTTCTTTGAAAGGATGATAGATTATAAAGTTTGACAATCCGAAGCGAAATTGCGGTAGTAACTTCGGCTGTCACGTTCATTGTATATACAGGGTTGGCCATATTAAACTGACCCATTGAGTAACCCTATAACTTTTTACTGTAATTTGAAATCTAAGGTTTACGTCAACAAGCCAAAGACAGTAGGCGCACTTAAGGCCAATATCCGACGGGAAATAGCCGCCATATCGGCCGAGACGCTGGCCAAAACTATGGAAAACGCCGAAAAACGGGCACATTACGCTATACGAGCTAAGGGCGACCACTTGCGCGATATCATATTCAAAAAGTGATGCAAACGAATCTCCTTGAACTAAATTAAATGTTTTTCACAATGAAACACAAAAAAATGTTTCTTTTTCCATATTTTTTTAATAATCACATGGGTCAGTTTAAGATGGCCAACCCTGTACATATCCAAATACGTTCTAAGGGCGACCACTTGCGCGATATCATATTCAAAAAGTGATGTAAACGAATCTCCTTGAACTAAATTAAATGTTTTTCACAATGAAACACAAAAAAATGTTTCTTTTTCCATATTTTTTTAATAATCACATGGGTTAGTTTAATATGGCCAACCCTGTATCTACAAGTAAAAACACTCTTCTCCTTTCCATTTTTTTGACAGGCGTTAAGTGATATTTTGATAAAATTGATATGCCGTTTTGGGGGCAAGTGACTCGATCTTACACTATGTACAGTAAAAAGTGGCCGTACCTCGAAAGTAAAGTCTATGAAACAAACTCAGCGACCATCTCAGCACTTAAAGGAAATATCGTTCATGATGTCAATGTCAGCCCGACATCACTTCTCCAGCGAGTGGTACTCCGTGCCACTGGCAGAAGTGTCACTGGTAGGCCAGATTTCAAAAGTGTATCCGTAACGTAATGGTAAACAATAAGAGGAAATAATTTTTGAAAATGAAATTCGCATTTGTCTGCTTTGTAGTAGTTATCGAAACAAACTTTTGTCAATAGTAATCCTTTTTACACACTTTTATTAGCTCGGGTTGTATGTATGTATGTATGTAACGGAATCTTTGAGCTTAATTTTCACTGGCTTCTAAAAATCTGATCGACTTGGAATCTTGCACACCTATCAAGGACCGATGACAATGCAATAATTTGATAAAAGTTTTCCATTATCCTTATTAGGATTGCCAGGATTAATATTTTCTTTTCTTACCTGTGGGCAAAAAGTAAGGTGAATTTGGTTGTAAAATGAAAAATCTTTATTTATTCTTGTAAATCAATTTCATCCCCTTCAAAATAATCCCCTCTCGATGAAATACACTTATGCCAACGATTTTCCCAATCCCCGAAACATGCCAAATAGTCCATTTCCGGTATAGCCATCAGCACCTTCTTCGATTCAGCTTTTATCTCCTCAATCGACTCGAAACGTGTTCCCCGGAGTGGTCTCTTGAGTTTTGGGAATAGCCAGAAGTCACACGGACCCAAATCAGGCCGAATACGGTGGTTGCGGAACGATATGCGTGGAATTTTTGGCGAAATGGTCACGAAGAACGAGTGCAGTGTGAGACGAAGCATTATCGTGATGTAAAAACCAAGAGTTGTTGGCCCATAATTCTGGTCTTTTTAGACGAATTGCTTCACGTAAACGACGCATAACGCTCAAATAATATTCCTTATTAACAGTTTGGCCAGATGGAAGGAATTCATAGTGCACCACACCACGAAAATCGAAAAAAACTGTCATCATGACCTTTATTTTTGAACGACTTTGACGTGCTCTTTTCGGTCTGGCCTCGCCTTTAGCACGATATTCGCTTGATTGGGCGGTTGTTTCAGGGTCGTAAGCATAAGTTACAAATAGAATAATCCAAATTAGAGTTAAAAGCGTGGGATGCTTGATATAGTAAATATTACAATCATTCTGTTGGCAACTACCTATGTACAGAAGGTTATGAAAGTGAAGCAAAATGCATCCCACGCTTTTAACTCTAACTTGAATTATTCTATTTGTATCTTAATTTTTGTTATAATTCTGTTCTGAGGTAGTTGACTATGACTGATCGTTCGATTTGCTATTACTTCATTATAGGTCTCTTTGTCATTAAAATTTATTTTCTACTTTTTAGTTCGATTGGCAATAAAAGCGTGTTTTTTAGTTTTTTTAAACTATTTTTTATTTTAATTCATACACAAATCGAAATCTACTACATGGACAAACTATTGAAGTAATTTGAACAATTCTACCAGCTATTATTTATTGCTTTTCCTTCTTGACGACTTTTATATTTAATTGACGAAATTAATGAACCTTCAGTAACTCTAAAAGCTATTGGACACCAATGATACTGAAGTTATGAATATTCAGATTTTATAAATGTAGAATTTGATTCATATATAATTCCAACAAATGAATTAACAGCAGATAGATTCCGACTATTAGATGTTGATAGTCGTGTTATTTTACCAATAAATTCACAAATTCGTATTTTAGTAACAGCTGCAGATGTAATCCATTCATGAACAGTACCCGCTCTTGGAGTAAAGGTAGACGGAACTCCTGGACGATTAAATTAAATTAATTTTTTAATAAATCGACCAGGATTATTCTATTGTCAATGTTCTCAAATTTGAGGTGCTAATAATAGTTTTATACCTATTGTTATTGAAAGTATTCCTGTTAACCATTTTATTAAATGAATTACAAATAGATTAAATTCATCATTAGATGACTGAAAGCAAGTATTGGTCTCTTAAACCACTCAATAGTAAATTAGCACTTACTTCTAATGATTTATAGATAATATTTAATAATAAAAAATTAATTAAATTTATAACATTAGTTTGTCAAACTAAAATTATTAAACTTATTAATATTTTTTAATTCCACAAATAGCTCCAATTGGTTGATTAATTTTTCTTATTATTTTTTCTATCACATTTATACTTTTTAGAATAATAAATTACTACTCTGTAATTCCTCAATCCCCTAAATCTGATTCAACTAAAAAATCTTTCACTCAACCTCTTAATTGAAAATGATAACAAATTTATTCTCAGTTTTTGACCCTACCTCAAGTATTTTTAATTTATCCCTTAATTGAATAAGAACCCTTTTAGGATTAATAGTGATCCCTTCAACATATTGATTAATACCTTCACGATATCACATTTTTTGAAATTCAATTTTATTAACTTTACACAAAGAATTTAAAACTTTATTAGGATCTACAGGACATTCAGGATCAACTTTTATCTTCGTTTCTTTATTTTCACTAATCTTATTTAATAATTTTATAAGAATATTCCCTTATATTTTTACAAGTACAAGCCACTTGACATTAACTTTAACATTAGCTTTAACTTTATGATTATGTTTTATAATTTATGGTTGAATTAATCATACACAATATATATTTGCACATTTAGTTCCTCAAGGAACACCAGCAATTTTAATGCCATTTATAGTGTGTATTGAAACAATTAGAAATTTAATTCGACCAGGAACTCTAGCAGTACGATTAGCAGCCAATATAATTGCAGGTCATTTACTATTAACTCTTCTAGGAAATACAGGCCCATTACTTTCATACGCCATTATGTCACTATTAATTATTGCCCAAATTGCTTTATTAGTTCTTGAATCAGCAGTAGCAATTATTCAGTCCTATGTATTTGCAGTATTAAGTACTTTATATTCTAGAGAAGTAAATTAATTTAATTCATGTCAACACATGCTAATCATCCATTTCATTTAGTAGATTATAGTTCATGACCTTTAACAGGAGCTATTGGAGCAATAACATCAGTTTCAGGTTTAGTTAAATGATTTCATCAATATGATATTTCATTATTCTTATTAGGTAATATTATTACTATTTTAATTGTTTATCAATGATGACGAGATGTTTCTCGTGAAGGAACTTTCCAAGGATTACACACCCTACCTGTAACATTAGGTGTACGATGAGAAATAATTTTATTTATTTTATCAGAAGTTTTATTTTTCGTATCATTCTTTTGAGCTTTTTTTCACAGAAGATTATCTCCAACAATTGAATTAGGAGCTTCTTGACCAGCAGCAGGAATCAAACCTTTCAATCCATTTCAAATTCCTTTATTAAATACAGCTATCTTACTGGCCTCAGGAGTAACTGTAACATGAGCCCATCATAGCCTAATAGAAGGTAATCATTCTCAAGCTACACAAGGATTATTCTTCACAGTATTACTAGGAGTATAGGTGTTTTACTATTTTACAAGCATATGAATACATTGAAGCCCCATTTACAATCGCTGACTCAGTTTACGGCTCTACATTTTTATAGCTACAGGATTCCATGGAATCCATGTATTAATTGGAACAACTTTCTTATTAATCTGTTTAATCCAACATTTAAATAATCATTTTTCAAAAACACATCATTTCGGTTTTGAAGCAGCCGCTTGATATTGACATTTCGTTGATATTGCTTGATTATTTCTATACATTTCAATTTATTGATGAGGAAAATAATAGAATATAATTAATATTTACAATATCTATATAATGTATAAAGTATATTTGACTTCCACTCATAAAGTCTACTAATTAAGTACAATAGTATAGATAATTTTCTCAATAACTATTTTAGCTCTAACCTTAATAACAATTACAAGCATTGTAATAATTTTAGCCTCTTTTTATCAAAAAAAAAAGTATAGCAGATCGAGAAAAATGCTCCCCATTTGAATGCGGATTTGATCCAAAATCATCATCACGTCTTCCCTTCTCCATACGATTTTTCCTAATTTCAATAATTTTTTTAATTTTTGATGTAGAAATTGCATTAATCTTACCAATAATTTTAATTATTAACTTATCAAACATCATAATATGAACAATCACATCAATTATTTTCATTATAATCTTAATTATTGGTTTATACCACGAATGAAGCCAAGGTAAATTAAATTGATCTAACTAACGTATAAATAATATAAATAGGATTGTAGTTAATTATAACATTTGATTTGCATTCAAACAGTATTGAATTTTCTATCTATCTTAGATCTCTTTACTTAGTAAATTCTTAATAAATACAAACGAATATGAAGCGACTTATTGCAATTAGTTTTGACCTAATTTTAGGTAATTTACTACCCTTATTCTTAAAATTTAGTTAGATCTATTTATTTAGTAAATACTTAATCCCTTGTCATGTCGGTCTCCTTGCCGCGGGGATGAGGCTTAAGTGGCGAGTTAACCCCATTCTATGGAGATTAACTTACCACGAACTAAGAGGACAGCTTCATATAGGAATTGGGTATCCACTCATCCGCGGAACGGCGGAATTGGTGGCCACCCAAGTACTATGTGGAGAGTACCGTACCGACAACCTGGCAGGAGGGATAAAATGCATTTCTTTTCTTACATGTGGAGGCTAAATAAAGATATTTCTGCACGGGGTAACCCACTTTTGGGAAATCCTCCCGTCGAGCAATCGACGGCTCGGGCATCGGATGTGCAGGCCCGAACCCCACATTCCCCTATGACCGGAACTGACACCCAGGGTTCCGGAGGAAGCGCACTACTAGTGGTGAAACATGGCACATTGGCTATGCCAATGGAGAGCCGAGTGAGTGTGAGCGATACACCGCCATCGAAACGATCTGAAGCAACTGAACAAGTTGTGGAGGATGTGGAGATGGCGGACAATCTCTCAGTAGACTCAGACGGATCTCTGGTACCGAGTAAGTCTTTGACAACGGTTAAACCTGGTGTGAATCAGGTAAGTACCGGTAAAAAGACCGAAGTTATTGGAGAGTCGAACGCAGGTGTTGGTCTAACCGCAAGGCAGATCAAACGAAGAAGACAGAAGGCGAGGCAAGCCGAAGCACTAGCTAAGGCAAGGACTCAAGCTCCGTCAACTTCGACACCTGTAACGGAAACGGGAAAGCGTGGCAGAACAGAGGATTCCTCTGTAGCGCTGCGCTCTTCTGGAAACGAAACGGGGTCTGTGCCAACGACCGGGAAGAGGAGGAAGGCAAAGAAGAGGAAAGTTGAAAAACGGAATTCGGAAATGCCTGCATCCTCGACCCAATCCAAGGCAGACAAACCTTTGCCTGACAAGGCAGAGGCTAAGGGACCTCAAATGTCGAATGACACTCTTCCGTCAACGTCTGGCGAATCATTCGCGAGAATGGCAGCAAAGGCAATGACGGTGGAGATACATTCCGACAAACAAGATGGTCTACTGTCCAAAGGGCAACAAGACTATCTTGACAGCTATCTTTGGAAAGCTATCGGTGAGTCGAAAGACGCGCCGACATTCGAGGGGAAAAGCGTGGTGGACGGCATCGTAAAGGTGCACTGTTCCAATGCTTTTTCCCGAGAATGGCTAGAAAAAGCGATAGCAAAAATCCCAGCCTGCGAAAACAGCAAGTTTATTCTTGTTGAGAGTAGCAAAGAAAGGCTGGTACGAGCGAGTGTCTGGATTCCGGGTCCTTCCTGTAATTCAGCAGAACTCCTCAAACGCATCCGTGTTCAGAATACGGATCTTGACACGACTCTCTGGAGAGTATACTCGTGCACCAGGCAGAAATCCGCTACCACTTCGGAGGCGGGTTCCCACCTGGTACTGGGTATCGATCTTGGGTCCCTCAAGGTTCTTAAGTCGAAGTACGGGTGCCGTCCCCACCTACATCTGGGGCGGATCCAGTTCCGCGTCCAGGATAAGGTGGAGGACAAAGCGTAAATATACTCAGTCTCATGACTGAAGTAATATTTACACAGATAAATCTGCAGCATAGCAAAGCGTCTACGGCTCTCTTGTGCCGTAGGCATGCAAAACTGCAAACAAACCCACACATAATACTTATACAAGAACCATGGGTATGTCACAAGCGTATCTGTGGTCTAAGTGCTATGTCGTGGGGACAAATACTTCATTGTGAAGGGAATGTGAGACCGCGAGCATGTATTATCATGCCGAGGTTGATCGAACACACGATGTTAAAAGAGCTATGCTCCGGAGATATCGTTGCTGCAAAAATAAAGTACTTGAAAAGTGGGAACAGTGTCGAAGCTATTATAGTTTCGGCCTACCTACCCTACGACTCTTTACAACCACCTCCTTCGAGGGAGCTAAGAGAAGTGGTCAAGTACGCAGAATCCAATAATCTGGGGCTAATAGTGGGCTGTGATGCAAACTCACAGACCATTGTGTGGGGAAGCAGCAAATGCAACCCCAGAGGTCTCAAGTTACTGGATTTTATCCTGTCATCCGATTTGGTCATTCAAAACACTGGTAACAAACCAACTTTTGTGACCAGAAGGAGACAAGAGGTGATTGATTTAACACTTACCAATAGGTCAGTTGGAAATCAAATCAACCGATGGCGAGTTTTGGAAGAGGACTCTCTTTCTGATCATCGTCTTATCGAATTCCGACTGGGAATTGACACAATATCAATACCTTCCGGTAGGAATCCTCGAAATGTGGACTGGGACAGGTATGGTGAGCTTGTAACAGAGCGATTACCAAACCTGAAAAAACTCAAATCAGCAGAAATGATTGAAGATGCGACTAAGAAATTAGAAGGTACTTTAATCAATTGCTTTGAGGAACTGTGTCCACTCAGGCAAAGCAGACAGGGGAAAGCGGTTTCTTGGTGGAACCCTGAACTGTCGAAGCTTCGTGTACGGTCCAGGAAACTTCTTAATAAGGCCTTGAAGACCAAAACAGAAGAGGACTGGGCCAATCATCGACTTACACAGAGAGAATATAAGAAAAAAGTACGGCAAGCCAAACTTGAATCCTATAGAAATTTCTGCAGTAACGTCGAAGAAATGAGGGAAACAGCGAGACTTTGTAAGGTCCTTCATTTAGACCCCTCAGTAAGACTGGATTCCATTCGAAAACCTGATGGTTCATACACCATTTCCAAATCGGAAACGTTTAATGCTTTACTCGGAATCCACTTTCCGGGTAGTAGAACTCTCTCTGAAGGTGAGAGTGGCATGAACAACAACGGTGGCAACGGTGGAACCTCTAGGTACAGCTGGTATATTGCTAGTCGGATAGTGACAAGGGAATCGATAAGGTTTTCCTTATCTTCCTTTGAGAACTTTAAGTCCCCTGGACCTGACGGAATATATCCAGCAATGCTTAAAAAAGGAGGAGACAGGCTGATTGAGGTCCTGAAAAGGATCTTCACAGCCTGTCTTGCATTTGGTTATATACCATCCCAATGGCGACGCGTAAGAGCAGTATTTATTCCCTAGCAAAAAGTTTTAGACCAATCAGTTTGACATCGTTCATGTTGAAAAGTCTGGAACGAGTGGTGGAGAAACATATTCGAGTGGAGGTATTGCCGAGAAATCCACTTAGTAGAAATCAACACGCTTACCAGAGTGGAAAATCATGTGAATCAGCCTTACACGATCTTGTTAGCAAGATTGAAGCTGGGCTGGAAGCTGACGAATACACAATGGGCGTGTTCGTGGACATTGAGGGGGCTTTTGGTAATGCCACCTTCGGCTCGATATGTTCTTCTGCCGAACGACACGGAGTTAATCAAGCCATTATAAAATGGATATACTCCATGCTCTCTGAGAGGCTGTTAACCGCTGGTGGGAGCGATGACGAGCAAATCACAGTCAGGGCCAAGCAAGGATGTCCCCAAGGGGGTGTTCTTTCTCCGCTGCTGTGGTGCTTCGTCGTAGACTCCCTATTAGTGGAGATGCAGGAACTCGGCTTCCACGTCCAAGCATATGCGGACGACGTCTGTGCGCTAACATCGGATAAATCCTTAAGGAGGCTTTGCACTAAAGTGCAGAGGATTCTTGACAAAATCGATGATTGGTGCATGAGACAAGGTCTTTCCATTAATCCGAACAAAACAACTATAGTCTTGTTTACGAGAAAACGGAAATTGGATGGACTCAGTCTTCCAACACTGAAAGGTGTGACACTTGGTCTTTCCAACGAAGTTAAATATCTAGGAGTAATCTTGGATAAGAAGCTGACTTGGGAGACACACGTTTCACTGAAGGTGAATCGTGCATTGAAGATTTTTCAGCAATGCCGTAGAGCCTTTGGCAAAACTTGGGGTCTGAAACCTGCTGTGGTCCTATGGATATACACGGCACTTATCAGACCAATCATCACTTACGCTTCTGTGGTCTGGTGGCGACGGAGCATGGTTAAGTCCACAATCCGGGAACTATACAGGCTGCAAAGAAGTGTATGTTTATGCATCACGGGTGCCATGAGTACAACCTCTGGAGATGCCCTAAATGCTATGCTTGATTTGCTCCCCCTGGATCTTAAGATACAACACAAAGCAATAAAAGCAATGTGTAGACTCCATAAATATGGTTTCTGGCACGAAGATGGAACTTCGGGACACAGAGAAATCTTTAAGTTGCTGTCGGAGCAGTATCCACTGTTTTTGGCACCTAAAAATGACCTGATACCCACAGTTTCATTCGGAAGGAAATTTGATGTCAGATTTCCATTGCGTGAGCAATGGAGCAATCCAGGAGGCATGCAGGGAGGTTTGACGGATATTTTCTTTACCGATGGGTCCAAGACTGAAACAGGGTCTGGAGCCGGATGGTACTTAAACGATAGTAATAAGTATCACTACGCTATGGGGGGAATGGCAACTGTTTTCCAAACAGAAGTTTTTGCCATCCTAAAAGTAGCCGAATGGATAATCGAGAGGAGATGGAGCGGGAAACAGATTGGAGTCTTCAGTGACAGTCAGGCTGCATTGAAGGCCCTGGAGAACGCGAAGCAAACCTCAAAGATTGTTCAAGAATGTAAGAAGAAGCTTAATTCTGTCGCAAGACAAAACAGGCTTGTACTTATATGGGTTCCGGGACACTCCGGTGTTCAAGGAAACGAAATTGCCGACGAATTGGCCAACCGTGGATCAGCGGTGCCCCCACAGGGGCCAGAGCCAATAATCGGAATCAGTCCCGCAGGAATCAAGAACTGGATCAACGATTATGTAGGCAATCTACATAAAGAGCGATGGTCCGGTCTAGAACGCTGCAGAACTGCAAAGTGTTTTGTGACAAATCCGAACAGAAAACTGTCAAACTTTCTACTAAAACTTAGAAGGAAAGACATTCGGTTGATGGTCGGCATCATTACAGGACACAACCCATGGGGCCAGCATATGACCACCATTGGAATCATCGAGGACCCGGTATGTCTGTCATGCTTGGAGGAGGCGGATAGCACTGAGCACTTTCTCTGTGAGTGTCCTGCTTTCGCTAGAGCGCGACTACGAGTATTGGGTTCCGATGTCATGAGAATGGGTATTATTCGTTCTCTAAAACTGGAGGATATTTACAGATTTGCCAAAGAATCTGGAAAATTCTCACAGGACTAACTATCTCTATCTCTGTCTCTATTCTTTCCTATTTCTTTTTATGATACTTTTCTCTTTCCCTCCTTGACTATCTACCCCCTTTCCAGAGCTTTGAATACAATAGGCTTTTTAGCCTGAGTGTTTTAGGAGCCACCAAATCTCCTGGTGCTCCTTGGCTCGACCTTTTCAAATTTCAATTTCAATTTCAAATACTTAATCATTAACTTAATTCAAGCCAAAAAGAGGCATATCACTGTTAATGATAGAACTGAAATTTAATTTCCAATTAAGGAAGTAAGATTGTTCAAGAAAAAGCTGCTAACTTTTATCTTTTAATGGTTAAATTCCATTTATACTTCTATTTATATAGTTCAAAAAAAAAAACATTACATTTTCATTGTAAAATTAAAAATATTTTTTTATAAATTACTAAATTTTATTATTTAAATTAATTAATCAATATAACTAAATCAATTTTATATAAGATAAACTATTATTTATTGAAATAAGTTAAAAATAACAAAAATATTAAAAAAATGATAAATAATTCTAAAATAGAAAAATTCAATGAAAACAGCCTATTTCATTTATTTAAATATATAATTTTACATAATAATAATAATATATAATTTTACTATAATAATAAATAAATATAATAAAAAAAATTTAGTTAGATCTATTTATTTAGTAAATTCTTAATCTACTAAAACTTATTCACTATATTCAAGAATTAAACAATTACCTTAACATCTTCAGTGTTATACTCTATAATTTGAGCTACTTGAATAAAATAAGAAAAAAAATCTAAAAAGGAAAGTAATTCATAAAACAAACAATAAAAGATACATTTTTAAATTATTATTATGTAAAAAATAAACTAATTGAGAATATTCAACCAACTTATTATACAAATTCTGTCCTCCCATAAATTCAGATCACCCCTGATCAAAAGATTTATAAACAATTCTACCTAAAACTAAAGGAGGATTAATTACACCATATGTAGAAATATAAGGTATAAATCATATCGAACCAGAAAAATAACTCACTACATAATTATTAAAAAGACTTATTAAAATAAAATAAAGATACATTAGAAATTAAATAACCTAATAATCCACCACTAATACAAACAAATAAAGTCAATAATTTCAAATAAATTGGTAAACAAATTATATAAGGAGTCGGAAAAATCAATCATCTAAGTATACTACCACCAATAATTCTCATAATCAATAACCCTCTTATACCACGTAATATAACTCATCCTTCATCTCTTAATATATTTAAAGAACCACAATTCAATTCACCAGTTATAGAATAATAAACCAAACGGAAAGAATAACATACTGTTAATGTTAATTAATTAAAAAAAATAAAGAAACAAAGAGAATGTATTAATATAACTTAAAGACACAATTTCTAAAATTAAATTTTTGAATAAAATCCAGCTAAAAAAGGTATCCCATATAAAGCTAAATTAGCAACATTAAAACAACCAGAAGTTAAAGGTATATAAATTCCTAACCCCCCTATCAACCGAATATCTTGAGAATTATTTATATTGTGAATAATAGCTCCAGCACACATAAATAATAATGCCTTAAATAAAGCATGACTCAATAAATGAAAAAAAGCCAATTTATAAAATCCTATTGATAAAATTCTTATTATTAAACCCAACTGACTCAAAGTAGATAAAGCAATAATTTTTTTTTTAAATCAAATTCAAAATTAGCTCCTAATCCAGCTATAAATATAGTCAATCCAGATAATAAAAGTAAAACTTGACCTATTCAAGAATTACACAATAAAATATTAAACCGAATTAACAAATAAATTCCAGCAGTAACAAGAGTAGAAGAATGAACTAAAGCAGAAACAGGAGTAGGAGCGCTGCTATTGCAGCAGGCAACCAAGATGAAAAGGAATTTGTGCTCTTTTAGTTACAGCAGCTAATATAATTAATCCACCAATAATTTCTATTTCAATTCTATTTTTTAGTGTCTCCAAATAAAAAATATAATTTCAATTTAATTAACATTCGAGCAATAGCTAATAAAAAAGCAACATCACCTATTCGATTTGATAAAGCAGTCAATATAACAGCATTATAAGATTTTACATTTTGAAAATAAATAACTAAACAATAAGAAACTAATCCTAATCCATCTCATCCTAATAAAATTCTAATTAAATTAGGACTAATAATTAATAATATTATATATAAAACACTAGCATTACCCAGTGGGCTTCGCACCACCATACATTAAATGTTTTTTTATATCGCAAGAAATTTTTCATATTAAGTTTTCTTTATAGAACTCGTAAAATGTTTAAACAGTTGAATTAGTTGATTTTTTTCATTCAACATACTTTCTAAAGATGTCACAACAGCCTTTTCTGTACTTTTTTAAAATTTGATTGTGGTGGTCACCTACATATATACAGGTAAGGTGAAAGAGCCGATAAAAACTTGTAATTAAACTTTGATTCTTTAATTTCTATTTCAATTTTTTACGCTAAATAAATTATGCTAAAATAAATAAAGTTAAAAATGTTTTTTCCAGTTCCTCCTGGAGCATTCAATTTTTTATTATATTTGCGTCCAAAATGACTTGCAATTAAAAAATTGATGCGAAAGTTGATTGCATCGCAAAATAAAATTGTTTTCTTGAGGGCGAATCATTAATCGATACGAATAAAAATTCATCGCACTGACGGTTTTCGATGATTTTTGACCTGCGATGCAAAAATTAATTAGCGTATGAAAATTATTTAAAAATCATATTTAAACAAAAATAAAATGTGTATGTACCAGTTGTTGGATTTATCATTGGTATGTTGATATGATAGCCAATCGTCCCCTCTCCAAAACAAAATGGGGTATTGCAATGCATCATAACAGCGATGGAGTTCTGAAATACGTTGTAATTGCTCATTTCTACGATACAAAACAATATCTCGTGGCTGAAACTGTTCCCCAACCACAACAATAGCTACTTCATCAATCGTTGGTACATTGAATCGTCTGGCGTGCTCCCAATTGGTGTTTTATCGGCTTTTATTATGATTTTGTGGCCATCGGTGGGCATCAGATCGAGTGCCACTTTGAACAATTTTACCAATTCATTGTGTTGATGGAACATTGTTTGCAATTCATTCACGATTGATCTTCTCGTATTCGTCGAAATTGCACAGCGCTGATCTAATTCACGATTCTCATCACCAATAAAATATATTTGCAAAAATTGATGGTCACCATCTGGGAATGGTAGCAAAGACCCAGTTCTATGGTATATATATTTGACCTTGAATCTGTAAAGTTCGAGAAATATATGTAGATAACGGATCTGAATTTTTAAAAACATTTTAACTGGTTGTAGTACATAAGAATGCAACCTCTTAACCTGAAGGCGAGTTCCCAATTGGTCTATATCTGGAGTCCTTAGTTACTCAGCGAAAAGAAAAGTCCTCTTTCATTAGCATTTATCAACAACTTACAATGGATACTCATGTGGTTCAAACACATCCTAGGGTTATCCAGGTCCAAATTTTGGCCGATATCTCGAGACCCTAGTCACGGAGCGGCATCAAAAATACTCTGCACTATAGAATCATCAGCAGCTTCCATTTGCTACCCATATTGTACAAACACATCCTAGGGTTACCCGGGTTCACGTTTTGGCCTATTCCTCGAGACCCTGGTATCAAAGCCTAAAAGTTTGGTTTGGATAGGTGAGCCCATTCTTGAGTTATAAGATTACCAAGGAAATGTAACTTCTTTTTATATAAGAACTAATATAATAAAACGATTAATATTTAAATCTCCCCCCATATATTCCTTTCTATAATAAATAACTAAAGAAGAAATTAATATAACAAAAGATATAAACAATAAACTCATTCAATCAAATAAAAAAGTTATAACAATTCTACATGAATTAAATCTAACTACTTCTCATTCAATAAATATAAAAAAATCCTTAATTATTACACTGGTCGACAAAAAATGATTATTTTTCTGATTCAAGCATCGGACCCGGCCTATCTTATAGATTTTTCATCGCTGAATACGAATCTGACCTTAAAAAGTTTCCATCACGTCAAGATAATAATTATTAATAATCTAAATAAAAAAAATTAATTCTAAATAAAATTAAAATCAGGAATCTAATTCTACAAATAGATAAATACTTTCTCACGATTTAAAATGATTAAAAATCATATCATTGACACCACAAATCAATATTTTAAATAAACTATTTAAATAAAATTAAAGTCAAATTATACAAATATCACTCTTCAAAATTAATAAATTTAAAGGAAATCAATGTAAAACTAATAAATAGTATTCCCGAATTTTACCTCCTCTAAATGAATAAACTCCAGAAAATAATTTACCATGCTGACTATAAGCATATAAATATAAAGTATAAGCAGCTCTAAAAAAAGATAATAAAGATAAAGAAATTATTGTTAATCAAGATCAACTAACAATTTTATTTAATAAACAAATTTCACTTAATACATTTAACACCTTCCCGCCGCACAGTGGGGCAAAAAAAGTGCCCGTGGACAAATGAGGATAGAGGTCACAATTTTTCTTCTTTTTTAACTTTTTTTTTAACTTAAAGCTGATAAAATTGCGCATAACACCACCGTTTTTGTTTTTTGAAAAAAAAAATTTTTAAATAATTTAATTAATGTTCAAATTGAAAAAAAAATTTTTTTCCACTTTATACAAGTATATTTTCTTGTAAAATAATATTATTGTCTTAAGGAAGCTTAAAATATTTAAAACAATTATTCACAAATAAATTTTGATATTGGTTGCATTGTTAAAAAATTTATTACATTTGTTATAAACAAATAAGTGGACAAAAGCTGTTTTGCTCGAATTATGAATATTTAATTATTGAATTCAGTTGGATTTTCAATTTTTTTAGTCTAACAGTGATTTGAATGAAACTAACTATTATAAACAAACAAATATAATGTTATTAACAATTTTTATAAACATTATATTTGTCGAAGTTGTTTATCGCACAAAATTCCTAAAATTTTATCAACCATACACATAGTTATTGCTCAAGATTGACTATATTTATTTTATTTAATAAATTTTTATGCATAGCATTGTTTAAACAAACCTTAATTAACAAATGCCCAGTAATGTTGTTTTTAGCCGCATTAACTTTGTTTTTTTTTTTTAATTTTTGCTTATTTGTAAAATATTTTTTTAATCATTTATATAATTTGTCAACTAATAACATTTAGTATTGTTATTAACAATTTAATAAACAATTTTTAAGCATAAACAATTTTAGTTTAAATCAGGTAACTTTTTCAGCTTTAATTAATGACGTCAAGTGGAAAATGAAGTTACTTAAAAAAATTTCCTTATTAGATAAAACTTAGACATTTGTTTATATCTTGCCTAATTAACAAACGTATACTCTTAAAATTTATAGTCTTACAGTCTTCTTCTTTTTTAATTCTGTTCCGAATATTGATAATATTTTTCAAAACTCATTTCATTTCACAATGAGTAATGATACTAATGATTGCCATTACACAAAATTTTATTTATTGATAAGTAAAGCAATTGCTTCTGGCAGCAAGGGTTTTTGTACTTTAGGATACTCTTTTCTTAAGTTTGATATGTACATGTCTGCTGAAATCAAAAGGTAATGAATTAAATCGGTATTAGTTTCAATACGACTGCTTTTTCGGGTATTATCTTGTCTGCATCTTTTGAAATCTATATTTTAGAAGGGAATTGAAATAACTTAAATTATCACCCTAGATTAACAAAAGTTAACAAACCCTGTTTTAGACGTTTAACTATATTACTTACATTAAAGTAAAAACTGACCTTTACTTGATCCAGAAGAAGAATCAAGTTAATTTACATAAGAACCAAAATTGGGATTACAAACACTTTTGTAGTCGTTTACCAACATCACATATACATGTACCTCACGTCTACATCTCCATCTGCATCTACATCTACATTAACAAAATCAACAACATTATCAACTGATGATACTTTATATCCCAATTTTGGTTCTTATGTAATTTAACTTCATTTTTCTTACGCATCAAGTAAAGAGCTGTGTCTTTCTAAGCCGCTGTTTTATTCCATACTTCATTTGTTTTTCTCCTTACTACTAGAACCTATCACAAAGTCAGTTTTTACTTTTGTGTGAGTATTTAAGCGTCTAATACAGGGTTTGTTAACTTTTGTTAATCTAAAGTGATAATTCCGGTTACTTCAATTTCCTTCTGTATATACTAGTGTTTCTTTCCAAGTCATTACAATTATTAGTTCAGTATATATTTTTTGTTTTATTGTATTTTTGACGTGATAACGTCTTATAATTCGATTTAACAGGCTGCACGCACGAAAAAATGTGTCGTTACCTTGCTCATTAGTGTTACCTTGCTCATTGCCGTTACCTTGCTCATTTGTCGTTACCTTGCTTATTGTCGTTACCTTGAATGAACTGCAAGCGAAAGCGGGGAACGAACGACAAAGCAAACAATCAAACGAAAGGCAACGTTCAACATCTTGCTCTCTCCTATTTAAGTGAGCGTATATATGTATGTATATGCGCAAATGTACATATATAAATTCACGTATTTGTATTTGCATATGCCTTCTTATTGATTATTATTAATTTGATTTACTTGAAGAATTTAAAATAAAACCAAGTTTGTTAATAATACGTGTTGTTTTAATGTTATTATTATTAATTTTTTTATTATATATGAAGGAAAAAATGTATGGTAATATTTACCTCACACCTTATAAGATATGTTGTATACTAATATATGTATATAAACATGCATATACATATACAATTTCGCGCAATTTTCAAAAAGAACAAATCTATATGTAAAGATGTATACAATGTGTGCTGATGTGCTTGAACTGCAAGCGAGAGCGCGGAACGAACGACAAAGAGCACAATCGGTCCCCGCGTTCGGCAACGTGTGACATTTGGCTCTGTCCTACTTGAGTGAGCATATATATGTATGTATATGCGCATTTGTATATAAATTCACATACTTGTATTTGCATATGCCTTCTTCCTGTGTGCATGGTAATGAACCAGTTCTCTGTTGAGAATAAACGATGATAGGAAAAATAGCAAATGAAAGGGAGTGTTTCAAGTGCAATGTGGCTTGAGAAAGTCAAATCGATGATGATGCCTCTAAGTGTTGTTGACTTATTAACGTCTGATGCACAATCGAAATTGAAGATATCTTTCATGAATTTGATAAATGTTTCGTCATTTTTCACGTTTGTGTAAATGTAACTTGACCTATTCCATTGCAATTCCATTTTCCTCCTCCTCTATATCCATACAAAATATCTATCAAACAAATAAAATTAAAATTTTGTTTTGAAAATTGCAACCATTCCATCAATATTTTCTTATGACGTTGTCACGTTAAACTATCGTCAGTAAACCGACTTTACAGACAACCTCTTTTATTTGTGTTATTTTATTTCAACTTCGTTAGTCTTAAGGGATAAGGTAAGTTTATTTTGATTTTTAGAATTAAGTTTTGATTTTGATTGCAACAATTTTTTATTTTTAAAACGGATCTGATTGAGATTGAGTACAGAGAAATGTGCAATATACTTTTGGCTTCAAAAGTAATGAATGCAGGAGTGCTTTTAAATTATTTTAAAGAAAAATACAATATTCCTGAATATTTAGTGGAATCGTTTCGTCTTAAACTATGCCGCAGTTTTATGCCATACTTCCATAAGAGATGGATGAAAGTTTTGCCAATTAAGAAAGGTAGAGAAGACCATTTTTTAAAGGAAAACAAAGATTGGCTAAACTTAAAGTTATCGATTTCTGTACAGTCTTCTTCACAGGTGTTAAAAAAATCAAAAAGTTTTGATCAATGCTGTGAAAAATCAAAAAAAAGGAGAATTGAAGTATTGAGGCATTACTTATCAGATGATAAAATAGATTTAGTGAAAACATTGCAAGTAGTAGATAATGAAACAGCTGTTGACATAGTAAAAAGAGGATTATCGATTCATTCAGAAAATAATGAAGAAATTCCTACCGAAAATGATAAAGCAATTCCCTTCACTGATGATGAGGCACTTGCAATGTTTCTAGACCTATCTTTGACAAAGAGAACATATGAGCTTTTGAGGGAAGTATTAAAGAAAAAGAATGTAGACATACTACCTCCCTATAAGCATATAACATCTGCAAAAAGTAAATGTTATCCACCAAGTTCGTCAATAGAAATTACTGAAACTAGAGCTTCTATTAAATTACAAGCTCTTTTGGACCACACTGCGTCGAGATTATTAAGTACCGAAAATATAACACCTCTTTTAGAATCAAATAAAGTAAAAATGATTTCAAAATACGGTGGTGATGGTACGTCTGGATTTAATTGTTTTAAGCAAAGATTTGAAAATTCAGAAAATTCAGATGAAAGTATTTTTCTGATGTCTTTAGTGCCTCTTCGTCTTGAATGCGGAAATAATACTTTGACCTCTGTTATCGCGAAAAAATTGCTTACCAATTATGTTTGAGTACGCAAAAGAATCAAAAGATAAAATACTGTCTGAATTTAGGAATATTAAAAATGAAATAAAAAAATTAAAACCAAGTATAATTAAAATTAATGATACCACTTATTATGTAGAGCATCAATTAATGTGCACAATGGTGGATGGAAAAGTTTGTCAGCATTTAACAGAGACTTCTTCTGCAGCAAATTGTATAGTTTGTGGAGCCAAACCAAGTGAAATGAATAACTTGTCACAAATTTTGCATAGAGAAGAAAAGATAGAATCATTTTCGTTTGGATTACAAGTCTTACACTTGTGGATTCGTCTAATGGAATGTGTGCTGAACATCAGTTACAGGATACAAATTAAAAAATGGTCGTGTAAGACTGCAGAAGGAAAATCTAATATTTTAATATTAATAATATTTAATATTTTTACTTTAATGTAAGTAGTTAAACGTCTAAAACAGGGTTTGTTAACTTTTGTTAATCTAGGGTGATAATTTAAGTTATTTCAATTTCCTTCTAAAATATAGATTTCAAAAGATGCAGACAAGATAATACCCGAAAAAGCAGTCGTATTGAAACTAATACCGATTTAATTCATTACCTTTTGATTTCAGCAGACATGTACATATCAAACTTAAGAAAAGAGTATCCTAAAGTACAAAAACCCTTGCTGCCAGAAGCAATTGCTTTACTTATCAATAAATAAAATTTTGTGTAATGGCAATCATTAGTATCATTACTCATTGTGAAATGAAATGAGTTTTGAAAAATATTATCAATATTCGGAACTGAATTAAAAAAGAAGAAGACTGTAAGACTACAAATTTTAAGAGTATACGTTTGTTAATTAGGCAAGATATAAACAAATGTCTAATTTTTAACTAATAAGGAAATTTTTTTAAGTAGCTTCATTTTCCACTTGACGTCATTAATTAAAGCTGAAAAAATGACCTGATTTAAACTAAAATTGTTTATGCTTAAAAATTGTTTATTAAATTGTTAATAACAATACTAAATGTTATTAGTTGACAAATTATATAAATGATTAAAAAAATATTTTACAAATAAGCAAAAATTTAAAAAAAAAAACAAAGTTAATGCGACTAAAAACAACAATACTGGGCATTTGTTAATTAAGGTTTGTTTAAACAATGCTATGCATAAAAATTTATTAAATAAAATAAATATAGTCAATCTTGAGCAATAACTATGTGTATGGTTGATAAAATTTTAGGAATTTTGTGCGATAAACAACTTCGACAAATATAATGTTTATAAAAATTGTTAATAACATTACATTTGTTTGTTTATAATAGTTAGTTTCATTCATAATCACTGTTAGACTAAAAAAATTGAAAATCCAACTGAATTCAATAATTAAATATTCATAATTCGAGCAAAACAGCTTTTGTCCACTTATTTGTTTATAACAAATGTAATAAATTTTTTAACAATGCAACCAATATCAAAATTTATTTGTGAATAATTGTTTTAAATATTTTAAGCTTCCTTAAGACAATAATATTATTTTACAAGAAAATATACTTGTATAAAGTGGAAAATTTTTTTTTTTTCAATTTGAACATTAATTAAATTATTATATTTAAAAAATTTTTTTTTCAAAAAACAAAAACGGTGGCGTTATGCGCAATTTTATCAGCTTTAAGTTAAAAAAAAAGTTAAAAAAGAAGAAAAATTGTGACCTCTATCCTCATTTGTCCACGGGCACTTTTTTTGCCCCACTGTGGCGGCGGAAAGGTGTTAAATACATTAGGTGAAATTTGTTTATTAAATAGAATTGTTAGTTGATCTTTATTACCAATAATTTCTTTATCTTTATTATCTTTTTTTTAGAGCTGCTTATACTTTATATTTATATGCTTATAGTCAGCATGGTAAATTATTTTCTGGAGTTTATTCATTTAGAGGAGGTAAAATTCGGGAATACTATTTATTAGTTTTACATTGATTTCCTTTAAATTTATTAATTTTGAAGAGTGATATTTGTATAATTTGACTTTAATTTTATTTAAATAGTTTATTTAAAATATTGATTTGTGGTGTCAATGATATGATTTTTAATCATTTTAAATCGTGAGAAAGTATTTATCTATTTGTAGAATTAGATTCCTGATTTTAATTTTATTTAGAATTAATTTTTTTTATTTAGATTATTAATAATAATTAAGGATTTTTTTATATTTATTGAATGAGAAGTAGTTAGATTTAATTCATGTAGAATTGTTATAACTTTTTTATTTGATTGAATGAGTTTATTGTTTATATCTTTTGTTATATTAATTTCTTCTTTAGTTATTTATTATAGAAAGGAATATATGAGGGGAGATTTAAATATTAATCGTTTTATTATATTAGTTCTTATATATGTTTTATATAATATATAATATTATTAATTATTAGTCCTAATTTAATTAGAATTTTATTAGGATGAGATGGATTAGTTTCTTATTATTTAGTTATTTATTTTCAAAATGTAAAATCTTATAATGCTGGTATATTGACTGCTTTATCAAATCGAATAGGTGATGTTGCTTTTTTATTAGCTATTGCTCGAATGTTAAATTGAAATTATATTTTTTATTTGGAGACACTAAAAAATAGAATTGAAATAGAAATTATTGGTGGATTAATTATATTAGCTGCTGTAACTAAAAGAGCACAAATTCCTTTTCATCTTGGTTGCCTGCTGCAATAGCAGCGCTCCTACTCCTGTTTCTGCTTTAGTTCATTCTTCTACTCTTGTTACTGCTGGAATTTATTTGTATTTGTATTTATATTTTATTGTGTAATTCTTGAATAGGTCAAGTTTTACTTTTATTTTCTGGGTTGACTATATTTATAGCTGGATTAGGAGCTAATTTTGAATTTGATTTAAAAAAAAATTATTGCTTTATCTACTTTGAGTCAGTTGGGTTTAATAATAAGAATTTTATCAATAGGATTTTATAAATTGGCTTTTTTTTATTTATTGAGTTATGATTTATTTAAGGCATTATTATTTATGTGTGCTGGAGCTATTATTCATAATATAAATAATTCTCAAGATATTCGGTTGAAAGGGGGGTTAGGAATTTATATACCTTTAACTTCTGGTTGTTTTAATGTTGCTAATTTAGCTTTATATGGGATACCTTTTTTAACTGGATTTTATTCAAAAATTTAATTTTAGAAATTGTGTCTTTAAGTTATATTAATACATTCTCTTTTTTTCTTCATTTTTTTAATTAACATTAACAGTATGTTATTCTTTCCGTTTGGTTTATTATTCTATAACTGGTGAATTGAATTGTGGTTCTTTAAATATATTAAGAGATGAAGGATGAGTTATATTGCGTGGTATAAGAGGGTTATTGATTATGAGAATTATTGGTGGTAGTATACTTAGATGGTTGATTTTTCCGACTCCTTATATAATTTGTTTACCAATTTATTTGAAATTATTGACTTTATTTGTTTGTATTAGTGGTGGATTATTAGGTTATTTAATTTCTAATGTATCTTTATTTTATTTTAATAAGTCTTTAAATAATTATGTAGTGAGTTATTTTTCTGGTTCGATATGATTTATACCTTATATTTCTACATATGGTGTAATTAATCCTCCTTTAGTTTTAGGTAGAATTGTTTATAAATCTTTTGATCAGGGGTGATCTGAATTTATGGGAGGACAGAATTTGTATAATAAGTTGGTTGAATATTCTCAATTAGTTTATTTTTTACATAATGATAATTTAAAAATGTATCTTTTATTGTTTGTTTTATGAATTACTTTCCTTTTTAGATTTTTTTTTCTTATTTTATTCAAGTAGCTCAAATTATAGAGTATACCACTGAAGATGTTAAGGTAATTGTTTAATTCTTGAATATAGTGAATAAGTTTTAGTAGATTAAGAATTTACTAAATAAATAGATCTAACTAAATTTTTTTTATTATATTTATTTATTATTATAGTAAAATTATATATTATTATTATTATGTAAAATTATATATTTAAATAAATGAAATAGGCTGTTTTCATTGAATTTTAGAATGATTTATCATTTTTTTAATATTTTTGTTATTTTTAACTTATTTCAATAAATAATAGTTTATCTTATATAAAACTGATTTAGTTATATTGATTAATTAATTTAAATAATAAAATTTAGTAATTTATAAAACAAAATATTTTTAATTTTACAATGAAAATGTAATGTTTTTTTTTGAACTATATAAATAGAAGTATAAATGGAATTTAACCATTAAAAGATAAAAGTTAGCAGCTTTTTCTTGAACAATCTTACTTCCTTAATTGGAAATTAAATTTCAGTTCTATCATTAACAGTGATATGCCTCTTTTTGGCTTGAATTAAATTAATGATTAAGAATTTACTAAATAAATAGATCTAACTAAATTTTAAGAATAAGGGTAGTAAATTACCTAAAATTAGGTCAAAACTAATTGCAATAAGTCGCTTCATATTCGTTTGTATTTATTAAGAATTTACTAAATAAAGAGATCTAAGATAGATAGAAAATTCAATACTGTTTGAATGCAAATCAAATGTTATAATTAACTACAATCCTATTTATATTATTTATACGTTAGTTAGATCAATTTAATTTACCTTGGCTTCATTCGTGGTATAAACCAATAATTAAGATTATAATGAAAATAATTGATGTGATTGTTCATATTATGATGTTTGATAAGTTAATAATTAAAATTATTGGTAAGATTAATGCAATTTCTACATCTACATTAAAAATATTATTGAAATTAGGAAAAATCGTATGGAGAAGGGAAGACGTGATGATGATTTTGGATCAAATCCGCATTCAAATGGGGAGCATTTTTCTCGATCTGCTATACTTTTTTTTGATAAAATAGAGGCTAAAATTATTACAATGCTTGTAATTGTTATTAAGGTTAGAGCTAAAATAGTTATTGAGAAAATTATCTATACTATTGTACTTTATTAGTAGACTTTATGAGTGGAAGTCAAATATACTTTATATATTATATAGATATTGTAAATATTAATTATATTCTATTATTTTCCTCATCAATAAATTGAAATGTATAGAAATAATCAAACAATATCAACGAAATGTCAATATCAAGCGGCTGCTTCAAAACCGAAATGATGTGTTTTTGAAAAATGATTATTTAAATGTTGGATTAAACAGATTAATAAGAATGTTGTTCCAATTAATACATGGATTCCATGGAATCCTGTAGCTATAAAAAATGTAGAGCCGTAAACTGAGTCAGCGATTGTAAATGGGGCTTCAATGTATTCATATGCTTGTAAAATAGTAAAATACCTATACTCCTAGTAATACTGTGAAGAATAATCCTTGTGTAGCTTGAGAATGATTACCTTCTATTAGGCTATGATGGGCTCATGTTACAGTTACTCCTGAGGCCAGTAAGATAGCTGTATTTAATAAAGGAATTTGAAATGGATTGAAAGGTTTGATTCCTGCTGCTGGTCAAGAAGCTCCTAATTCAATTGTTGGAGATAATCTTCTGTGAAAAAAAGCTCAAAAGAATGATACGAAAAATAAAACTTCTGATAAAATAAATAAAATTATTTCTCATCGTAGACCTAATGTTACAGGTAGGGTGTGTAATCCTTGGAAAGTTCCTTCACGAGAAACATCTCGTCATCATTGATAAACAATTAAAATAGTAATAATATTACCTAATAAGAATAATGAAATATCATATTGATGAAATCATTTAACTAAACCTGAAACTGATGTTATTGCTCCAATAGCTCCTGTTAAAGGTCATGAACTATAATCTACTAAATGAAATGGATGATTAGCATGTGTTGACATTAATTAAATTAATTTACTTCTCTAGAGTATAAAGTACTTAATACTGCAAATACATAGGACTGAATAATTGCTACTGCTGATTCAAGAACTAATAAAGCAATTTGGGCAATAATTAATAGTGACATAATGGCGTATGAAAGTAATGGGCCTGTATTTCCTAGAAGAGTTAATAGTAAATGACCTGCAATTATATTGGCTGCTAATCGTACTGCTAGAGTTCCTGGTCGAATTAAATTTCTAATTGTTTCAATACACACTATAAATGGCATTAAAATTGCTGGTGTTCCTTGAGGAACTAAATGTGCAAATATATATTGTGTATGATTAATTCAACCATAAATTATAAAACATAATCATAAAGTTAAAGCTAATGTTAAAGTTAATGTCAAGTGGCTTGTACTTGTAAAAATATAAGGGAATATTCTTATAAAATTATTAAATAAGATTAGTGAAAATAAAGAAACGAAGATAAAAGTTGATCCTGAATGTCCTGTAGATCCTAATAAAGTTTTAAATTCTTTGTGTAAAGTTAATAAAATTGAATTTCAAAAAATGTGATATCGTGAAGGTATTAATCAATATGTTGAAGGGATCACTATTAACCCTCCGATGTTCGGTGCCTTATGATGCGGTAAGTGCATCATAAGGGTCTGCCCAGACCCATACAAATAATGTAAGAAATACGGGTTTAAAAATAATTTTATTTATTTATTTGAACGGATTAGTATTAATTACGAAGAGCAATTGGGTTTACAACTATATAGTTGCATGGAATGTTCATTAAGACATATGGGACGATTACATTTGCTGCTGTTATAACGAGTTTTACGTCGCTTTTTCGAAGAAGAAGCAGCACAATGGTAGCACGATGACCATGTTGAAGCAACTTGAGCATATGATTGTTGCTGTGCTGCATCTGATGTCGATGGACAAGATTCCGGTACCTAAAAGTAGCGAAATAATTTATTTTAAATTAGTAAATATGAATACATGCATACCCATATCTTTATACGCGGAGATATATGTAGGTGTGTATATAATTCATACTCACCTTGATATTGAAAAGATTCATTGCTTGTCTTATATGAGCAAACCTCCATACTAATGGGTTAGTCGCCCGTTTCGTCATATGTGGGATAACTAGCTGCCGTGCCAATTCAATGATAAATGAGCGCCTCTTATCACTCTGCTTTGCCGGATTCAGCTCGTCATAGACGATGAATGAGGCCAAACCGGCAATATCAATCATATTATAAAACATTGCCAGTGGCCAACGGTTTGTCGAGCGTTTGCATGAATAGCCAGTCAACATTTGAGCCATTGTATCTACCCCCGCTTTAAATTCATTGTAGTCCAAAATTTGATCTGGATTGAATCCTTTCAATGGATCGGTGCTTTGACGGTAATGGGCAGTGGATAACATAATTACTGGCTTTCTCGACTTTGCCATATACGAGCACAGAGCGATATTATTATTGTGATAACAAAATAAAGTGCTTTTAACATCACTCTTCGGGTTAAGCAATTCATGCGGAATGAAGGTTTTATTTTTTCTTACGGTACCGACGAAAGCCACTCTACGATCCATCAACATTTCTGCCAAGTTGTATGTTGAAAAAAAATTGTCAGCATAAACAGTCCTATCGCTGTCCATATAATTTTCCATCAATTTCATGACGACCCATTCACCTTGATTCGTTTCTCGCTGGCCACCTGGTGGTTTTCCGGTATAAATTATACCTTTCAAAGGGTAGTTTGAAACAGAGTCACAAATCCACCACACTTTCATGCCATATTTTGCCGGCTTACTCGGAATATATTGGGTGAATCGAGTGCGTCCACAATATGGAAATATCTGTTCATCGACGGTTACATGACAATCCGGAGTGTATGCTTTCTCTAAATTGGCCATCAGCGTGAGCCATACATCGTCCAGGGCAGCAGATTTGCTTTGCTTCAACCTCTCAACACGAGTACCACAAGTAGTTAAGCTCTTGAACCGATTCAATGACATAGTGGCCTTATAAATTGGCATAATGTAACTGGCCCACAATTCTTTCGTTGGCTGAGAATTCGAGTGGAATACACCAGCAATAAGTAGCATCCCAAAAAAAGCATACATTTCGTCTTCGTTAGTCATTACCCAAGAACGCTTTTTATTACTGGGATGCTTTTCATTCCATAGACGAAACGCCTCAACGGCTTTTCTGTTGGTTTCCCGCACAATGATACTTACGATTTCAGGAGACAGCAATAGCTTGAAAAGAGCTTTATGACTCGGTGACGCTCCTCGTAGTGGCCCTTTACGAGTAAAAGTTGTAACATTGTGACAACGAAGCCTTCCAGGTGGTGGAGGATTTGAATTCCACATCATACCATCTTTCGACCTGTATATAAGGCCCTGGGTAATAGATGTGCTGCATGATTCTATTGTGGTTGAAGCCTGAAGGGCGATAGCTTCTCTATACAAATCCTCAATATCATCATGGTTTTCATCCAGAACAGCCTCTAACTCGACTTCCTATTCTATATCTGATGCTTCACCGAAGTCATTTTCATCTGGAAAATATTCATCATCTTCTACGTCGGCACTTGTTTCAAATGGATCGGACTCCTGTCCCATAATTTCTTCAATTTGTGCCTGAAGTCGCTGACGTTCTTCCGGACTCACATTTGCTGCACTTAGCTTACGAAGCAAACACGTCATCACATCAACTTCATCCATATTTACTTGTTCCATTTTATTAAAAAAACCACTTCCCACTAATTAAAAAACACGTGTTCACTTTAATTTTCAAATGCTAACTGAAAAATTATCTCTGCCGTTGCCTCCGCTAACAGTTCAGTTGTTTACACCTAACGGTTAACCAATTTACATGAGAAGCTTATATGGGTCTGCACAGACCCATGGTAGCTTAATTAACGAAATTAGTTTAAAATTATTATTCTTACAACAAATATAGCAAAAATCTTAATTTTGCTACTTCATTGTGTTTAGCACACTACATTTTAGGAAGTCATGGACTAAGAAGCCTCAGATATTAAAAATAAAAGATCTACATACATTTAAAGATCGAATGGGTCTGGCCAGACCCATATGAACATCGGAGGGTTAATCCTAAAAGGGTTCTTATTCAATTAAGGGATAAATTAAAAATACTTGAGGTAGGGTCAAAAACTGAGAATAAATTTGTTATCATTTTCAATTAAGAGGTTGAGTGAAAGATTTTTTAGTTGAATCAGATTTAGGGGATTGAGGAATTACAGAGTAGTAATTTATTATTCTAAAAAGTATAAATGTGATAGAAAAAATAATAAATAAACTTAATCAACCAATTGGAGCTATTTGTGGAATTAAAAAATATTAATAAGTTTAATAATTTTAGTTTGACAAACTAATGTTATAAATTTAATTAATTTTTTATTATTAAATATTATCTATAAATCATTAGAAGTAAGTGCTAATTTACTATTGAGTGGTTTAAGAGACCAATACTTGCTTTCAGTCATCTAATGATGAATTTAATCTATTTGTAATTCATTTAATAAAATGGTTAACAGGAATACTTTCAATAACAATAGGTATAAAACTATTATTAGCACCACACATTTCAGAACATTGACAATAGAATAATCCTGGTCGATTTATTAAAAAATTAATTTAATTTAATCGTCCAGGAGTTTCGTCTACCTTTACTCCAAGAGCGGGTACTGTTCATGAATGGATTACATCTGCAGCTGTTACTAAAATACGAATTTGTGAATTTATTGGTAAAATAACACGACTATCAACATCTAATAGTCGGAATCTATCTGCTGTTAATTCATTTGTTGGAATTATATATGAATCAAATTCTACATTTATAAAATCTGAATATTCATAACTTCAGTATCATTGGTGTCCAATAGCTTTTAGAGTTACTGAAGGTTCATTAATTTCGTCAATTAAATATAAAAGTCGTCAAGAAGGAAAAGCAATAAATAATAGCTGGTAGAATTGTTCAAATTACTTCAATAGTTTGTCCATGTAGTAGATTTCGATTTGTGTATGAATTAATAGGACTATGAATAAGTTCGTGCGGTTTTACAACAGATGGCGTAACTTGATTATTATTCCATCGATCCACATTTCCAAACATTCATTGGAGAGCTACTGTCGTAAGGCACAAACGTCAGTATAAGTTTTTTATTTGAAGCGTAAACAACAATATTTTTACCACACTTGAAAATGTCGAATTTCGTGCCAAATAATGTGTTTTTGCGGGGAATTCTTCTTCATTATTTTAATATGAAGAAAAAAGCAGCCGAAAGTCATCGTATCTTGGTGGAAGTTTATGGTGAGCATGCTCTAGCTGAGCGAACGTGCCAGAAGTGGTTTGCACGCTTTAAAAGTGGTGATTTTGGCTTGGAAGACGAAGAACGCGAGGGTGCGCCGCCAAAGTTCATGGATACCGAATTGGAGGAATTGCTCGATCAAGATCCGGCTCAAACGCGAGAAGAGGTTGCAAAAACTTTGGGAGTTGATCAATCAACCATTTCCAAACGTTTAAAAGCCATGGGAATGATCCGAAAGGTAGGCCATTGGGTGCCGTATGAATTGAAGCCAAGAGACGTTGAACGCCGTTTTATGGCATGCGAACAACTGCTTCAACGGCACAAAAGAAAGGGTTTTTTGCATCGAATTGTGACTGGCGATGAAAAGTGGGTCCATTACGACAATCCAAAACGTCGGGCAACGTATGGATACCCTGGCCATGCTTCAACATCGACGTCGGCGCAGAATATTCATGGCCTGAAGGTTATGCTGTGTATCTGGTGGGACCAGCTGGGTGTTGTGTATTATGAGCTACTGAAACCGAATGAAACGATTACGGGGGATGTCTACCGACGACAATTGATGCGTTTGAGCCGAGCACTGCGAGAAAAACGGCCGCAATACGCCGATAGACACGACAAAGTTATTTTGCAACATGACAATGCTCGGCCACATGTTGCACAAGTGGTCAAAACATACTTAGAAACGCTCAAATGGGATGTCCTACCCCACCCGCCGTATAGTCCAGACCTTGCGCCATCCGATTACTATCTCTTCCGATCGATGCAAAATGGCCTGGCTGACCAGCACTTCCGTAATTACGATGAAGTCAAAAAATGGATCGATTCGTGGATTGCGGCAAAACCGACCGAATTTTTCACAAAGGGAATCCGTGAATTGCCAGAAAGATGGGAAAAAGTAGTAGTAAGCGATGGACAATACTTTGAATATTAAATTTGTAACCATTTTACGTCAATAAAGTTTCAAATTTCGAAAAAAACCGCACGAACTTATTCATAGTCCTATTAAAATAAAAAATAGTTTAAAAAAACTAAAAAACACGCTTTTATTGCCAATCGAACTAAAAAGTAGAAAATAAATTTTAATGACAAAGAGACCTATAATGAAGTAATAGCAAATCGAACGATCAGTCATAGTCAACTACCTCAGAACAGAATTATAACAAAAATTAAGATACAAATAGAATAATTCAAGTTAGAGTTAAAAGCGTGGGATGCATTTTGCTTCACTTTCATAACCTTCTGTACATAGGTAGTTGCCAACAGAATGATTGTAATATTTACTATATCAAGCATCCCACGCTTTTAACTCTAATTTGGATTATTCTATTTGTAACTTATGCTTACGACCCTGAAACAACCGACCAATCAAGCGAATTTCGTGCTAAAGGCGAGGCCAGACCGAAAAGAGCACGTCAAAGTCGTTCAAAAATAAAGGTCATGATGACAGTTTTTTTCGATTTTCGTGGTGTGGTGCACTATGAATTCCTTCCATCTGGCCAAACTGTTAATAAGGAATATTATTTGAGCGTTATGCGTCGTTTACGTGAAGCAATTCGTCTAAAAAGACCAGAATTATGGGCCAACAACTCTTGGTTTTTACATCACGATAATGCTTCGTCTCACACTGCACTCGTTCTTCGTGACCATTTCGCCAAAAATTCCACGCATATCGTTCCGCAACCACCGTATTCGGCCTGATTTGGGTCCGTGTGACTTCTGGCTATTCCCAAAACTCAAGAGACCACTCCGGGGAACACGTTTCGAGTCGATTGAGGAGATAAAAGCTGAATCGAAGAAGGTGCTGATGGCTATACCGGAAATGGACTATTTGGCATGTTTCGGGGATTGGGAAAATCGTTGGCATAAGTGTATTTCATCGAGAGGGGATTATTTTGAAGGGGATGAAATTGATTTACAAGAATAAATAAAGATTTTTCATTTTACAACCAAATTCACCTTACTTTTTGCCCACAGGTAAGAAAAGAAAATATTAATCCTGGCAATCCTAATAAGGATAATGGAAAACTTTTATCAAATTATTGCATTGTCATCGGTCCTTGATAGGTGTGCAAGATTCCAAGTCGATCAGATTTTTAGAAGCCAGTGAAAATTAAGCTCAAAGATTCCGTTACATACATACATACACACAACCCGAGCTAATAATAGTGTGTTAAAATAATATAAATATTATATTAAAGAACCCACTAAAGTTGTGATTATTACTAAAATTATAAGAGTGTGATCGTGAAAAAATGATAATTGTTCTATTAGGGGAGAGGCACTGTCTTGAAGGCCAAGGGCTGCTCATGTTGCCAATATATAAATTTAATAAATACTTAATTATTGTATTTTATACTTATACAATAATTCTAATAAAAGTGAAATACTTTATTATGGAGCTTAAATCCATTGCACTAATCTGCCATATTAGAAATTAGTTGAAAGTGGTAATTCAGAATAACTATGCTCAGCGGGAGGGGTATTTTGAAGTCATTTTGATGAACTTAGTTGTATAGGGTAGATAACTTGTCGTTGGGAAATTATACTTTCTCAAATTATAAATAAGAAGAAAATTCCTAATAATGAAATAGAAGATCCAATAGTTGAGATAATATTTCATGTTGTATATGCATCTGGATTGACATTTTAATCATCTAGGATTTATATATAATCCAGTAAGTAAAGGGTATCAGTGAATAAATCCAGCTATAATTGCGAATCTGCTCCTATAGATAATACATAATGGAAGTGTGCTACTATATAATAAGTATCATGTAAAATAATATCTACAGATGAATTAGCAAGAATTACTCCGGTTAATCCTCCTACTGTGAATTAGAAAACAAATCCTAGAGCTCATAGTATTGCTGGTGAGTAGTTTAGTTGAGTTCAATGGAGTGTAGCTAATCAACTAAAAATTTTAATTCCTGTTGGTACTGCAATAATTATAGTAGCTGATGTAAAATATGTTCGTGTATCTACGTCTATTCCAACAGTAAATAAGTGATGAGCTCATACAATAAATCCCAATAATCCAATTGCTATTATTGCGTAATAATATGAGAAATTATTCCAAATCCAGGTAAAATTAGAATATAAACTTCTGGATAACCAAAAAATCAAAAGAAAATGTTGGTATAAAATTGGATCTCCTCCCCCAGCAGGGTCAAAAAAGGATGTATTTAAGTTTCGATCTGTTGCACCAGCTAGTACTGGTAAAGATAAACAATAGTGCTGTTAATACAGTGTGGCTGATGAATTTTGCTACATTAAGAAACTCAAATAACTTTTTTTTTAGTGTATGGAATTCATTTATTTTTTTTTTCAAGTTGAAGGTCATTAAATTTTATTAAATGTAGCTTAACTAGTTTTAAAAATAATTGAATTTAAATGCCCCCCATGCTCGTTGACACAAGTGCGGCATCTTAGTAAAAAGTTGTTCATTGCTGCTTTGAGAGTTGCGACAGGAATAGCCGCAATTGTTGCCCGAATGGATTGTTTTAGTTCATCCAAATTTGTTGGCTTTGTTTTATAAACTTCTTGTTTACATAAACCCCACAAGAAAAAGTCAGGTGCAGTAAGGTCAGGCGACCTGGGGGGCCAACGAAATTCGGAGTTTCTTGAAATCAGTTTATTGGGAAATTTTCGTCGCAACTCTGTCATAACAGTCTGGGCTATGTGAGACGTTGCCCCATCTTGTTGAAACCACACAGAGTTGAAAGGAATTCTCTTTCGGCGTAGTTCTGGATAGAAAAATTCTTTCCACCATTTGCAGGATCTTCTGGCAAAATTCCAAGCGAATCGGCAAGTCTGCTGCATTCAGTTTGTTAACCATTTGAATTTTGTAGGGAAATAAGTCTAAATGTTTGTGCATTATTGTTTGCAAAGACTGTCGGCTGACACCAAGTTGAGCAGATAAGCTTCTTGTTGAAACCCTTGGATTGCTTTGTATAACTGCAGCTACAGCAGCGATCGTTTCCTCCGTCCGAACTGGTGGGTTTCGATGATAAGGCCTTCTTGCGACTGTTCCTTGCTCAGCAAAATTATTCACCAGTCTCATTATGGTCCATCTGCTCGGGGGATTGCCGCCAAACATCCGCCTGTACTCTCTCTGTACCAAAACTACGGACTCCAGTGCGTGATTGCGGCAGACTAACCAAATTCTTGTTTGCGTGTCCCAGTTATCCATTTTAATAAATTTTAAAGATCAATCTGCAAATTAAAACAAAAATGGAACAGATAACTTAAAAAGAAAAAAAGTTATTCAATTTTTTTTTGGTAGCGGCTTTCATCAGCCACCCTGTACTACAGCTCATACAAATAATGGTATTCGATCAAATGTTATACCAGTGGATCGCATATTAATTACTGTTGTAATAAAATTTACCGCCCATAAGTTTGATGAAATTCCAGCTAAATGTAAAGAAAAAATAGCTAAATCTACTGAAGCTCCCCCATGAGCAATTAAAGATGATAATGAAGGGTAAACAGTTCATCCTGTACCAGCTCTGTTTTCTACTATACTACTTACTAGTAATAACGTAAGAGAAGGAGGTAATAATCAAAATCTTATATTACTTATTCGTGGGAATGCTATATCGGGTGCTCCTAATATTAAAGGTACTAATCAATTTCCGAATCCTCAAATTATAATAGGTACTATAAAAAAAATTATTACAAATGCGTGAGCTGTTACAATTACATTATAAATTTGATCATCTCCAATTAAGGTTCCTGGGTGTCCTAATTCAGTTTGAATTAGAATTCTAAGAGATGTTCCTACTATGTATACCAGCTCATGCTCCAAAAATAAAATGTAATGTTCCAATATCTTTATGATTTGTTGAGAATAATCATTGTCGCGATTAAGACAATTAAAATATTCTTTATTATTAAAGGATTAAATGGCTGAAGATTAGGCGATAGATTTGTGAATCTATTTATAAGAATAAATTCTTTTTAATCAAAAAATTTATTTATAAGAATAATTTTTTTTTTCAAATAAATAGATCTAATTAAATTTATAAGTCTAGAGCTTTATAGTCAACAATGACATTAGACTGCAATTATAAATAAGTATAAATATAGTATTACTAAGGCTTAAAAGATTTAACTTATATATTATAATGGGACTATGAATAAGTTCGTGCGGTTTTACAACAGATGGCGTAACTTGATTATTATTCCATCGATCCACATTTCCAAACATTCATTGGAGAGCTACTGTCGTAAGGCACAAACGTCAGTATAAGTTTTTTATTTGAAGCGTAAACAACAATATTTTTACCACACTTGAAAATGTCGAATTTCGTGCCAAATAATGTGTTTTTGCGGGGAATTCTCCTTCATTATTTTAATATGAAGAAAAAAGCAGCCGAAAGTCATCGTATCTTGGTGGAAGTTTATGGTGAGCATGCTCTAGCTGAGCGAACGTGCCAGAAGTGGTTTGCACGCTTTAAAAGTGGTGATTTTGGCTTGGAAGACGAAGAACGCGAGGGTGCGCCGCCAAAGTTCATGGATACCGAATTGGAGGAATTGCTCGATCAAGATCCGGCTCAAACGCAAGAAGAGGTTGCAAAAACTTTGGGAGTTGATCAATCAACCATTTCCAAACGTTTAAAAGCCATGGGAATGATCCGAAAGGTAGGCCATTGGGTGCCGTATGAATTGAAGCCAAGAGACGTTGAACGCCGTTTTATGGCATGCGAACAACTGCTTCAACGGCACAAAAGAAAGGGTTTTTTGCATCGAATTGTGACTGGCGATGAAAAGTGGGTCCATTACGACAATCCAAAACGTCGGGCAACGTATGGATACCCTGGCCATGCTTCAACATCGACGTCGGCGCAGAATATTCATGGCCTGAAGGTTATGCTGTGTATCTGGTGGGACCAGCTGGGTGTTGTGTATTATGAGCTACTGAAACTGAATGAAACGATTACGGGGGATGTCTACCGACGACAATTGATGCGATTGAGCCGAGCACTGCGAGAAAAACGGCCGCAATACGCCGATAGACACGACAAAGTTATTTTGCAACATGACAATGCTCGGCCACATGTTGCACAAGTGGTCAAAACATACTTAGAAACGCTCAAATGGGATGTCCTACCCCACCCGCCGTATAGTCCAGACCTTGCGCCATCCGATTACTATCTCTTCCGATCGATGCAAAATGGCCTGGCTGACCAGCACTTCCGTAATTACGATGAAGTCAAAAAATGGATCGATTCGTGGATTGCGGCAAAACCGACCGAATTTTTCACAAAGGGAATCCGTGAATTGCCAGAAAGATGGGAAAAAGTAGTAGTAAGCGATGGACAATACTTTGAATATTAAATTTGTAACCATTTTACGTCAATAAAGTTTCAAATTTCGAAAAAAACCGCACGAACTTATTCATAGTCCTATTAAAATAAAAAATAGTTTAAAAAAACTAAAAAACACGCTTTTATTGCCAATCGAACTAAAAAGTAGAAAATAAATTTTAATGACAAAGAGACCTATAATGAAGTAATAGCAAATCGAACGATCAGTCATAGTCAACTACCTCAGAACAGAATTATAACAAAAATTAAGATACAAATAGAATAATTCAAGTTAGAGTTAAAAGCGTGGGATGCATTTTGCTTCACTTTCATAACCTTCTGTACATAGGTAGTTGCCAACAGAATGATTGTAATATTTACTATATCAAGCATCCCACGCTTTTAACTCTAATTTGGATTATTCTATTTGTAACTTATGCTTACGACCCTGAAACAACCGACCAATCAAGCGAATTTCGTGCTAAAGGCGAGGCCAGACCGAAAAGAGCACGTCAAAGTCGTTCAAAAATAAAGGTCATGATGACAGTTTTTTTCGATTTTCGTGGTGTGGTGCACTATGAATTCCTTCCATCTGGCCAAACTGTTAATAAGGAATATTATTTGAGCGTTATGCGTCGTTTACGTGAAGCAATTCGTCTAAAAAGACCAGAATTATGGGCCAACAACTCTTGGTTTTTACATCACGATAATGCTTCGTCTCACACTGCACTCGTTCTTCGTGACCATTTCGCCAAAAATTCCACGCATATCGTTCCGCAACCACCGTATTCGGCCTGATTTGGGTCCGTGTGACTTCTGGCTATTCCCAAAACTCAAGAGACCACTCCGGGGAACACGTTTCGAGTCGATTGAGGAGATAAAAGCTGAATCGAAGAAGGTGCTGATGGCTATACCGGAAATGGACTATTTGGCATGTTTCGGGGATTGGGAAAATCGTTGGCATAAGTGTATTTCATCGAGAGGGGATTATTTTGAAGGGGATGAAATTGATTTACAAGAATAAATAAAGATTTTTCATTTTACAACCAAATTCACCTTACTTTTTGCCCACAGGTAAGAAAAGAAAATATTAATCCTGGCAATCCTAATAAGGATAATGGAAAACTTTTATCAAATTATTGCATTGTCATCGGTCCTTGATAGGTGTGCAAGATTCCAAGTCGATCAGATTTTTAGAAGCCAGTGAAAATTAAGCTCAAAGATTCCGTTACATACATACATACACACAACCCGAGCTAATAATAGTGTGTTAAAATAATATAAATATTATATTAAAGAACCCACTAAAGTTGTGATTATTACTAAAATTATAAGAGTGTGATCGTGAAAAAATGATAATTGTTCTATTAGGGGAGAGGCACTGTCTTGAAGGCCAAGGGCTGCTCATGTTGCCAATATATAAATTTAATAAATACTTAATTATTGTATTTTATACTTATACAATAATTCTAATAAAAGTGAAATACTTTATTATGGAGCTTAAATCCATTGCACTAATCTGCCATATTAGAAATTAGTTGAAAGTGGTAATTCAGAATAACTATGCTCAGCGGGAGGGGTATTTTGAAGTCATTTTGATGAACTTAGTTGTATAGGGTAGATAACTTGTCGTTGGGAAATTATACTTTCTCAAATTATAAATAAGAAGAAAATTCCTAATAATGAAATAGAAGATCCAATAGTTGAGATAATATTTCATGTTGTATATGCATCTGGATTGACATTTTAATCATCTAGGATTTATATATAATCCAGTAAGTAAAGGGTATCAGTGAATAAATCCAGCTATAATTGCGAATCTGCTCCTATAGATAATACATAATGGAAGTGTGCTACTATATAATAAGTATCATGTAAAATAATATCTACAGATGAATTAGCAAGAATTACTCCGGTTAATCCTCCTACTGTGAATTAGAAAACAAATCCTAGAGCTCATAGTATTGCTGGTGAGTAGTTTAGTTGAGTTCAATGGAGTGTAGCTAATCAACTAAAAATTTTAATTCCTGTTGGTACTGCAATAATTATAGTAGCTGATGTAAAATATGTTCGTGTATCTACGTCTATTCCAACAGTAAATAAGTGATGAGCTCATACAATAAATCCCAATAATCCAATTGCTATTATTGCGTAATAATATGAGAAATTATTCCAAATCCAGGTAAAATTAGAATATAAACTTCTGGATAACCAAAAAATCAAAAGAAAATGTTGGTATAAAATTGGATCTCCTCCCCCAGCAGGGTCAAAAAAGGATGTATTTAAGTTTCGATCTGTTGCACCAGCTAGTACTGGTAAAGATAAACAATAGTGCTGTTAATACAGTGTGGCTGATGAATTTTGCTACATTAAGAAACTCAAATAACTTTTTTTTTAGTGTATGGAATTCATTTATTTTTTTTTTCAAGTTGAAGGTCATTAAATTTTATTAAATGTAGCTTAACTAGTTTTAAAAATAATTGAATTTAAATGCCCCCCATGCTCGTTGACACAAGTGCGGCATCTTAGTAAAAAGTTGTTCATTGCTGCTTTGAGAGTTGCGACAGGAATAGCCGCAATTGTTGCCCGAATGGATTGTTTTAGTTCATCCAAATTTGTTGGCTTTGTTTTATAAACTTCTTGTTTACATAAACCCCACAAGAAAAAGTCAGGTGCAGTAAGGTCAGGCGACCTGGGGGGCCAACGAAATTCGGAGTTTCTTGAAATCAGTTTATTGGGAAATTTTCGTCGCAACTCTGTCATAACAGTCTGGGCTATGTGAGACGTTGCCCCATCTTGTTGAAACCACACAGAGTTGAAAGGAATTCTCTTTCGGCGTAGTTCTGGATAGAAAAATTCTTTCCACCATTTGCAGGATCTTCTGGCAAAATTCCAAGCGAATCGGCAAGTCTGCTGCATTCAGTTTGTTAACCATTTGAATTTTGTAGGGAAATAAGTCTAAATGTTTGTGCATTATTGTTTGCAAAGACTGTCGGCTGACACCAAGTTGAGCAGATAAGCTTCTTGTTGAAACCCTTGGATTGCTTTGTATAACTGCAGCTACAGCAGCGATCGTTTCCTCCGTCCGAACTGGTGGGTTTCGATGATAAGGCCTTCTTGCGACTGTTCCTTGCTCAGCAAAATTATTCACCAGTCTCATTATGGTCCATCTGCTCGGGGGATTGCCGCCAAACATCCGCCTGTACTCTCTCTGTACCAAAACTACGGACTCCAGTGCGTGATTGCGGCAGACTAACCAAATTCTTGTTTGCGTGTCCCAGTTATCCATTTTAATAAATTTTAAAGATCAATCTGCAAATTAAAACAAAAATGGAACAGATAACTTAAAAAGAAAAAAAGTTATTCAATTTTTTTTTGGTAGCGGCTTTCATCAGCCACCCTGTACTACAGCTCATACAAATAATGGTATTCGATCAAATGTTATACCAGTGGATCGCATATTAATTACTGTTGTAATAAAATTTACCGCCCATAAGTTTGATGAAATTCCAGCTAAATGTAAAGAAAAAATAGCTAAATCTACTGAAGCTCCCCCATGAGCAATTAAAGATGATAATGAAGGGTAAACAGTTCATCCTGTACCAGCTCTGTTTTCTACTATACTACTTACTAGTAATAACGTAAGAGAAGGAGGTAATAATCAAAATCTTATATTACTTATTCGTGGGAATGCTATATCGGGTGCTCCTAATATTAAAGGTACTAATCAATTTCCGAATCCTCAAATTATAATAGGTACTATAAAAAAAATTATTACAAATGCGTGAGCTGTTACAATTACATTATAAATTTGATCATCTCCAATTAAGGTTCCTGGGTGTCCTAATTCAGTTTGAATTAGAATTCTAAGAGATGTTCCTACTATGTATACCAGCTCATGCTCCAAAAATAAAATGTAATGTTCCAATATCTTTATGATTTGTTGAGAATAATCATTGTCGCGATTAAGACAATTAAAATATTCTTTATTATTAAAGGATTAAATGGCTGAAGATTAGGCGATAGATTTGTGAATCTATTTATAAGAATAAATTCTTTTTAATCAAAAAATTTATTTATAAGAATAATTTTTTTTTTTCAAATAAATAGATCTAATTAAATTTATAAGTCTAGAGCTTTATAGTCAACAATGACATTAGACTGCAATTATAAATAAGTATAAATATAGTATTACTAAGGCTTAAAAGATTTAACTTATATATTATAATGGGACTATGAATAAGTTCGTGCGGTTTTACAACAGATGGCGTAACTTGATTATTATTCCATCGATCCACATTTCCAAACATTCATTGGAGAGCTACTGTCGTAAGGCACAAACGTCAGTATAAGTTTTTTATTTGAAGCGTAAACAACAATATTTTTACCACACTTGAAAATGTCGAATTTCGTGCCAAATAATGTGTTTTTGCGGGGAATTCTCCTTCATTATTTTAATATGAAGAAAAAAGCAGCCGAAAGTCATCGTATCTTGGTGGAAGTTTATGGTGAGCATGCTCTAGCTGAGCGAACGTGCCAGAAGTGGTTTGCACGCTTTAAAAGTGGTGATTTTGGCTTGGAAGACGAAGAACGCGAGGGTGCGCCGCCAAAGTTCATGGATACCGAATTGGAGGAATTGCTCGATCAAGATCCGGCTCAAACGCAAGAAGAGGTTGCAAAAACTTTGGGAGTTGATCAATCAACCATTTCCAAACGTTTAAAAGCCATGGGAATGATCCGAAAGGTAGGCCATTGGGTGCCGTATGAATTGAAGCCAAGAGACGTTGAACGCCGTTTTATGGCATGCGAACAACTGCTTCAACGGCACAAAAGAAAGGGTTTTTTGCATCGAATTGTGACTGGCGATGAAAAGTGGGTCCATTACGACAATCCAAAACGTCGGGCAACGTATGGATACCCTGGCCATGCTTCAACATCGACGTCGGCGCAGAATATTCATGGCCTGAAGGTTATGCTGTGTATCTGGTGGGACCAGCTGGGTGTTGTGTATTATGAGCTACTGAAACTGAATGAAACGATTACGGGGGATGTCTACCGACGACAATTGATGCGATTGAGCCGAGCACTGCGAGAAAAACGGCCGCAATACGCCGATAGACACGACAAAGTTATTTTGCAACATGACAATGCTCGGCCACATGTTGCACAAGTGGTCAAAACATACTTAGAAACGCTCAAATGGGATGTCCTACCCCACCCGCCGTATAGTCCAGACCTTGCGCCATCCGATTACTATCTCTTCCGATCGATGCAACATGGCCTGGCTGACCAGCACTTCCGTAATTACGATGAAGTCAAAAAATGGATCGATTCGTGGATTGCGGCAAAACCGACCGAATTTTTCACAAAGGGAATCCGTGAATTGCCAGAAAGATGGGAAAAAGTAGTAGTAAGCGATGGACAATACTTTGAATATTAAATTTGTAACCATTTTACGTCAATAAAGTTTCAAATTTCAAAAAAAAACCGCACGAACTTATTCATAGTCCTATTATATTTACAGCTTTCAAGGTTATTAGTTTATTTAACTTAAAGCCTTTAATTCTATAATAAAAATAAAAATATCTTTTGAGTTAACAAAATAAAATTCAATTAATGATTAAGAATTTACTAAATAAATGGATCTAACTAAATTTTTGATTTAGACTGGCTATATGGTAACTTAGATAATAGACACTAAAATTAATCTAAATGTGGAAATAAAAGATAAAATTATAATGCATTTAAATGAAATTTTATTAACTTGCATATAATTTGTTCAGTTATTTTCATTATAGTTTAGTATAAAAGCAGCGAAACATAAACGTAAAAAAAATAGTGCATTTAAAGTTATTACGGTTATAATTGTTATAAGAATATATTAATTATTTAAAACTAATAGTTGAATAACTAACCATTTTGGTAAAAATCCAATAAATGGTGGAAGTCCACCTAAGGATAATAAATTTAGAAATAATATAAATTTTAAAATTTTTGAATTAAAAAATGGATTAAACAATTGATTAATATGGTAAATTTTAAAATTATTAGAGATAAATGTTAAACTAAATGATAAAAATGTATAAAAACAAAAATGAACTATTCATATTGATTTACTAACTTATGTCGCAGCTAATATTCATCCTAGATGATTAATTGATGAAAATGCTATTAGTTTGCGTAAGGATGTTTGATTTAATCCTCCTATTGATCCAATAATTGTTGAAAGAATAATTACTGAAAAAATAAAAGTGTTTTGTTGAATTGTAATATATGAAATTAATATAATTGGTGCAATTCTTTGTCATGTTATTAATACTAAAGCATTTATTCATGATAATCCTTCTATAACATTAGGGAATCAAAAATGGAAAGGGGCGGCTCCGCTTTTTAGTAAAAGAGAGGAATAAATAATTATATCATTATATATTGAATTTGATTGAAATATAGGAAAATTATTAAAGTATATCATAATAATAGCAAATAATAGAACAGCGGATGCTATTGCTTGAGTTAAAAAATACTTAAGGGAGGCTTCTGTTGATATTCAATTATTACCTCTTATTAGGGGGATAAAAGATAATAAATTAATTTCTAAACCTATTCAAGCACTTAATCAAGAATTAGATGACACTGTAATTAATTTAATTTCTTACTATTAAAATAAAAAAAAATATAATTTTGGCAGAATTATTGAAAATTAAAAAGAAGAGGATTAAAACCTTTATAAATAGGGTATGAACCCAATAGATTAATTAGCTTATCTTTTTACTAAGTAAATAGGTCTAACTAAATTTTTGATTCAAAGATAAATTTATTTTTATTATTAATTAGTTTATTATTATATTATTTTATTATATTTCAGTGTATGATGCACAAAAATTTTTGATACTTTTAGAAATAGTTTAATTCTATTAAATACAATGAATGTAAAGTTATTACATAATTTACCCTATCAAGGTAACCCTTTTTATCAGGCAATTCATTAAAGGAAAATAACTTTTAAATAAACTTAATAAAGCAAAGTCAGTTTGGTACTTATTTATAAGAAAGAAAGGGATTTATCCAAAACTGCAAGCGACCTAGAAAGGTCCATACAAGATGATTAAAAGATTCAATGATGTGGTGTAGCGTATAAAGCAATACAAAACTGGACAGGGAAAAGTCAAAGTAGTGCATCTGGAAAGATTGGCTCCATTCGTATAGAAAGATTTGTTGTCTAATCAACACGATTAGGCTTAAGCGGAAGGCAGTGTTACAATAGCGAAGTATCGCGAACCGACTGGCAACAATAGCGAACGAGAGGTCAAAACAAAAACATGAATAAGCCTTGATGGCGAAAGCAGATAGCGAGACAGTACACGCTTTTTGGGTCTACCGCTAGATGAGTTAGACGAAGGCGACAGGTGACTAGTAAGCTACTGCTGCAACAGAACTCGCCGCAAAATACGAGCTGTCAGATCTAGAATTTACGATAGTTATTAAGTACATTCAGTCATAAGACTGACTACCTTCGGAATTTACCGAGAGAACGTAGGTTCGAATATCGGTGAAACACCAAAATTAAGAAAAAGTTTTTTCTAATAGCGGTCGTCCCTTGGCTGGCAATGGCAAACCTCCAAGTGTGTTTCTGCTATGAAAAAGCTCCTCATGAAAAATATTTGCCGTTCGGAATCGGCTTGAAACTGTAGGTTATTTTGATAAAAGATCAATGGATTCGTTGTTTGTGTGGCACGTGGTGCCGTCTTGTTGAAATTAAACGTTATCCATATCAATACCAACCAATTCCATAAAAAGTCGTTAATCATCCCTCGATAGCGCAACCCATTCAACGTAACTGTTGCTCCAGCTTCATTTTCGAAAAAGTAAGGTCCAATGACTCTGTCGGACCATAACCCGCACCAAAAAGTCACACATTGAGGATAGAGAGGCTTTTTAACAATAACTCTTGGTTATTATATAAATAAGAGTTTACTCTTTAGCTGGCCGATAGGCCAACAGGAACATTTCGATGTTCTTGTCCCAATTTCGTTTGGCAACACATATCTTTAAATACTACGGATTCGAAGCTCCTTCCTTGGTCTGATTGCAGCTCCATAGGTACTCCTAACCGAAGCAATCAATTCTGCATAAAAACCTCAGTAATGGTTTTGGCCTCTTGGTTTGGGGGACACAAATGGTAAGCCCGTGTTGTACCGCTGTAATCTTCTACGATTTATCTCTTTTAGACCTCTCACTCCCATTCACTGCGCGCAATTTGGAATCAATTCGGCAACTGACTTGTTTCTTTCTCGTGCTAAACGGCGCCAATTGGGCACACCAAATGAAGTTTTCCAGAGGAGGCCTTCCTCTCTCTCTACTACCACCAGCTAGTATCGCATCGAATACTTTCAGAGCCGGAGCGTTTGTATCCATTCGGACGACATGAACCAGCCAGCGTAGCCGCTGGATCTTTATTCGCTGCGCTATGTCTATGTTGTCGTAAAGCTCATACAGTCGTTCGCTCCCTCGCCTGCGATATTCGCCGTTGCCAACGTGCAAAGGTCCAAAAATCTTACGAAGAACCTTTATCTCAAACACTCCAACGTCGCTTCATCGGATGTTGTCATCATCCAAACTTCTGCGCCATACGTTAGGACGGGCATGATAAGAGCCTTGTAGAGGGTTAGTTTTGTTTGTCGAGAGAGGACTTTACTACTCAGTTGCCTACTTAGTCCAAAGTAGCACTTGTTGGCAAGAGAAATTCTACATTGGATTTCAAGGCTGACATTGTTATCGGTGTTTGTGCTGGTTCCTAAATATACGAAGTCTTTCACAACCTCGAAATTATAACTGTCAACAGCGACGTGGGTGCCGATACGCGAGTGCGCCGACTGTTTGTTTGAAGACAGGAGGTACTTCGTTTTGTCCTCGTTCACCACCAAACCCATTCGCTTTGCCTCATTATCCAGTTTGGAGAAGGCGGAACTAACAGCGCGGTTGTTAAGGCCGATAATGTCAATATCATTGGCGTACGTCAACAATTGTACGCTCTTATGAAATTGTGCCAGAGTTCTGCGGCTCGATAACACGAGGTCACACGACGGCGAGTCACCCTATCTGAAACCTCGTTTGGCATCAAACGGCTCGGAGAGGTCTTCGCAATTCTGACAGCGCTGCTCGTATTGAGCAACGTCATCTTGCATAGCCTTATTAGTTTTGTGGGGATACCAAATTCAGACATCGCGGCATACAGGTAGCTCCTTTTGGTACAGCTTTGCAGTCGACGAAAAGATGGTGTGTGTCGATTCTCCTTTCACGGGTCTTTTCCAAGATTTGGCGTATTGTGAATATTTGGTCGATGGTAGACTTTCCAGGTCTGAAGCCACACTGATAAGGTCCAATCAGTTGGTTGACGGTGGGCTTCAGCCTTTCACACAATACGCTCGCTAGAACCTTATAGGCGATATTTAGAAGACTAATCCCGCGATATTTGCCACAGATTGCAGGACCACCGTTCTTATAGATTGGGTAGAGCACACTTAAATTCCAATCGGTAGGCATGCTTTCATCCGACCATATTTGCATAGAAGTTCATGCATGGACCTTACCACCTCCTCGCCGCCTTGTTTGAATATCTCAGCCCGCGGTCCGTCGGTGCCCGCGGCTTTGTTGTTCTTAAGCCGCGTTATCGCTATTCTCACCTCGTCATGGTTGGGGAGCGGAACAACAATTCCGTCGTCAGCGATTGGGTTATCGGGATCTTCGTATTCTCTCTGATATGCGCAGCTATCACTATTTAACAGGTTCCATAAGTATTCCCTCCCTATCTTAATTATGCTCTGGATGTCAGTCACCAGATCGCCGTCTTTGTTTTTACGTAGTTTGGCGGCAACAAGGTAAGGTTCCGAGTCGATGTTGGGTCCTCAAATCGTACGTACATCTAAAACACTGGAAGCGTGTCTTCCATCTACCACAAGATGATCGACCTGGTTTCGCGTTTTTCGATCAGGAGAGAGCCAGGTAGCCCTGTGTATCTTTTTCTGCTGGAATCTTGTGCTGCCCACTACCATGTTTCGGGCTTCGGCGAAGTCGTTCAGCCTCTGTCCGTTACCGGATGTTTCGTGGTGCAGGCTGAATTTTCCGACTGTAGGAGCAAAAGTTCCCTCCATTCTCAGCCTGGCGTAGAAGTCGCCAAGACGATTTTTATGTCGTTGCGGGGGCTGCGCTCATGTAAGGAATCTTTGATCGCATCTTTTTTCTTTTCCATCGGGGCCTTTGCGCGAATGAGCGAGATGTTAAAAAATCGCGCTTTAATGCGGATTATTGCGAGACGCTCGTCCACCAGAGTGAATGACAATACTTGGAGACGAAGTCTCTCTGCCTCAAAAAAGGTCCTATGGTTTTCTTGCCTTGTCCCGTCCATCGGATCTCTTGAATGGCAGTGATGCCAGCCTTTACTCTCTCGAGGACATCAGCTAGCCGGGCAAAGGCACCTTCTCCATTAAGGGACCGCACATTCCAGGTGCGTGCCTTCAAATCGTAGTCTTTAGTTCGTTTGCAGGGGTCGTCATCAGTGTAGGGAGTTTTCATCCGAGGCTTTGTCTGTGTTTTTCATTTGGGGAAATCTATAAGTCGCAGGTCCCAAACTCAGCACACAACCAGCTATCATGGAATGCTTCGCCTTCTCACGTTAGCTCACTCCTGTGCGGGTGTTCGGAAGCTACCCCGAGGATACTTGGACTCATTCCGGGAGTTGTGAGCTGCTTAAGTTCTACGGCTCGTGCGATACTCTCTAACATCAGGTTAAAGAAGTCAAATGACAGCGAGTCACCTTGTCAGAAACCTCGTTTGGAAAGGTCCTTCCCAATTCTGACGGCGCTGCTGGTGTTGAGCAACGTCATCTTGATTTAGTGTTAGGCAAAATAAAATAACAACAGAGCTGGTACATTTTTCTTTTATGCATATTTGCCGTCGGCATTTTTCATGCGCAAATAAATTATTTCTCGTGAGATGAATAAATTATTTCTAAATACATATATAAGTTTGCATGTATGAATGTGAAATTTTAAGAATCTAATTAGCTATGATGTATTGATATTAAGTGTATTATCAAAATTATATCAAAACATCGAAAAAAAATTAACTTAATTAACTTTCATACTTACATGCAATAATTAGGGAGTACATACCCGAATGATCGAATTTCTGGCTCCCATATGCCAAAGTATATTCATATGTATATGTATGTGCGTATGCACCCTTAATACCCTAGCATATGTACGTACATATTTGTATTCTGAATTCCTAGCAAAACAATATTTAATAGTATACACACACCTAGCACACGCAGAGCACTGTCCCGATTTACACGAGGAGACATCTGAAAGGGAGACACTGGAAATTCTCTTTTGATGTTTCATTCGCGTACACACGGGCAAAAATGTTTCCGCGACATTTTTGACATTTTGCATATTTTGACATTTCTCTAATTTGTGCAGCGATTATTTTTCTCAATTTTATAAAGTGAAGGAAATATTTTCCAAACATATGGATAAAAAACAAAAGTTCGAATTAATTACAAGCATATTTCAATGCATTGTAGAGGCTATGCAATTGGACTCCGACGACAGCGATAAAGAGGAAATACTTTTAGGTATGTTACTAAATGCTTGTAAAATGTGCACATAAGATTTTTAATTACTATATATTCCTAATAGGATTGGCCACATTGGGCGAGAAAGCTTCATCGTTGCCTATCAAGAGAGCCAAGCGGCAATGGACAAAGGAATGGAGGAAAAATAAGTGCGATCGCGGCTCGTTCGCCTTTTTAAACAAAGAATTGCTGGTGCACGATGAGGAAAGCTACAGGAACTTCCTACGAATATCAAAACCTCAATTTGATTATTTGCTGTCGCTAATAGCGAATGAAATACAACGCTCTGATTCGACTATGAGAGGCGCGATTCCCGCAGAAGAAAAATTGGCATTGACGCTGCGATTTCTCAGCACTGGTAAATTAAAAGAAATGGTAATGTAGCATTGTTATGAGCGGGTGTTTTTTTTCAGGAGAGTCTTACGTGAGTTTGGATTACCAGACCCATTTATCCAAATCTTCAATTTCCAGTATAGTTCCTGATATATGCAGTGCCCTTTATAACAAATTGAAATCGTCGTATTTAAAGGTATGCACTATTTTTAGTATAGAAATTGTAATATTTTGCAATTAATGACAATTTTTACGCAGCTTCCGAACAGCAATTCAGAATGAGAGGCCATTGCAAAAGAATTCGCAGTTAAATGGCAATTCCGCAACTGCATTGGGGCGTTCTTTGGTAAGCATATAACTTTTCGTCCATTACGCACTGAAGGATCTTTCTATTACAATTATTAAGGGACTAGAAGCATAATTTTATTAGACCTGGTGGATGCTATTTCCAAATTTATTTTCGTGGACGTTGGTTGTAACGGTAGCAGTAACGATGCTGGAGTATTTCTGCAAAGCAAATTAAGGGCTGTTCTGCAAGAAGAGAAGGAAATACCAAAAGATGCTTCAATAGGAAACGATCGACGCCTACCGTACGTCGTAGTCGAAGACGATGCATTTCCTCTGCAGATGCATTTAATGAAGCCATATCCCTACCACACGCAATGCCAGGAAAAACAAGTTTTTAATCGAAGACTCTCTCGTGCAAGGCATGTGGTGGAACATGCATTTGAAATTTTATCCAATAGATTTCGCGTCTTTCTAGCTCCGATAAATCTGAAAGTGGCCACTGTAGAGAAAATTGTATTGACGTGTTGTGCTTTATGTTGTGCTGTGCGAAATGTTCACTGATGAGAGAGTAAACGCAGAAACTGTAAATAATAACCACTCAACTGATTCCGATGTATTCTACAATCCGCGAAAAGATGCAGCAGAGAACGTACGTGAACAGTTTCTCAAATATTTCAATGAAGAAGGCAAACTGGATTGGTTACATAACAAATTATTTGTTTTTATTTATATATGTATATGTATGCATTAGTTTTTGTTTTTGAATTAAAAAAAAATTAAATAAAAATTCACTTCATGTGTAAATGCTTCAGGTAAAGTTTACAAAGTTACAAAAAAATTATTGGCTTTCAATGCATTCTTTTCTTTAAGGCACTTTGCTGTTCACATTTCTTAAAAATAACGTCTTATTATTATTTATTTACTTAAACATACGAATAGAAGGCTAAAACGTTAGTTCGATTAGCAATAAAAGCGTGTTTTTTAGTTTTTTTTAAACTATTTTTAATTTTATTTCTTTTGAATTTTTGAAGTGTACACATGAGCAGACAAATGACAACATTAAGAAAAACAATTATTGAGGCAGGTCCATAGTCTTATCTACTAGTGCCTTTCCGTATACGGAGATACAAGGTGGCGCAAAAGTAACCTTGCAATGTTTTTTGGCTGTAATTTAAAAAAAAATGAAAAACTTTGATTCTTCTTGTGGATTATTTGTATTTGGTCTTTTAATTTTTTTTACATCAAGTCGAGAATATGATGTCATGTAAATGGCCGCCGCCACAGTTGATTGCCACTTGAGCCTTTTTTATGGCATTTTCTATCACTTTGGCCAAAACTTCCGGCGATAGGTCCTCACACGGCGATAGGTCCTTGACGGATATTGTCTTTAAGAGCTGCAAGAGTCTGAGGCTTGTTGACATAAACCCGCGACTTCAATGCATCCTTCAGCATATCGGTTGTGGCACGTGCAGTGTGTGCCGTTGCAACGTCCTGTTGGAACCACATGTTTTCCAATCCCAATTCATCAAGTTGCGGCAAAAAGAACTCGTTGATCATTGCTCTGTAGCGCTCACCATTCACAGTAACCGTTTGGCCCGCGACGTCTTCGAAGAAAAAAGGTCCGATGACTCCTCCAGCGAAAGCAGTACACCATACAGTGACTTTGAGCGGGTGTAATGGCTCTTCGTGGGTTACATGCGGATTTTCAGTGCCCCAAAAGCGTAAATTTTGATTATTTACGTACCCGCTAAGATGGAAATGGGCCTCATCACTCATGATTATTTTTGATGAAAAATCATCTTCCTCTTGGTGGTGATTAAGGATGGCTTGAGCGTATGTTAGAGGCGATTGGCGGTCAGCAGCTAACAGCTGATGCACCGTCTGGACTTGGACGGAAACATATTCAAATCTTGTACCAAAATTCGCTGTAAAGACCGTCGACTGATACCCATTTGCGTGGCACGTCGTCTGGTCGACGTTGACGGCACTTCCATGACATCCTCGGCTACAGCAGCAATATTCTCTGCAGAACGGCTACTTCGGGGTCTGCCACGCCTGGCAGCATCTCGTGTTGTGCCATTCTCTTCGAGGCGAGCGGCTAAACGTCGCAGTGTTTCACCAGTAGGCGTTGGTCGGCGAGGAAATCTGCGACGAAATTCACGTTGTGCCAAAGTCACCGACCGATTACACTGTGCGACAGTGATATTATACTTTTATGAAGACCTAGTACAACTTGTAGGTATAGTAAAACTAAGAAAAATGGTATTCGAGAAATTTCCAATACGCCCCCAAAATCTCATTTTATGGCCATAAAACCGTTTTTCAGTAGGTTGATGTGAACAATCACTCCTAACTTCGCCAATTTCCATCCGATTTCGAATTTGTTTTTTTAGTTCGAAAGAACAAAAACAAGCCTTTTTGACAGTGTGTTGACAATTTTTCTGAAATGACAACTGACGAGACTGTAAACGGAAGTATTTGGAATTTTTTTATTTTTTCTCTATTTTTTCAACTTTGACATAATTTTTACGATGTTATCCGATATTGAGGTTTTTTTTAGTACACTACTGTTTGATATAATGGTCTATCGATAAGTTCGTGCGGTTTTACAACAGATGGCGTAACTTGATTATTATTCCATCGATCCACATTTCCAAACATTCATTGGAGAGCTACTGTCGTAAGGCACAAACGTCAGTATAAGTTTTTTATTTGAAGCGTAAACAACAATATTTTTACCACACTTGAAAATGTCGAATTTCGTGCCAAATAATGTGTTTTTGCGGGGAATTCTCCTTCATTATTTTAATATGAAGAAAAAAGCAGCCGAAAGTCATCGTATCTTGGTGGAAGTTTATGGTGAGCATGCTCTAGCTGAGCGAACGTGCCAGAAGTGGTTTGCACGCTTTAAAAGTGGTGATTTTGGCTTGGAAGACGAAGAACGCGAGGGTGCGCCGCCAAAGTTCATGGATACCGAATTGGAGGAATTGCTCGATCAAGATCCGGCTCAAACGCAAGAAGAGGTTGCAAAAACTTTGGGAGTTGATCAATCAACCATTTCCAAACGTTTAAAAGCCATGGGAATGATCCAAAAGGTAGGCCATTGGGTGCCGTATGAATTGAAGCCAAGAGACGTTGAACGCCGTTTTATGGCATGCGAACAACTGCTTCAACGGCACAAAAGAAAGGGTTTTTTGCATCGAATTGTGACTGGCGATGAAAAGTGGGTCCATTACGACAATCCAAAACGTCGGGCAACGTATGGATACCCTGGCCATGCTTCAACATCGACGTCGGCGCAGAATATTCATGGCCTGAAGGTTATGCTGTGTATCTGGTGGGACCAGCTGGGTGTTCTGTATTATGAGCTACTGAAACCGAATGAAACGATTACGGGGGATGTCTACCGACGACAATTGATGCGTTTGAGCCGAGCACTGCGAGAAAAACGGCCGCAATACGCCGATAGACACGACAAAGTTATTTTGCAACATGACAATGCTCGGCCACATGTTGCACAAGTGGTCAAAACATACTTAGAAACGCTCAAATGGGATGTCCTACCCCACCCGCCGTATAGTCCAGACCTTGCGCCATCCGATTACTATCTCTTCCGATCGATGCAACATGGCCTGGCTGACCAGCACTTCCGTAATTACGATGAAGTCAAAAAATGGATCGATTCGTGGATTGCGGCAAAACCGACCGAATTTTTCACAAAGGGAATCCGTGAATTGCCAGAAAGATGGGAAAAAGTAGTAGCAAGCGATGGACAATACTTTGAATATTAAATTTGTAACCATTTTACGTCAATAAAGTTTCAAATTTCGAAAAAAACCGCACGAACTTAACCATAGTCCTATATAGTCCTTAACCATAGTCCTATAGTTTAATTTTGCGTCGAATGAGCTACATTTGACTGTAAATGAATTAAAATCAATAAAGTTGTGTGAGTTTTAAGATTTTTTTTTTTACTAATTTGGTATGTAGGTATAACTTACGCTATGGGAATAAGGGCGCGTTTCGAAGCATGAAAATAATAACAAGTGTCATTATAAACACATAATATTTATTGGAGTATTGTGCAGTGTAGCACTGTACGGTATGGTACGGTGCGGTACGGTGCGGTACGGTGCAGTGCACAACGGAACTGGTTCCAAACTTAAAAATGCATTGGTAACGGCCCTTTGGAGTTTAGTAAGGTACGGTACATTTGTCATTATCTTCATCAGTTTTGAATACTTCTCTGTAAGAAATTCGATCATCATCATTCATCTGAAGTCGTCATTAACTAAATTCCATTGTTTAAATCGAGAAGCGAGCGTTTCAGATTGTCTTCCCGATAGAAGTAAATCACGAGAAAGATCCTGAAAATCTGAATTTGATACAATGTGTCGTTCTGAAGACTTAGAACCAGACCGAAAGTACTCTTCATCATCAGGTTTATTGTTATCAGTTTGATCATCACCAGCAATGAGTTGAACTTCCTTCAGTTCATGACCTGCAGTTGAGTCAATCATTTCGTCCAAGACTACGGGGTTCTTAACAGTTGCAACATCAGCATACTTTATGTGCTTTGGAGTTTTATAATGATAACCGTTCACGTCCGTTTTACAAAAATAACAATCAGCTGGTTTATGTTAAGACTGATGATGCCACAGAAGTAGTATATGTAAGCTTAAAGAAATCGTTGTAGCCATCAACCAGAGCTTTATTATTCTGTAACCTCAAACAATGCTTTTGATCCACCAACAAACCACATATGAAACAAAACTTATTGCGATTATCGAACATTTCTCTTTCACAAATTGAAGCAAAACAATAAAACTTTCACGTTTTAATAAGGTTATATAATATTATAATAACTTATACAGTGGGAACTGAGGCACACTTGGGAGCTTTTTCATATTTCTATTGAAAAAGAAATGCGTGATAGTATGTCAGATATTTTCGAAAGTTCTAACCAGTTCTGTTGTATGCAGTACAGTGTACTCTTATGTATACATATATACTCCAATAAATATTACGTATCTATAATAACGCATCAAAACACGTCCTTATTCCCATTTAGCGTAAACTATACCTACATACCAAATTAGTAAAAAAAATAATAAAATCTTAAAACCCACACAACTCTATTAATTTTAATTCAATTACAGTCAAATGTAGCTCATTCGACGCAAAATTAAATTTACTAATATATAACAGTAGTGTACTAAAAAAATCCTCAATATCGGATAACATCGTAAAAATTATGTCAAAGTTGAAAAAATAGAGAAAAAATAAAAAAATTCCAAATATTTCGGATGGAAATTGGCGAAGTTAGGAGTGATTGTTCACATCAACCTACTGAAAAACGGTTATATGGCCATAAAATGAGATTTTTGGGGTGTATTGGAAATTTATAGTTTAGTTTTTCTATAGCCACAAGTTGTGCTAGGTCTCCATAAAAGTATATTTAATTTTTTTTTTGTCACACAGTGTTATTGGTCAAATAAATAGTCAGCAATATTCCGCGTTCTGGAGCAGTGTAGCGTAACATTGTTTATTAACGTGTATTTCGCATGTGTTTACTACACAAATGTCAAAACAGAACTGACATTAGGGGCCAATCGCAAAATTTATAGCATTTTCTGATAGGAGGATTACTTTAGCGCCACCTGTTATAATTATATGCATATAATAATTAAGTAAATATAATTATATTTCTAATAAATAAATAATTTATTGAGGAAATCAAAGATTGGTTCAAAAGCCAGTCATCATTGTGGAAAAATAAGAGTGTTGAATATAAAGACAGAAATATAAAATTAAAATCGTGGCAAATTTAATATGCGCGTGGACGTGTTTTTATGTGTTGGTGTCGTGCTTTGATTTTTTTTAGTTCGATATTATTCTTTTGCTTTTATTCTCAATGTTAAAAAATAGATTAACTGAGACAATGACTCTTGCGTTAGGCAAAAAAAAAAAAAAAAAAAATACAAGCAATTAAATTTAATTTAATTAGTTATAAACTTTATGGGCATAATAATGTCTTGTTCATGTGGCCAAAAGGCTTACAGGGCTCAACCGAAAGTGCAATGCGCGAAGTGCAATTAACTTTTCCATACGCAATGTGTTGGTATACTATCGGCAATCGGATGAGTAACATTAGGAGCAAGAAGTAACATTAGGATCCCTATACAGTTTAATTGTTTCTCTTAAATCTGAGAATGCCCGTGTGAATAATGTAATCAGTGCTATTCGTGATGACAAACTTTTGAATAAAACTGAGAACATGTACTCATTCTATGCAGCGAAATCTGCTTGAGAGCCGAGGCTAATAACCTATGCTCATACATTACTTGGCTGCCGTAGCTGAATGGGTTGGTGCGTGACTACCATTCGGAATTCACAGAGAGATCGTAGGTTCGAATCTCGGTGAAACACCAATATGAGAAAAAGTTTTTTTCTAATAGCGGTCGCCCCTTAGCAAGCAATGGCAAACCTCCGGATGTATATCTGCGATGAAAAAGCTCCTCATAAAAAATATCAAGACGCACTCCCAAAAAGGGTATACGCGCCAATTATATATGTATATATCATACATTACTGTTGCTTTTGATTAGTTTGGTAGTGATATGCTGCGGCTAAAGAAGTAATTGCTGCTAAACGTACCCGATTTAAAAGTTTTCACTTCTGGTGAGAAAAAAATTATATAATTTTGTTTTTCAACGCGTATGCGTTTATTATGAAGGGCTTCTAGTATTCTATCGTGTATATTTCTGACAGTAATATTATTTATATTTACCTTATCACTATAACTAACTAGTTTAGTTTCTGATACTGTTTGATTATCTAAAACATTTAGGAGGATAAAACCTTCTTTTATTTTAATTAGTTGAGAGTTATATTCCTGTATTATTTTACATTCGGCTTTTCTATTTTTGCAATACTGGTTTTGCAATTTTTTATTCTGATATATTCTTTGTCACAGAGTGCAATGTTTTCGTTCTTGCAATGTAGATGGTGGAATATTCTAATACATTAATAATTGGTACAGAGTTTATTTCATGACGAACTATTTATCTAACATCATCCAGATCTACCGATTCCGTTAAGTATTCATGATTCTTGCTGCATTTATTGTTCTAACTAAAAGCAGCAATTTATCATTTATTTCTGTTAGCAAAACGTGATTCATAATTTCTTGACCGTCTATGGAGTCTAATAGTTTTTCGAATCTTGAGTTCATTATTTTTTGTTTTTCATTATTTCTGATTAATTTAATTATTGTTTATTCATTTCGAATTGCTTCATCATAATCGGGTATATCAGTGATAAATTTTAGTGCCGATCCTAGGAAATTCAGTCCTCGTTTAGGTTGATGCTCTTCTGCAGTTGCGTTGTAATAATTATAAAATCTCTCTTTATATGGTATGTAAATTTTTGTTAAATTTGTGACATGAAATTAGAATTCATATTCATTAAATAAAAATACATCATATGTTAAAATGAATTTTTTTCCTTTTATGTTTTTCATTTGAGTTGTTCGTTACCAGCACGGCTAATATCAGGTATTTCAGTATCATGTTCTTTAATTGTGATCTTCTTAATATTGATTTTATGAACAAGTTTTCCTCCTCGGGTTAAGATCGTGTACCCACGGTCTTCTTCAACAACTTCTTTCTTAAACTTGGGTTGGCTTTTTTTTCTAACACCTGCCATTCTTACTAAAATTTGAGTACCTCTTTCGAATGTTCGGTGTTTTGCGTGTGTGTTTAACCTTTCCAATACCTTGGTTAATGCTTTACGCAATTTTTCTGTAGCTGCTTATTTACTGTAATTTATTGTACCGAAATGTATTTGCCTTGGCCTGTATTCTGTTACAGTACCAGGTGTATACCTATGAAATGAGACTTTCAGCTATTAGTCCATAGATGTCGCTAGGAGTATTTTTAAACTTTCCCAAATGTCTTGTTTTTTTCGTCTGACATTTGACAACAATACTCAGTTCATTGTTTGTTACGTTTCATACAACGATGCGTTTTTGTCGCTCTAAAAAATGTCGAATTTCGTGCCTTCAAACTACGATTTGCGGACATCGAAAAACCACTTGTGAAATGCTGCTATCCCGGTTCAAAAGGAAGTCTTTTTTGCATCGAATCGTTACGAGTTATGAAAAATGGGTGTATTGCTCCAATCCTAAGCATAAACGATCGTATGGTCCGCCCGGCCACAAGGCAAAAACAACGGCCAAACCGGCCGCAAGGTAATGCTGTGTGTTTTCTGGGATCAGCGTGGTATGATTTGGTACGAGCTATTAAAACCAGGTGAAACAGTTGACTGTGCACGCTACCAACGACAATTGACCGATTTGAACAGCGCTATATACCGAAAACACCCAGAATTTGCCGATCGGCGTCACAAAGTAATTTTTCTTGATGACAATGTACCGCCACATCGAACAAGAGCGACCTGGGAATTGGGTAGACGTACGATTGGGAACCGCTGGTGCATGCGGCTTACTCAACAGACTTGGCGCTTTCTGATTATCATTTGCTTGCATCGATGGGCCACGCACTTTCCGAGCAGCGCTTCAATTCTCACGAAGAAGCCAAAAAATGGCTCGATGATTGGTTTACGGCCAAAGACGTCCAATTTTTTCGGCGCGACATCCACAAACTGATAATTAAATTTTAAACCATTTTTTGTTAATAAACGTTTGAAATTGTTTATAGCTCTAAATATTTCTTCTTTTACTGTAGAGGAGTTTTGTATTTTAAAAATGCGTGTTAATTCACTAATCGAGTTAGGAGCTTTCTCTACTTGTCCGTTTGCTTTCGATCGATGCACTGGTGTTTTTATCTTCTGTATGCCATGTTTTATGCACATTTGTTTAAATGCTGGTGTAACAAAACTTGCTTCATTATTAGTCATGAGCCGTTTACATTCGGGAAAATTACTCATAATTATTTCTTCCATTTTATCTTCTATTTTTGCATTTCTAATTATGTCTTGGGCGACTATGTACTTGGAAAATTTATCTATAGTCACAAAATACGTGTTGTTATCATTAAAATAAATATCCGTATGTATATATTCTCTTGGTTGTATTGGTAAATCTGTTTCTCGGAGAGGCTCATTAGTTGGGTTTCTCTCATAACGTCCAAATAGACATGCAGGGCCGTGATTATTGAATTGCTTGCTATCCGTTTTTATGGTTGGCCAATAATATTTTTCTAAAGTTTCCTGTGTTGTATTAATATAGCTTCTATGAGCTCTTAAATGTGTTCTTCTACAATTTCGTCATCCGCCCCCTTGACAGGAGCTCTTCGTTGGACTCGGCGTACTTCCAGTGCCTTGACGATTTCATAGGGACCCAGATATTCGCTGGCTAATTTTTTACCAGCCACAAACTGAGTGCGCTTGATCGCCACTAGATCGCCAACCGTGTAGCCTATTTCCGCCTTTCTGCCCTTGCCGAAATTTCGCTTGTAAGTAGCTTGAGTCTTCAGAATTTGTGCCCTCGCGTCATCACGAATTCGCTGTCTGTCGATATCCAAGTTGTTAACCAGTTCGTCTCGTAAAGCATTTAGAATCATTCATTTTGATGCCAAACATAATTTCGAATCGCGGCGCCTTTGTCAAACTCGTTAAAATCGGTAGATGTGAATACAGCACCTCTGTCACTTATGATGCGTGTCGGATTACCGAGGATCATTGACGCCCCGCTCCGCTTCCGGACAACCTCCTCGCAACTTTTTGACTTTGTGGGGTATAGCCACACAAACTTAGTGAACCCGTCGACTACAGCAAAAATATATCGGTAACTTTTTGATGTTGCATCCATTGGACCGAGGTGATCGATGTGGATCGTATGCAACGGCAGGTCACCGTTGTTGTACAGGATGTACTTGAGGCAATTGTTGACGAACTGTGTAACCTTACTCTCCAGATGTGGTATTCAGTAAAACTGTTTGATCGCGTGCATCGTCTTCTGCGTGGCAAAATGTCCTGGTTCATGCGCGTTTCTGATAACTTCGGACTTCATCGATTTTGGTACTGCCAACAACTCCAGATCGTCTAATACTTTGTATATTATATCGCCTTTAATTTTGAAATTTTCATATGGTTTGATTTTCAAGATGTCGTGAACTGCCTATCCCGTTGTTGAGCAGCGCGCATGCGATGCTGTAAGTACCGGTTTAAACAATCAACATGTTTCATCTTGTCTGCACTTCGATGTTCAGCTTCGTAGTCAAATTCTTGCTCAAATAGAACACCCACTGTGCAACTTCACGGGGGACATTTTTTTTCTTAAGGGCCTGCTTAACTGAAACTTTTTTAATGCTAGATACGCTGCTTTAACTTCAAGAAAGTAGCTATGTTGAGCGGATTCCCTCGGCGACGTCTTTTTACTCCAGAAAAATACCGGATGGAGTTGGTTTTCGACCTGCTGCAGCAACGTGGCTCCAAATCCGTCTTTTGATGCGTCAGTATGCAGTTCTGTGTTCGCGTCTCGACAAAAAATGTGTAGCACTGGTTCTTCTATAAGCGCTTCCTTCAGTTCTTGTACAGATTTCCAAAATCAAACTGCTTGTTTTTTTTTAATATTTGTCAAAGGTCGAGCCTTTAGAGCGTAGTTCGGAATAAATCCGTCAATCCAAGAAATTACTGGACTGCTTTTGTGTTTTGCAGCGCCGGAAACTTTTTACGCCTCTAGTCTTTTCTTCTCCTGGTGAGACTATTCCATTCTCGACTGTGTGACCCAGAAATTCTAACCTTGATTGTGAGAAATTGCACTTCTTCCACTTTATATTTAAACTCCAACTCGCTGCTGTTTCTAAGATTTCTTTAAACATTCTTCTGTCGTAGAAGCGTAGATGATTACGTCATCGCTACACAATCTATGATATCTTTGTTAATCAAGTCTTGGAAGATGTGGCGCAGCGCGAGTTGCAGAACCCAAAAGGCGCTCTATTGAATTCGAATAAACCTTCTTTGGTGATGAACGCCGTGTATTGTTTACTCCCTGCGTCTATCTTTTTTTGTTTTTTTTTCCCTTTATTATTGTTTCTATTTCAATTTAAAATATTTACAATTTTTCTTTCTTTTTGGGTTTCGACAGTATTTAGAAGCCAATACCACTATGTACATTTATCTAAGAAAAAAAAATTAAATCATTATTTAATTAATTTAATTATTTAATGAATAAATATATTCATATAATTGTGACCCCATTTACATCTGCAGGGCAGTTGGTCGTTTGCGCTTAAGCCTCCTCGTCTCGGTTTCCCCTTTTAATGGAAGTTGCCGAATTTCCCTGTTAGAATGTTCTAGTAGTCGGTTTGTGTGTCTTAAGCTTTTCTTCATGGACTGTTTTTACTTTAAGTTCTCGATAGATATTATCATTTAGTATGTATATATAATACTATTTTGTTTTTGATATTATACGGAGTATCTTTTTTTGCGTTTGTTGTATAATTTTTATATTTGTACTGCTCGCAGTTCCCCAAAGCTCTGAGCCATATTTCCATATTGGTGTTATAATTACTTTGTATATTAGTATCTTATTTTCTAGTGTGAGCGTTGAATTTTTTCCCAAAAGCCAATGAAGTTGTTTCAACCTAGTCTTGATTTCGAGCTGTTTTTGTCCAATGTGTAACTTCTCGTTAAGTTTATTGTCTATAATCATACCCCAGTATTTTGCCCTTGTGTCGTGGTGGATTCGTTTATTCTTTATGAATATTGGATTGTATTGTTTTTTTCTTTTGTTAGTGCATGTGACGTGGGCGTTTTATCTTCGTTTATTTTGATTCCCCATTTCTCGAACCATTGAGTGGTGTTGTCCAGTAATTCCTGAAGTTTATAAGCAGCCGTTCTTGGATCTTTGTCTGATGCTAACAAGAGAGGGTCGTCTGCAAATGTTGCTATTGGAGAATTCTTAGTTGCCGGTGTAGGGATATCAGCTGTGTAAAGAAGGTAAAGAAGCGGCCCAAGGACACTATCTTGCGGTACACCTGCTTCCATTGTTAGTATATCAGAATACTTATCTTCGAATTTAACATAAAATTGTCTTCCAGTTATATAACTTTTCATTAGTTCGTAGTAGTCTGTTGGTAAATAAGTCAAGAGTTTTTGTAGAAGTCCTGCGTGCCATACTGTGTCAAAAGCTTTGGCTACCTCGAGATATACTGCTTCACACGTTCGTTTTTTATCGATGTCTTCAAAAATTTTGTTTGTAACTCTGTGAACTTGTTGGATGGTGGAATGTTTTCACCTGAATCCGAATTGGTGGCAAGGTATTATTTTGTCCTTTTGTATAATGGGATCGATTCTGTCAAAAAGTAACTTTTCAAAAATTTTGGATAATGCTGGTAGTAGGCTTATAGGTCTGTACGAAGTTACTTGCGTAGGATCTTTGCATGGTTTTGGTATTGCGATAATTTGAGAAATTTTCCATACTTTTGGGAAATATTTCAAGTCCAAGATTTGATTGAACAAGTTCCTTATATAGATAAGCAACTTCTCTGTATCCCAGCAGCTTTTTTGTTATATATGTTTCTACTCGAGGATTCCTTCGTATATGAGCTCTGATATATCATTATTATTGGGGAATGGTCAGACGACAATTCAATTAACGATTCAATTGACATATCTTCGTGGTTAACGTTTTTGGTTATAAAAAAGTCGATCAGATCTGGACTTTTTTTTTTGATCAGTTGGCCAGTATGTTAGGTCGCCACTACTTATGAACTTGCTGTTGTTCCTTTTTATGGCGTCCAGTAAATTTCGTCCTTTGAAGTTCGTCAATCTTGAACCCCAAATTGCATTTTTAGCATTATAATCCCCGCCAGCTATGTATCGTTTGCCAAGTGTTTTCAAAAAGTCGTAGAATTGTGGTATGGAATTTTTGTATTTTGGGGGACAATATACAGCAGAGATTGTTAGTTTACCGCCTTCATCTTCAATTTGGATCGATGTCGCTTGTATGTTTTCTTTTTCGTATTTTTGTAATTCAATGCATTTAATGTCTTGCCTAATTATTATCGCTGTGCCACCATGGGCTTTGTTGTCAGGGTGGTTTGTGACAAACATTTTATAATTAGGTATTCTTGCAAAGCTTTTGTCAGTGAAGCGTGTTTCAGAAATTAGTAATACGTCTATTGAATTATGGTTTATAAACACTATCAGTTCTTTCAAGTGTTGGCCCAAGCCGTTTGTATTCCAAGCGACTACTTTCAGTCTACTTGTGCTGTCCATCTATTTTGTTCACGAGCAGTGTTATAATATTCATTATGTTTGACATTTGTGCGAAGACCTGCTTCATCATTTCTTTTAATTCTTTGATGTCGTCATTTGTTTCAGAATTTGTCACACCCGATTGTAGGTTATTAGAAATAACTTGGGCATATGACATTGTCGGTTTGACATATTGTGAATCTATTTGCCGATTTAAAGCGTTTTGCTGTTTATCGGTATTCAATTCTTTGTTACGTTGCTCTGGGTATTGTTTTATTTTGAGTGCCTTGTACACCGCGCATCCTCTGTAGCTCGCTGTGTGTTTGCCCCCGCAAAGGGCCTACTTTATGTTGCTGCTATTTTCTACAACACACTCTATAGTTTTGTGATTACCCGCGCATTTTACACAAACTGGGGTTTTTGTGCAAAAGTTTTTAGTGTGTCCGTATTTTTGACAATTTGTGCATTGTGGAATTGTTTTCTTTTGATGAGGCGGTTCAAAACTTATTTTGCAGTGTAATAGATTATTTCTGTGGTCATAAGCAGTAATCGCCTAAGTCGTTAACTTTGCTTCCGAGATAAATAGCTTTTTATATTCAGAAGCGTTTCTGAGAAATGTAGAAAGAAGCTTTAAAAAACTGTAAATACATAATTATTGATCATTTCAAGCACAATGCTCAGTTAAACAATTATAATGAAACTTGGCTTTGTTTAGGAGATATTTAATAAAAGAAATAAAAATGTTTATTGCAAACATAACATATGATATAAGAATGACTATGTTGACTAAGGCTTTTATTGTAAAAGAATTGGTTGCTGTTTGTGTGGCACATATTGAGTTAAGGAACTTCTGCATATATCTATAAATTAGTCCATTTCAATAATACGAGTTTATTAAAAAAAAAGGAATTTTACAAATTCATTATTTTAAACTAAATGACATTTTCCGAAAACTTTTTTTTTTTTTAATATTTATATGTAATATTTATTTAAAAGTATAAGTATAATCCCTTGGGGAACCTGTTATCCCTATAGGGCGCGTCCCCAGGTGGTGGATAGGGGAACGCCTCCCAGATATGGAAGGCAGGAGAATCGGTCTCCCGCGAACCACACAGGTCGAAGACGTAAACTTCGTTAAAAAAACTCCCTCAACCCAAGGTGTAACGCGACCCGTGCCTATTGGGTGGGTTTGGCAGCCGGGGGATAAAATTAGGCTGTCTCCTAACGGAGCCCTCCTGATATCAGGCCGCCTCAGGTTGTAACGGTGGCCTTACCATGGTATGGGGCGCTGCCATAGCGGACCGTTTATTTCCCCTCCATCCTCATTGGTCACCGCACATGGCGACATGGGCAGCTCTTTGGAAGGGCAGGTGACCGTAAGAAACAGACAAATGAACAAACAACAAAAAAACAAAAAATCGGATAACGCTACCAAACGGACAGACAAACAGACGGACAAACGGACTGACACAAAGACAAAACGAACCGACAGTCGGACAGACAAGCGGACGGACCCAATGACAAAACGGACAGACAAACGAACGGACACAATCGAGCTGAGGAAGTTGGGAACTCCCTCAGAGGACGAGCTCTTGGCTTCTAGTCAAGAGACAGTTGATGACAAAGCTGTGGGCCACAGCACGCCATCAACTATAAATCAACCGATCACATCCGCTGATGCCAAGGGGCAAAAGCGTCAATACCCAAAAAAAGGCCCGTCTAGATATAAGCTTTACCAGCGGTCTCTAGCTATTCTCGGCAGAATAAGCAAAAATGAGGCCGAAGGTAAAACTCATCCCAAAGATGCGGCCGATAAGGCAAGGTGCCAAAAGGTGGTCGATGAGTACCTGGCGTTCCAGGCCACCCAGAAGGCAGAAGCCGTAAAACGCAATCGTTCGCAGGACGAGGGCTGTAAAACTGCGAAAAAGCACAAGACGTCTCACACTGCTCTGACGCCCAAACCAGCCAAACGCGCGTTTAACGAGGTGGCACGGGATTACCTGCAAACGGCGTTGGTGGACGAATTAACGAACCGCGGTAAACCTGCGTTAGAAAGGTGGTCCGAAATCGAGGCACGGCTGTCTCGCATTGTCGTTGATCACGTCATGGCAAGCTCGGAGGGTCAAGTGCCAGGTTATGATTCAATGGAGGTGGTCCGTGGATACAGGGTGATCAAATGCGACGATCAGTTCTCTGTTGATTTCCTTCAAAACGCTATTAGCAAAATCCAGAGCGACTGGGAAGGTTTGAGGCTCAAACTAATCCCAGCCAGTGAGATCCCAAGACGACCAAGGGCTCGTATCTGGATACCGAACATGGAGTTCGAAGCTAAGCAGTTAATACCATACCTGCAAGCACACAACCGCACTGTTCCAATGGATGACTGGAGTATCATCAAAGCGGAGGCTCCGCAAAAGAACAGTGTGTCCTTCCTTCTCCAAATCTCGGAGGAGAGTATTGAGCCACTGGGAAAAGTGGACAACAAACTTCGGTTTGGCGTGAGGAAAGCGCATCTGAAGTTATTCCGTTCTGCAAATCCGGAGGATGAGCAGGACGAGGTTGACGACGCTAATGAGTTGCTCATGGGCATGCAACTGGAAGAAGCCGGGTCCACCCAAAACGATGGCGCTAATGAGCAGCATACGGGCATGCAGCTTGACGCCCCTAAAAACGACCAGTAAGTATGGGTCTCAAGGTTGTCCAGATCAATCTGCAGCACTCCAGGACTGCAACGGACAACCTAGCCGTTCTCCTATCGGAGGAGGACGTAGACATCGCACTGATACAGGAACCCAGAGTGCGGAGTACTGAGGTAAGCGGACTCTCTCTCAAAAACTACAACTTGTACTATAAGCGGACCCAGGGTAACCCCAGGGCATGTATTGTAGCAAAAAAACATCTAAATGTATTTTTAATCCCATCCTACAGCTCATCGGATGTGACGGTCATCGAAATGGAGGCTACTGACGGCGTCAGGATCAAAATTGCCTCCATCTACATGGCACACGACCAACCAGCACCACCTGACGAGGCTCGTAGGCTTGTGCTTGACTGCAAAAACAGTATCCTGCTACTAGGATGTGACGCCAATGCGAGGCATACCCTATGGGGGAGTACCGAAACGAATGATCGAGGTGAGTCCCCATATGAATTTATCATCAATACTAACCTAACAGTATGTAACAGGGGTAATACCCCGACTTTCACCTTTCCAAGCACGGAAAGCTTTAGAGGATGGGCGGAAGTATTAGATGTGACATTACTGTCTGAAAATACTTCAGTGAGGGTAGAAAATTGGAGAGTCTCAAGCAAAAAGTCCTTTTCGGACCACAGCTGGATCCTCTACCACCTGGATCTTGAGGTAGATCCACCCTTACCATATCGAAACCCACTTAGAACAAACTGGAAACGGTTCAAAAATGTAGTAGGGAATAGGATAGGAAGGATTCCGATCCATCAAATCACTCTCGCAGAAAACATTGAGAGTAGGGTCACAACATTGGAAAAGACATTCAGTAGGGCCTACAAAACGTCATGTCCAATTAAATATAGCAAAAAATCCTATCCTCCTTGGTAGAGCAATGAGCTCTCAAAATTAAGGGAAGAAGCCAGATCAAATTTCAATCTCAGCTACTCAACAGGTAATTGGCAGTTGTATAGAGAAAGTCGGAGACAATACAAGAAGGCAATCAGGGCCGCCAAGAAAGAGAGCTGGAGAGATTTCTGTTCTTTTATCGAATCTACCAGAGATTCTGCGAGACTTGGCCGTATTCTGTCCAAGGATCATTCAATGGCTTCTTGGGTCAAGAGGCCGGATGGCACTTGGACTTCTACGGCGGAAGAGTCTCTAGAACTTCTTTTAGATACACATTTTCCGGGATGTAGCACCCATGACAGTGATGCTGGGAGAATCCGGCGGAGCCGATATGACCCACAGCATCTTGTCGATGTAATAGTTACGAAAGAGAAGGTTGCATGGGCAATCAAATCATTCTCACCTTTCAAATCTCCAGGCCCTGATGGGATCTTTCCTAAGATGTTACAGGAAACTCTTAATAGTATTCTACCATGGCTAATGGAAATTTTCAAAGCGTGTCTAAATCTAGGTTATATTCCAAACAGCTGGAAACTTGTTAGGGTCGTCTTCATACCAAAGGCAGGCAGAAGAGGACATGAATCAGCGAAGGACTTTAGGCCGATCAGTTTGTCGTCCTTCCTTGTTAAAACTTTGGAACGGCTTTTAGATATGCACATTAGAAGTTCGCTGGAGAGCTTTAGTATATCAACTGCACAACATGCTTACCTCAAAGGCAAATCGACGGAGACAGCGCTTCACGAGGTAATCCGAACAATAGAGGGGTCTCTAGTAAACAAACAGTATACGATGGCAGCTTTTCTTGACATAGAGGGCGCATTTAATAACGTTAGCACGAATGCTATCCAACGGGCGTTAATAGACTTAGGGGTGGAAAATTGTATCACCAATTGGATCATCTCTATGCTAGAAACCAGGATCATTAGAGCTAATATGGGTAACATCAACATAACTAAGAGAGTCCACAGGGGTACTCCACAGGGGGGAGTACTATCTCCACTTCTTTGGTTATGTGTGATTAGCAAAATCCTAATAAAACTTAATAGAGGAGGGGTAAAAGCGATGGCGTACGCTGATGATGTGGTGCTAATGGCGTCAGGACTGTGTCCTAATACGATCAGTGGGATCATTCAAAGGGCGTTAGGCGAGCTTAATTCTTGGGCAACAGGCTGTGGCTTAAGTTTAAACCCGCGTAAAACAGAACTCATGCTCTTTACCACCAGATACAAGGTACCACGCTTTACCCTACCAAATATTAATGGACAAACCCTCTCACTTTCACCCAGTGCAAAGTACTTAGAGGTAATTTTGGACTCCAAACTTAGCTGGAAATTAAACGTCGAAGAACGGGTAAGGAAAGCTGAAATTGCTCTATATGCCTGTAAACGTATGCTTGGAAGAAGATGGGGTCTTCAACCTAAGCATACATTATGGTTGTACAAGGCGGTTATACGACCAATTTTATCGTATGGTTCGGTAGTTTGGTGGAAAGCTCTAGGGAGAGATTACAACATCAAATTACTCGGCAGAATACAAAGATCAGCCTGTGCAATAACGGTCGGCGCAATCAGATCATGTCCTAGGGAGGCTCTGAACGCACTGACACACGTTATTCCAATAGACCTACATATTAAGAAGACGGCAACCATGAGTGCATTTAGGTTAAACGAAGCGGGCCGCTGGAAAGAAAACACTTATGGTCATGCCAGTCTACTATTGCGGCAAACTCAGTTAACCTCGGTGAGGACTGACTACATCGTCCCGACGGTAACATTCAATAGGAATTTTGCCACTCTCTTTCCATCTAAGGAAGAGTGGAATAAGGGATTCTCATTAAACAACTTCGACATTACAGTCTATACAGATGGTTCTAAAATGGATTGTGGTGTTGGAGCTGGTATATATTCTCATAGACTTAAAATTGAAAAATCTGTGCGCCTCCCCAATACCTGCAGTGTCTTCCAGGCGGAAGTACTGGCAATTGGGGAAGCTTGTAGGCTACTAATCACAGACTTCTCTTTTAAGAGCAATATCGCTATTCTCTCGGATAGCCAAGCTGCAATCCAGGCACTGGATTCAGCGACTACAACCTCAATGGTGGTGGAACAAAGTAGGAATAGCCTTTCCACCTTGAGCGAAAAACATAATGTTACCTTAATCTGGGTCCCAGGACATCGGAATATTGAAGGTAACGAAAAAGCAGATGAACTGGCAAGAGGGGGATCTGCCATGAATAACGCTCTTGCAGAACCGGTATTCACACCATTAGGTGCAGTCAAGAGTACAATTTCCCTAAAATACCTCCGAATGGCGGAGTGTAGATGGAGGGGCCAGACGAAATGCAAAATCAGCAGAACGTTATGGCCCACCTACAACCTTAAACAATCATCAATATTGTTAAACATGAAACGACGGGATGCCTGGAGACTAACGGCAGTCATAACTGGCTTTTGGTCTGTCGGAGAACAGGCAGCCAAAATGGGCATCCCTCACAACACATACTGTCACAGTTGCAAACAACCGGAGAAAAAGGAAACAATCTTCCATTTCCTCTGTGAATGCCCTGCCCTATGGAAGGACAGAATGTTAACCCTGGGCAAACCGCTGTTCGAGGAGCTCGAACAACTGTCTGGCTTAGAGGTCAACAACCTAATAAGGTTCCTGAACCGCACAGACTGGGTATAGTCATGCCGTAAATAACAAGTTGGTAACGAGGATGTGGCAACAAAATGGTGCGGAAGCGCTAGTTGGATTCAGGATGAATCACCACTCTAACCAACCAACCAATAAGTATAATATATCAGTCGAAGTTATTCGGTTTCTGATTCACCTTCCACTAAATCTGGATGTACATCAGTTGAGTTATCTGTTAACAAACGTTTATAAAAAGGATGATGGATTCTGGATCATGGATTTACAAATGGTAGTAAATCAAGGAGATCCTTTTTCTTTTTTGAGCTGATCTTAATGTCTTGTGTTAGCATTGATATGTCGCTTTTTGCTATTGAATTTACACCACGTTTTAACAAGTTCAATGTTTTAAAAGGAGCATGTTCGTCTAAAGTGGTTTTATAAAGAATTTTTGCAAAATTTCTCTTTGTAAATCTTAGCCATCTAATATCTTTCCAAACGAATTTTTCCCCATCTAGATTATTGGTTCTCCACATTAGCTTTGTTTTTAAGAAAAGCTGGAAATCAAAAAAAATCTTGTAAGTTCATTTCAATTACGTTGAACGAATTTCTGGAACGTACACTTCTTATAAAATTGTACCAGTCACGTGGATGATGTACTTGTGTCTATCACAGCGTGATCCACATCGCATTCCATGTGCGTGTGCCCAGGTTCTAAAAATTTGTGATCATTAATTTCTAAAGTGGGGTTAATTTCAAGTGCCAATGTGAACATTGCACACACGAATGAATACTTATTTTGTCCCATACAGGAATCACTGTAAAAGATTGCATGATTAACTTGTGGAAGATTGTTTATATGTTTGAATAAGCATGATGCGATTTGATTGCCGCCACGGGCAGAAAGTGCCTCATGCCACATAAAGCAATGTGGGGTGCCAGTTGTACAGTCGTGTACGGTTAAAAAAGCTGCCTTTTGTAGAAACTTATTGAGTTTCTTAAGTATGGGGTAGGCAAGCACTGCTGCAAATCAAAAGTATACACTTTCACTTTGGGATCATCGGAAGCGCAAGTTTTGTCATTTCTTTTTGACTCATATGCAAAATCTGCTTTACTCTGATGGGCTAAGAGTTCCTTTTCTAAATCACGTAGTAGAATATCATCGGATTCCTGTTTAGCAATAGCAATTTTAGCTCTAAATTTTTCGCGCGTAGAACAGGTATTGGCTTCTTAAATTTTATATTCATGGCTGTAAAACATTTTTTAATTAAATAATTATAAGAAGCGTAAAAGGCTTCTTACACTATATGTTTTGTCATATGTATATGTCTATTTAGAAAACTGCAGAAACGATTCTATTTTCGCCTGACACATAACTATATTAACCTATTCCTTAATTTGTTGGCAACATTTTTTGGAGTTATTTATATATTGTAAGAAAAAAGCAAATAAATTGAACTACTTAAAGCATTGGAAGTCACACGACAATACGTGAGTGTAGAAAGAATGACAAGTCATTTGTAGAAACCATATCGTGTAGAGAGGCCTTAAAGATGCAACCTACTGTTAAAAATACCACTGTATGGGGAAACACTAACTACGTTGGCTTTGTATTTATCGCAAAACAAAGTATACATTTGGGCCAGGGATAATACCGCATGTAAGTATTGGCAACTTGTATCTCTCCTGGTATAGTGACTTTCGTATTTTGGAAAGCTGCTTATGTAGTCCCTTACAAGTTGAACTTTATCATCCGTAAGTATATTTTTTCCTCCACCTGATCCACGCTTATCAACAAGGTCACTGTTAGGATAGTGTAATTTCTTCTTCAAAACAGTTTTGACGAAACTGGCACTCTCATCAAAACGCTGCAGGAAACATTTTTGGCATACCTGCACTCTTTGGCCTTCAAACTCAACATAATAAGCAGCCTGAAATTTTCGCTCACGTGGCCTTTCAGGGTGTTTTTGCATATATTGAGTTTTTTTTGTCGTTGATTTCAATTAAGGAACCAATGAAAAAAAATTCTCTGATTGTATGTACCCAACGACCAATATTTATTAAAAATGTTTTTCTGAAATGCAAGCGGAACCTTTGATTTGCACTTCATGCGACAATCAATAATAAGAGGTCTCAATTTTCTTTCCGATACAACAACACCCTTTACATTAACGTATGCCTTTCCCAAGTTCCGTCTTGAGCATGATTGTTTCCTCGAATAAACTCTTTGGGATGTAGTCGGGGCCTCGTTGAGCAGTTCATCATCATCTAAATTGCTACTATTTCCATTATTACAATAGTAGAAGTTGAGTCCTCATAGTCGGAATCTAGGACTGAGTCATCACTGTCAAAACGGAGATTTTCCTGTAAATTTGATTTATCTTCCTCATTCTCAGTATTAGAGTATTAGAAACATTTGTTAGTAAATCAGCCCCACTGCCCTCTAAAAACGACATGTGACTGCTTTCATCATAACCTATTAATTGCAAAAATTTAAGCAACTTAGCAAAGCTATTTGTTTATTCAATCTTACCTGTTACATTTACTTCGTTTTCCATTTCATTAATTTTAAATATTTTTATTAATTGCTTTATTATATTTTTTTAGTTCAGAAAATATTCAATTTTACCGACACTTTTTTTTTCTGACCTCTTATAACCTCTGCATTAATCACAGGAAATTGCTTAACTCAAATGATTTTAAAATGGCGCTTTAGGCATACCAATCTAACTGCACTTTCAAAAAAGAATAAGAGCATATGTCATTCGCATTTGTCGCGTATGAAGATATAGCTCTCTTAAAACCTCACAACAAAAATGCATTAACAACTTTTGAAGAGATAGTGCATGCTTACATATATTTTCAATTTGTAATAAACACTCACCTTCACGTTGGCTCTTATGTCAGCTCTCTTGTGTATGACAAACTTAAAAAAAATGTAGGTGCGAAAACAACTTAAGTTATTATAGGCCATTTAAATATAACATTATTGTAATTGACCATCTTCTTAAGTATACTTAGACTCATATAATAAATGCAATAGCGCTTCGTTGCGCGTTAGGCTAATATGTTTTTAATAATATTTACCCTAAAAAAACTAGTTAGAGTGATAGGAACTTCGCGTAAATATACAGTTTTATTAGTTGAATATGCTAGTATACATAATTCATTTCTTTCTTAAGTCGACTTAGGCGATTATTGATTATGACCACAGATTTATTGAATAAATATCTTTATTCTTTGCACCTTGCTTCATCTCCAATGAGAACAATGGCTGCGGTTTCTTTGTGCTTTTTTGCAAAATATTTTGAATATTAATTATTTCATGGCCTAATTCTAGTAGTTCCTGCTTAATTTCATCTTTATCAGCCGAATAATGCATTCCCCTTAGGAATACTTTGAATCCTCTTTCTTCCTTTAGTTTAAAAGTATAATACTGGGTTTTCTCCTCCTTTAATAAACTAATGATTGCAGTATAATTGTGTGATTCGAGTGGCTGTAGTTTAACTTCATTGTTTTTCAAAGCCTTAAGTTTATATTTGCAATCAGGAATGGTACTCAGTGCCTGCATTAACTTATCAATGCATTCTACGTTTTGTATGTAAATCGGTGGGGGCTGGCGTTTTTTAATTATTGGTTTTAAGTTTTCTGCAGCGGTTGGTCTTTTTGTTCCACTGTTATCGGTTGGGTCATTGTCTGGTTCGTCGTCTGAGAGCAATTCGAACATGTTTCACGATGTTTGCTGGCTGAGCCAATATGACGTTAGCTTTTTTTGGTTGGTTGTTGCGTCTTTGCTTTTATGTTTTTGTGTGCTATGTATATAATCATTTTGCTTACTTGGGGAGTTGCGGTACCGTTTTTGTGTAGTTTGGACTGCCGTGTTTTTGTTGGAGCTTTCACATTCGTTGTTTTGTTTGTTGGACTGCTTTACTTGTGTAATTTCCTTCGTTGTTTCTGTTTGCTGTTGTTGAATTACTGGGATAGTTGTGTTTACTGTTTGCAAGGTGTTTCTCTTTGTTGTCACTATCGGCGCTGATGTGAATACCACTGATGTAATTGTTGTAGCTGAGCAGAATGACGCGAGAGTGGTTATAGGCGTATTTGTTGTTGAGTCTTTGTAGTTTGTTTGGTAGGTCGTGCTTGTTGGGGTTTTGTTTTGTTCACTCCATGAAGTTGGTTCGCTTGGTGACAGTACATTTGGTGTTGTTGCACGAGTTAAAAGCTGTATTATATGTACACATGTGCTCGCTGCGTTATCGCGAGGTTCGCTGAAGTTAGTTTTTGGCGCAAGTTTTGACGAATTTTGTCGCTCTTGCGGTGGAGAATGCCCCACAGGCATCTCAAGTTATTTCTGTTTTTGTTTATTATTAAAATTCTTATTTGTTTTGCACTTTCACTTAAGTATGTAGAATTTCGAATAAGCTGATGTATATTCAGCGTGTAAGCATCTATATCGCAATTTGGAAATTTTTGAGTTTGGTTTTATCACTTTGATAAGCTATACTCGAGAGCTGTTAAAATCACGTCCGTTCAAAAGTAACGTCCGATGACATGTGTCTATCTTGACATGAAAAAAAAGATTTTCCAGATCCATAACTGTAAAAAACTTTGCTTTCTGCAATTTTTCAAGTACATCGTCAATAACCGATCTTTCAGCACCATCGAATTCAGGTTTCTATAGTCGATACAGATCCTTCTGCTGTCGTCTTCCTTTCTTACTAACACGATTCGGCTGGCAAAGTCCGACGTGGATTTCCGCACTATTGCTTGTTGTAACCATTCATCAACTTGTATACTTACAGCTTTTTGTTCATGATGAGGCAACCGGCTCGGTGAGCGATGGAATGGTTTCATTGTAGTATCCGGAACAATACTCAGGGATATGACGCTTTTCTTCGTTACCGCAGCAGGCTTATAATCCGCAATCATTTCTCGCACTTGCTTTTCGAATCGCGACGGAACCATTATTTCTTTAGACGAACCAACTATGTTGTAAATGTTCGCGTCCGATGGCTCTTTCATGTTTTGCTGCAATCGCAAGGATATAAACGAAAACGAAACTTTTTAACGAAATCCCAGCCTAACAACATGTCGTATTGAATTCTGCCATTTGGCATAACCATCATGGTTTGGGTTGTGAATGAATCATCGACGCATATTTCGCCTACAAAACGGCCAACTGGTTTAGTTTTTACATTACCGACACCGAACAACGTAGTATCGCTTTTTTGCAGATCGACGCTATTCAATTTTTCGAAAGTTGTTTTTGACATTATCGTAACATCAAATCCCGTAGCTACGAGAGCATTAATGTGAATTCCGTTCACCGAAACGTATTTTACGCGTTTTGTTTTTTCAACCACGACATTAAGCACTTTTGATTTGTTCTCGCACTCTTTAGACGTATAGTATGTCCGAATTTGTTACACTTAAAGCACTTTTGCTCCGAACGACTGTCCTTTCGCTTATGATTTGGTGATCCGCAACTGAAGCAGCGATCTGTTTTTTCTATAGCTGACTTTTTGTCCGCGACTTGAGCTTTGTCGATCTTGTTTATGCGCTCCCCATTGAACGATCTTTCGTCTGTGTTAAAGTGTTCAAAAATTTCGTATTCTTTTTGTAACAATTTATATGTTTTACATCTGTACAAGAGATGTTTGTTTTCACTTTTTATACGCAAGCCATCGACAACGTAGCGAATTGAAATTTGAGATTTGAAAAGGACGAGCTAAGGAGTACCAGGAGATTTGGTGGCTCCTAAAACACTCAGGCTAAAAAGCCTGTTCTGTCTTGCGACAGAATTAAGTTTCTTCTTACATTCTTAAACAATCTTTGAGGTTTGCTTCGCGTTCTCCAGGGCCTCCAATGCAGCCTGACTGTCACTGAAGACTCCAATCTGTTTCCCGCGCCATCTCCTCTCGATTATCCATTCGGCTACTTTCAGGATGGCAAAAACTTCTGTTTGGAAAACAGTTGCCATTTCCCCCATAGCATAGTGATACTTATTACTATCGTTTAAGTACCATCCGGCTCCAGACCCTATTTCATTCTTGGACCCATCGGTAAAGGAAATATCCGTGAAACCTCCCTGCGTGCATTCTGGATTGCTTCATTGCTCACGCAATGGAAATCTGACATCAAATTTCCTTCCAAATGAAACTGTGGGTATCAGGTCATCTTTAGGTGCCAAAAACAGTGGATACTGCTCATATAGGAACTTAAAGATTTCTCTGTGTCCCGAAGTTCCATCTTCATGCCAGAAACCATATTTATGGAGTCTACACATTGCTTTTATTGCTTCCTGTTGTATCTTAAGATCCAGGGGGAGCAAATCAAGCATAGCATTTAGGGCATCACCAGAGGTTGTACTCATGGCACCCGTGATGCATAAACATACACAGAAGCGTAAGTTATGATTGGTCTGATAAGTGCTGTGTATATCCATAGGACCACAGCAGGTTTCAGACCCCAGATTTTACCAAAGGCTCTACGGCATTGCTGAAAAATCCTCAATGCACGATTCACCTTCAGTGAAACGTGTGTCTCCCAAGTCAGCTTCTTATCCAAGATTACTCCTAGATATTTAACTTCGTTGGAAAGACCAAGTTTCACACCTTTCAGTGTTGGAAGACTGAGTCCATACAATTTCCGTTTTCTCGTAAACAAGACTATGGTTGTTTTGTTCGGATTAATGGAAAGACCTTGTCTCATGCACCAGTCATCAATTTTGTCAAGAATCCTCTGCACTTTCGTGCAAAGCCTCCTTAAGGATTTATCCGATGTTAGCGCACAGACGTCGTCCGCATATGCTTGGACGTGAAAACCGAGTTCCTGCATCTCCACAAATAGAGAGTCTACGACGAAGCACCACAGCAGCGGAGAAAGAACACTCCCTTGGGGACATCCTTGCTTTGCCCTGACGGTGATTTGTTCGTCACTGCTCCCACCAGCGGTTAACAGCCTCTCAGAGGGCATGAAATATATCCATTTCCTAATGGTTTGATTAACTCCGTGTCGTTCGGCAGAAGAACATATCGAGCCGAAAGTGGCATTATCAAAAGCCCCCTCAATGTCCACGAACACGCCCATTGTGTATTCGTCAGCTTCCGGCTGTTTCACATGATTTTCCACTGTGGTAAGCGTGTTGATTTCTACTAAGTGGACTTCTCGGCAATATCCCCACTCGAATATGTTTCTCCACTACTCGTTTTAGACTTTTCAACACAAACGATGTCAAACTGATTGCTCTAAAGCTTTTTGCTAGGGAATAGTCGTCTTTTCCTGGTTTCGGAATAAATACTACTCTTCCAGGCGAGCTTAAGGAAGGAGTTATAATAAAAATTCCAAAAAAAGGCGATCTCTCGCAATGTACTAATTGGAGATGAATTACACTTATATGCAGCGTTAATAAAATCATTGCCCATATTATAAATAAACGAATCCACGAAGCTTACTCGACATCAATATTTCGTGAAGAACAAGCGGGCTTCAGGCCACGCCGATCATGTGTTGACCACGTAAACAGCCTTCGGGTAATAGTGGAGCAAAGCGTGGAATATCGGTCACCGCTTTATTTAATATTTATCGACTTTGCTAAGGCATTCGATACTCTTCGTCACGACGCTATTTGGGCCGCGCTCCGATGTAAAGGCATACCCGAAAGAATGATTAATCTCATTATAAACTTATATACGGACGCACGCTGCCGAATCCTACATGAAGGACAGCTAAGCGAGCCAATAATTGTTAAAGCTGGAGTAAAACAAGGTTGCCCGCTCTCTCCAACTCTCTTTAACATTGTCCTTGACGCCATTTTAGGTCAGGCTCTTGCTAATCAGAGAGGCATCACATGGGGTCTTCGTGGATCCTTAAACGACCTCGATTACGCCGACGATATTTGCATCCTTGCGCACAACTACGACGACATGGCACGAAAACTCAAATCGATATCGACACTGGCATCGAAAGTGGGACTCAACATCAATGTCTCTAAAACCAAGGCCATGCGCATAAATGCGAACAACATGCGCCCATCCCTACTAAACTCAACACCTTTAGAGAAAGTTCAAAGTTTCTGCTACCTAGGATGCATTATCTCAACCTCTGGCGGCTGTGCGGAAGACATCGAAAACAGAATAAATAAGTCGCTGCAAGCATTCGGTCAATTGAAAAACATCTGGAGCTCCTCATTCTTGTCGCGTGGCACCAAACTAAAAATATTTAATTCCAACGTCATATCCGTTTTACTATACGAATGTGAAACATGGAATGCTGCGCCACGGCTAATACAACGCATGCAATCTTTTACAAATCGTTGCCTTAGGCGTATACTAAAGATAAGGTGGCCAGAAACTATATCCAACGACAGACTGTGGGAGCTGACGAACCATACGCTCATCACAACAAATATTCTGAAAAGAAAGTGGAACTGGATCGGCCATACGCTCAGAAAACCCGCACAAGATATCACGAGGCAAGCCATTGAATGGAACCCACAGGGATCACGCAGAAGGGGACGCCCAGCGCATACTTGGAGAAGACAGCTAGAGAAGGAGATAACATTAAGTGAAATGAACTGGAATGAAATTAAAAGAATGTCATTGGACAGGGACAGATTTAAGAGTTTTGTTGTAGCCCTATGCTTCACTATGGAGTAAAAGGAATAAATATATTACGCGTCGCCATTGGGATGGTATATAACCAAATGCAAGACAGGCTGTGAAGATCCTTTTCAGAGCCTCAATCAGCCTGTGTCCTCCTTTTTTAAGCATTGCTGGATATATTCCGTCAGGTCCAGGGGACTAAAAGTTCTCAAAGGAAGACAAGGAAAACCTTATCGATTCCCTTGTCACTATCCGACTAGGAATATACCAGCTGTACCGAAGTTCCACCGTTGCTACCGTTACTGTTCATGCCACTCTCTACTTCAGAGAGAGTTCTACTACCCGGAAAATGGGTTTCGTGTAGAGCATTAAACGTTTCCGATTTGGAAATGGTGTATGAACCATCAGGTTTTCGAATGGAATCCAGCCTTACTGAGGGGTCTAAATGAAGGACCATACAAAGTCTCGCTGTTTCCCTCATTTCTTCGACGTTACTACAGAAATTTCTATAGGATTCAAGTTTGGCTTTCCGTACTTTTTTCTTATATTCTCTCTGTGTAAGTCGATGATTAGCCCAGTCCTCTTCTGTTTTGGTCTTTAAGGCATTATTAAGAAGTTTCTTGGACCGTACACGAAGCTTCGACAGCTCAGGGTTCCGCCAAGGAACCGATTTCAGCTGTCTGCTTTGCCTGAGTGGGCACAGTTCCTCAAAGCAATTGATTAAAGTACCTTCTAATTTCTTGGTAGTATCTTCAATCATTTCTACTGATTTGAGTTCTTTCAAGTTTTGTAATCGCTCTGTTACAAGCTCACCATACTTGTCCCTGTCCACATTTCGAGGATTCCTAGTGGAAGGTATTGATATTGTGTCAATTCCCAGTCAAAATTCGAAACGACGATGATCAGAAGGAGAGTCCTCTTCCAAAACTCGGCATTTGACCGCCAACTGACCTATTGGTAAGTGTTAAATCAATCACCCCTTGTCTTCTTCTGGTCACAAAAGTTGGTTTGTTACCAGTGTTTTGAATGACCAAATCGGATGACAGGTATAAAGTCCAGTAACTTGACACCTCTGGGGTTGCATTTGCTGCTTCCCCACACAATGTTCTGTGAATTTGCATCACAACCCACTATTAGCCCCAGATTATTGGATTCTGCATACTTGACCACTTCTCTTAGCTCCCTCGAAGGAGGTGGCTGTTAAGAGTCGTAGGATAGGTAAGCCGAAACTATGATAGCTTCGACACTGTTCCCAATTTTCAAGTTCTTTATTTTTGCAGCAACGATATCTCCGGAGCATAGCTCTTTTAACATCGGGTGTTCGATCAACCTCGGCATGGTAATACATGCTCGCGGTCTCACTTTCCCTTCACAATGAAGTATTTGTCCCCACGACATAGCACCTAGACCACAGATACGCTTGTGACATGCCCATAGTTCTTGTATTAATATTATGTGTGTAACGTAGCGAACGATAGACGTTTCCTCAATATTACTTAGTAGGCGATTTTACGCATGTGTAACAAATACTCGTGAAACGACTCTGTGTTCTTTTTGACGTGTTCCGACAGTTTTTTATGCACTTCCACACTATTGTATTCTTTCGCGAATTCTTCTATTAACGCCGTTTTTAACTCGCCGTATTCGGTTATTTGCGTTGTTACTTTTGCGACCGACGTAATTTTTGCGCGCGTTAATGTCAAAATTTTCGAACCACTTTTTTATTGGAATGCTGCTTCCATCACAATCGGGAATAATTTTTTCGAAGCTTTCTGCATTATTTTTGTTGTTCTATTGTGCTGCTCTTCTATTTCAATTTTTTTAGCCAGCAGCCGCACTAGCTCCGTTATTTGTAAATTCTCTTCGTTCGGCCTTTTTTGTTCTCCCTTTACTGCTTCGTTGTGTACTTCTTTCATGTCCTGCTTCTCCTTTTCGTTTTTTTGCTTCACCTCTTCGTGCTGCTGCTTTCCCTCCTTGTTACTGCTGCTTTTGCTGTCGCTTACGTTTTTCGCTATTTGTTTTAATGTGCCTTTAGAACGTGTGTTGTATGTGCTGCCGCTACTTACCATCAACGCTGTGCACTTTTCATGTGTTACGCGCCGCAACTACCGTTACTTGGCGTTTTACATACTTCACGTGTTTCGCGCCGCAACTATCGCTGTATGGTGTTTTAAATACTTCACGCGTTTCGCGACCCAAATACCGCTATTTGGCGTGTTATATACTTCACGCGTTTCGCGCCGCAACTACCGCTATTTGGTGTATTATATACTTCACGCGTTTCGCGCCGCAACTACAGTTATTTTTATGTAGATAACTTCAAGGGCACGATTCGAACTTAAAAATCACATACGCCAATCAGTTGCCACACACACAACACTTTATTTATGCACTTTTGTTAATTTACCGCACATAAATTTGTTCAGATTATGCACTTGTTTTGACCAATTTGCAGCAAAAATAGTGGAAATTACACGCGTTTACTTGAGTTGTTAAGGCGAACCCCCATATGTAACAGAATAAATGAATCGAAATAGATACAGACAGATAATTAATTCATTATAAAATTATTTTTCATACGCGACGTCTCCACTGCGCGGCTGCTTGACAACTGCTGATATGCTGTACTACCAGAGAATGTTAATGGAATGACAAGGTGCAAATGTTAAATGAGCTTTTTCGAGTACTAATTTGTAGATTCATAGTAAGGGATCTTCAAATTCAACTTACCACAGTAGTGGGGGATTGCAGATATTTACCACGCTAGTAGAGAAATTCAGATTTTTTTCTGTGATTACCACACTAGTAACGGATTTCATATGATTTTTCACCACAGTAGTAAGGGATTCGACTTATTTCATGCCTACAGCGAAGAGAATGAATTTGCGATTGGGAAAGATGCGTAAGCAATCAACTCATGGCGCAGTTGCTAAAGTCGGCGGTATTGTTTGAATGGTGTTTGAGGCGCGTATTTAATCCAGGTTCAAGTCGCGAATAGTCATACGTATTTGGCTTAATTAAAATTAATTTAAAATAGTGTATTCAGGTTTTGTCTAGTACCCGTTATTTAAAAATGTATTTTCTATATAAAATTATTCATACTGCTTTTGAACTGATTTATATGTAAAACATCTATATGCATTCATATATTTAATCTCTTCAGTCAAATCTGAACTACATACATACACATATTGATGAAAAAATATTCTAATATCCATCCAGAAAGCCAATCGAGCGTATACGCATATGTATATATATATATAAATGTATACAAACCTTCATCGAACGCAAAATGTATGCATATAAAAAATAACAACTGCAACCGCCTTCTTGTCCGTCAGTGAAAAAATGGGATATGTATACCCTATGAGCAAAAATAACCGGGAAGGTGATGTTTACTGTTTTCTTCGATTTCCAAGGCATAGTCCACCATGAGTACCTTCCATCGGGCCAGACAGTCAATAAAAAATATTATTTATCCGTTTTGAAGCATTTGAGAGATGCTGTATGTTGCAAACGGCCGGAAATGTGAGCAAACAATTCTTGGATTTTGCGTGATGATAACGCGCCATCGCACCGATCAAAGAGGTCAAAGAGAATACGACGAAGGAGCTGAAGGCCATGTCGGCCTACCGGGGCTGTTTGGAGGACTGGGTTAAACGTTGGCACATGTGTGTTGCTTCAGATGGGTCATATTTTGAAGGAGATAATATAAATTTGCCTGAAATTTAACTCTGTTTTGTTTTATGTAAACTTTCCCGGTACTTTTTGATCATAGGGTACACATATGCGGCTTTGAGGGCCGAAATGTGTGATTCGCTGGAATTGTTCAAGGAATCTAAGTCGCATTAACTCGCGACTGTCGAACAGTAAGAAGACATATTTACATACATATAAGGGTGCATATTTATCAAATATTGGCAAATAATTCCACGCGAAATATTCCAATATTGACTATTTTCGAATGGTCGCGAAAATTGGCATATGGGCGGCTCGTTTTATGAATGAAATTGAAATATGAGCTCGAACTTATGAATGAATTTTTTGTTTTTGTTCTTAATTTTTCAGCGCCGTCGCAGATAGAATCATGGCCGCTGCGACTGCGTCTACGAATGTATTTTGTTTTTGTAGTCGCTAGGCTTAGATTTTAGCTTTGGGCGACATGCGCTTGTGAGATATGTGTTTTTGTTGTGTTCTAGAACATTTTAGAATGTGTGGGGCAAAGCGGCCATCGCGATGCGCTTGCTGTTGCTTTTGCGTCTATCAAAGTGTTGTGTTTTTGTAAGTACAATATATGGAATATCGACTGGTGAAAGACAAAAGTACACGGAAGCAAGAAGGGAGCGCTGTGCTCGCGCATATATGTACATAACTATGCATGAATGTATGAACGTACATGGATGTAGTAACATATGAATACAATTATTTTGTAGGAAGTTTAGAAGGCAAGTAGGTATATATGTATGTATATATGCTAGGACATAAAGTGGATATATATACATACATAGAGCAGAATTGTTTTTGCACTTGTTAGGAAGACACTCGTTCACTAGCGCGTATATGTATTTGATTTCTTGTAAGAATGTGATGTGCTGTGACATGCGTACATACATAAGTCAAGGTTATTTGGGCATATAGGCATATGTAACGGGTGATCAATTAAGAGGAGTTTTTTTCATTTGCGTTTTTTTGACAGATCGCGCGCGAGTTGTGGCAAACTGTCATCGTGGATTTGTTGAACAGCGTTTTTCATTTCATCATGGAAAGACTCACACCGCAACAACGTCTACAAATTGTTCAACTGTATTATGAAAATCAGCGTTCTGTGACAAATGTTTTTTGTGCGCTTAGACCGCATTATGGTCAACATAATCGGCCTGCCTTAAACACTATTCGACATACCATCAACAAATTTGAATCCGAATATTCATTGGTGGATAATTCTCGACCGAATAGACCACGTCCAGCAAGAAGCATTGAGAATATAGCGGCAGTAGCAGAGAGTGTACGTGAAAACCGCGATGAATCGATTCGGCACCGTTCTCAGCAACTTGGACTGTCGTATGGAACAACTTGGTCAATTTTACGGAAGGATCTTCATTTAAAAGCATACAAAATACAGCTCGTACAAGAACTAAAGCCAAATGACCTTCCTGCACGTCACCGTTTTGCTGATTGGGCTCTTGAAAAGATTGAAGAAGATCCGCTGTTTTCGAGCAAAATTTTGTTCAGCGATGAGGCGCATTTCTGGCTCAATGGTTACGTCAATAAGCAAAATTGCCGTATGTGGGATGAAGAGCAACCAGAAAAGGTTCAAGAGCTACCTTTACACCCAGAGAAAACAACGGTCTGGTGTGGTTTATGGGCTGGTGGAATCATCGGTCCATATTTTTTAAAAATGATGATGGCCGCAACGTAACTGTGAATGGTGCTCGCTACCGTACCATGATATCGGACTTTTTGCTACCTGAAATTGAATCTAATGATCTCTACGACATTTGGTTTCAACAAGACGGAGCCACTTGCCATACAGCTCGTGAAACAATGACTTTATTGAGAAGTCATTTCGGAGAGCAGCTGATTTCACGTTTAGGACCTGTGAGTTGGCCACCAAGATCTTGTGATATCACACCTTTGGACTTTTTTCTTTGGGGATTCGTGAAGTCCAAGGTCTATGCTTATAAACCAGCTACGATTGAAGCTCTGGAAGCCAACATTACGCGTGTTATTCACGACATACCAGTCGAAATGCTCGAACGAGTGATTGAAAATTGGACCTTCAGAATGGACCACCTTAAGCGTAGTTGCGGCCAACATTTGAATGAAGTCATATTCAAAAAGTAAATGTCAAAGAATGTCCTTTCAAATGATAAATAAAGGTTTTGAACATAATTTACATTTTTGTTTTTTTTAACTATTGAAAAAAGCACCTCATGATTGATCACCCGTTACATATGAATGAAAGGAAAATGATGTTCTTACGCTTGTGCATTATTGTTTTTCATATACAAATGTACATACATACATATGTATGTAAATGCTGTCGAATACGTAAACTATAAATTTACATATAATATAAAATAAGTGTTGATTTATCTTAAACCGTTTTTTTTTTCTGAATGCAGATACATCCTATTGACATGTACAGGGTTGGCCATATTAAACTGACCCATGTGATTATTAAAAAAATATGGAAAAAGAAACATTTTTTTGTGTTTCATTGTGAAAAACATTTAATTTAGTTCAAGGAGATTCGTTTACATCACTTTTTGAATATGATATCGCGCAAGTGGTCGCCCTTAGCCCGTATAGCGTAATGTGCCCGTTTTTCGGCGTTTTCCATAGTTTTGGCCAGCGTCTCGGCCGATATGGCGGCTATTTCCCGTCGGATATTGGCCTTAAGTGCGCCTAGTGTCTTTGGCTTGTTGACGTAAACCTTAGATTTCAAATTACAGTAAAAAGTTATAGGGTTACTCAATGGGTCAGTTTAATATGGCCAACCCTGTACATACATATTATGTATATTGTCATATACTATCATTTATGTATGTACATATAGAGTATACGTTCATTTATGTATGTATGTATGTAATGAAAAACTTCATGAATTACTTTCAGAATTTATTAAAACTTATTCGCCACGCGCGCATACATATCTACGTAGACATCACAAATCTTTTGTTCACAACGCAGGCGCAGAAATAAACGCACTGCGTATTTATCCTCCCCACGTGACTCGCCATCAATTCTTGGCGCAAAATTTTTTTTTTTAATGTAATCGTAAAAAACTTTGTAATAAATTTTATGTATCCGCTTATCATTTCAAAAGTAACAGAATGGTAAAAAAATAAGCAGTCGAAGAAATAAACGTACCGCCTATTTTTCCTCGCCACATGTTAGACTCGATATCAATTCCCGGCGCAAACTTTTTTTAATACATTTTTTTTTAATTAGTTTTTTTTTTTAATGTAATTGAAAAAGCAATTATGTAATAAGTTTTACGTATTCGCTTACTATTTCAAAGATACGAAAATAGTAAAGATTTAATTGGTTTAATGTCGAGGTGAGAAATGTGTTGTGTGTTGAGGTGAAAGATACGTGGTGTTTTCAATTTTTGTGTGGGCAAAACTCTGTGTGGTGTCTATAAAGTCGATGTTCTAAAATCCCTTACTACAAATTTTTCAAATCTCAATTGTACTAAAAAAAAAAAATAAAATGTATAAAAATTAAGCCGAAAAAAAGTGTGCATTTGTCCGGGGTAATCTCAGCAACGCGTGTAAGGAAAACAATGAAAGTTTCACACGTTGTTGGTGTTGCTTTGGCAAAGGTTTCTGTGAAGCTTGATTAAAGTCCGATAACGCGTGTGTGTGCGGTGCGTCGGTTAAGTGAGTGTGTTTTTGCTATTTGCCGCACGTATTTTTTGTACCGCACATAGCATTCATTAGAATTGTATACATTTTGGTCGTGTGTGTCTGGGCCGATTATTATGAAATTTGGTATATATATATATATTTTTTCACGGTGAAGGTTAGCATAATATGCTTATTGATTCCACTCGCCACCAGGTGGCGCTGCCGAAGGCCAAAACGAGGACCCGGCTAACCCTAGGATGTGTTTTTACATTACATTTACATTTTACAAATCAAAGCTACTGATGAGTGCTTTAATACAGAGTATTTCTTAGATCTCTGAGTGACCAGGGTCTCGAGATGTAGCCGAAAAAGTGGACCAAGGTACCCTTGGCAGGATTCGGAAAAACGAGACCGAAGTTAAAGTTCATCCCAAAGATGAGACCGACAAGGTAAGATGCCAAAAGGTGGTTGATGAATACTTGGCATTCCAAGCCGCCAACAGGACAGATGCCAAAAAACGAAACCGCTGGCATGACGAAACTGGGAAGGTAACAAAGAAGCACAAGATATCGGATCAGGGTGCAGTTGCCTCCAAACCTATCAAGCGATTTAGTGAGGTGGCACGGGACCATCTCCAAATGGCATTGGTAGACGAAACCTCTAACCGCGGAAAACCAGTGCTTGACAAATGGTCAGAGATTGAGGCACGGTTGTCTCGCATAGTCGTTGACCATGTCATGGCGAACCCGGAGGGCCAAACACCAGGTTTCGACTTGGTGGAGTTAGTCCGCGGCTACCGTGTCATTAAATGCGATGACCAATTCTCACTGCATTTCTTGACAAACGTGATTGGTAAAATCCAGAACAGCTGGGAAGGCTTGAAACTCAAGCTAATTCCGGCTGGCGAGATTCCACGAAGGCCGAGGGCTCGCATCTTGGTACCAAACATGGAGTTTGATGCCAATCAACTAATCCCCTACCTTCAGGCGCCTAATCGCTCGGTGCCGATGACCGATTGGTCGATCATCAAAGCGGAGGCTCCGCAAAGGGACAGCAGATCATTCCTCCTTCTAATTACAGAAGAGAGTCTGGAACCACTGGAGAAAGTGGGAAACAAACTTCAGTTTGGGATCAGGAAGACCCAGCTGAAGATATTCCGTTCTGCAAACCCGGAAGAGGAGCAGGATGAGATCGATGGTGCCAACGAACTGCTGACTGGCATGCAGCTAGATGACACCGAGTCCGAAAAAGGAAACCAGTAAACATGGGTTTAAAGGTTGTCCAAATCAATCTGCAGCATTCACGGTGTGCAACGGACAACCTAACCGTTCTCCTGACGGAGGAGGACGTAGACATCGCACTAATTCAGGAACCCTGGGTGCGGAGCACCGAGGTGAAAGGGTTCACTGGGAAAACCTACAATATCTACTATAAACGGATAGAAGGTAATCCCAGAACATGTATTGTAGCTAAAAAGCATTTAAACACATTTTTAATTCCATTGTATAGTTCACAGGATGTGACGGCTGTTGAGGTGGAAGCCACTGACGGAGTCAGAATTACGCTTGCCTCTATATACATGGCACATGAAAGACCAGCACCGCCTGAGGAAGCTTTTAAACCTGTGCAGGAAAACCAGAACAAAACCGTGCTTCTCGGATGCGATGCCAATGCAAGGCATGCTCTATGGGGAAGCTCCGAAACAAACGACCGAGGTGAGTCTCTTTATGGTTTCATAAATTTCAATTGGAGGGTCTCTCATAAAAGATCTTTTTCGGATCACAGCTGGATCCTGTACGATCTGGATTTTAATGTTGATCCGCCCTTACCGTATAGAAATTTACTAAGAACCAACTGGAAAAGGTTCAGAAACATAGTCAATAAAAGGATAGGAGAGATTCCTATCCACAAAATCACTCTCACCGAAAACCTTGAGAGTAGGGTCACAACACTGGAGAAGGCATTTAGTAGGGCCTACAAAACGTCCTGCCCCATAAAATTTAGTAAAAAATCCCATCCCCCTTGGTGGAGCAGTGAGCTCTCAAAACTAAGGGAAAAATCTAGATCAACGTTTAACCTCAGCTACTCGACAGGAAATTGGCAATTGTACAAAGAGTGTCGGAGACAGTACAAGAAGGCAATTAGGGCCGCCAAGAAAGAGAGCTGGAGCGAATTCTGTTCGTCAATCGAATCCACCAGGGATTCTGCCAGGCTTAGCCGTGTTCTGTCCAAAGATCATTCAACGGCTTCTTGGGTCAAGAAACCTGATGGTACTTGGACAGCTACGACAGAGGAATCGCTAGAACTTCTGCTAAGCACGCATTTCCCGGGGTGCAGCGTCCACGAAAGTGGGAGGGGAAGTATCAGGCGGAGCCAATATAATCCACAGCACCTTGCAAAAGAAATAATTACAAAGGAGAAAGTTCCATGGGCAATTAAATCCTTTTCACCTTTTAAATCTCCGGGGCCAGATGGGATCATCCCAAAGATGTTACAGGAAACCTTGGACTGTATCCTACCATGGCTAGAGGAAATTTTTAAAGCGTGTTTGAGCCTAGGTCATATTCCAGATAGCTGGAAACTAGTCAAGATCGTCTTCATTCCAAAAATAGGCAGGAGGGGACATGAATCAGGGAAGGACTATAGGCCAATCAGTCTTTCGTCTTTCCTGTTAAAAACCTTTGAAAGACTTTTGGATATATATCTTAGAAGCTCTTTGAAGAGCTCTGGTATATCTACTGCACAACATGCGTACCTTAAAGGCAAATCTACGGAGACAGCGCTTCACGAGGTAATCCGAACAATAGGGGGCTCTCTAGAGAACAAACATTATACCATGGCGGCATTCTTGGATATAGAAGGCACCTTTAAGAATGTTAGTACAGATGCCATCCAACGGGCGTTGATAGACTTAGAGGTGGACAATTGCATCAGTAATTGGGTCATCTCTATGTGAGAAACCAGGATCATCAAAGCTAAAATGGGTAATATCAGTATAACCAAGAAGGTTCACAGGGGCACCCCACAGGGGGGAGTACTGTCTCCACTTTTCTGGGTATGCGTTATTAGCAAAGTCTTAATAAAACTTAATAGAGGTGGGGTAAAAGCGGTGGCGTACGCTGATGATGTGGTGTTAATGGCGTCAGGACTGTGTCCTAATACGATCAGTGGGATCATCCAAAGGGCATTAGGCGAGCTTAACTCTTGGGCCACAGGCTGTGGCCTAGGTTTAAACCCACGTAAAACAGAGCTTATGCTTTTCACCACCAGATATAAGGTACCATCTTTTACCCTACCAAATATTAACGGACAAACTCTCTCGCTATCACCCAACGCAAAGTACTTAGGGGTAATTCTGGACTCCAAACTAAGCTGGAAATTAAATGTTGAAGAACGGGTAAGGAAGGCAGAAATTGCTTTATATGCCTGTAAACGTATGCTTGGAAGAAGATGGGGTCTTCAACCTAAGCATACATTATGGCTGTATAAGACGGTTATACGACCTATTTTATCGTATGGCTCGGTAGTTTGGTGGAAGGCTCTAGGGAGAGAGTACAATACCAAACTACTCGGCAGAATACAAAGCATGTGCAATAACGATCGCTGCAATCAGATCATGCCGTAGAGAGGCTCTCAATGCACTGACACACATTATTCCAATAGACCTACATATTAAGAAGACGGCAACCATGAGTGTATTTAGGTTAAACGAAGCGGGTCGCTGGAGAGAAAAAACGTATGGTCATGCTAGTCTTTTATTGCGACAAACTCAGTTAATCTCGGTGAGAACTGACTACATCGTCCCGACGGTAACTTTCAGTAGGAATTTTGCTACTCTCTTTCCAACTAAGGAAGAATGGAATAAGGGATTCTCTCTAAACAACTTCGACCCTACAGTCTATACGGATGGAAGTAAAATGGGCTGCGCTGTTGGAGCTGGTATATATTCTCACAGACTTAAAATTGAGAAATCTGTGCGTCTCCCTAATATCAGCAGTGTCTTCCAGGCGGAAGTACTGGCGATTGGGGAAGCTTGCAGGCTACTAATCGCAGATTTCTCTTTTAAGGGTAATATCGCTATTCTCTCGGATAGCCAAGCTGCAATCCAGGCACTGCGTTCGGCCACAACAACCTCCAAAGTGGTGGAACAAAGTAGGAATAGCCTCACCATCTTGAGTGAAAACCATAAAGTTACCTAAATCTGGGTCCCGGGACATCGGAACATTGAATGTAACGAAAAAGCAGATGAACTGGCAAGAGGGGGATCTGCCATGAATAACGCTCTTGCAGAATCGGTACTCACATTATTAGGTGCAGTCAATAGCACAATTTCCCAAAAATACCTCCGAGTCACTGACTGTAGGTGGAAAGTCCAGACGAAATGCAAAATTAGCAGAACGTTATGGCCAACCTACAACCTCAAGCAATCGTCGGCATTAATAAGAATGAAACGACGGGACGCCTGGAGACTAACGGCAGTCATAACTGGCTTTTGGTCTATCGGAGAACAAGCAGCCAAAATGGGCATCCCTCACAATACATACTGTCACAGTTGTAAACAACCGGAGAAAAAGGAGACAATCTTCCATTTCCTCTGTGAATGTCCTGCCCTATGGAAGGACAGAATTTTAACCCTGGACCAACCACTGTTCGAGAATCTCGAACAACTATCTGGCGTAGACGTTAACAACCTAATAAGGTTCCTTAACCGCACAGACTGGATATAGTTATGCTGTAAAAAACCGTTAAACAAGTTGGCAACGAGGATGTGGCAACAAAATGGCGCGAAAGCGCTGGTTGGATTCTGGAAGAATCACCACTTTAACCAACCAACCAGCCAACCCTTGGATGTGTTCGTACAATATGGGTATCAGATGGAAGCTGTTGGTGAAAGCTTTTAAGTGAAGTAATTTTTACTGCCCGTTTCCGGGATGAAGAAAGAGATAGAGCTGGAGATGGAAGAGGAATAGCTACAGGAAGAAGAAGAGGAAGAGGAACCTATATCATTCATATATTTACGTATTACCTGTGCACTCACAAATATACGGTTGAAGGATATATATGTCAGTTTTTTTACTTCGCCTGGAAAAGTTTATATAAATTTAAGAAGAGTAAATAGAACTTATTTTATATCAGACTTCACGCAAACAAGTCATTTGCACCTGAAGACGTTTTAATACCGCGAATACCAATGATACCATCGGATATGCCGTTTGAATTCAAACGCCTTCAATTTCCTGTTCGCCTTGCATTTGCGATTACTATTAATAAGTCACAAGGCCAAACTTTATCAATTTGTGGTATTGATTTAGAATATCCATGTTTTTCTCATGGTCAACTTTATGTTTCATGCTCAAGAGTTAGTAAGCCATCGGTATTGTTCATTTATTCAACAACGCATGGAAAAACGAAGAATATTGTATACCAAAGAGCATTACAATAAAAAAAGTAATAAAGTAAATTATATCAAACGTTTTTTAATTGCTACTACTGTTCAAAACTTCTTTCATTACTATTCATGCGCTAGAATTTTTATAAGAAACACACAGTATTTTTCGGATTAATTTAATTAATTAATCTAGATTTTTTTAAAGACGACCAGCGGAACGGGGGGTTTTCGCTAGTTTGTATATGAAAAACAATAATGCACAAGCGTAAGAACATCATTTTCCTTTCATACATATGTACATATACATGTATGCCCAAATAACCTTGACTTATGTATGTACACATGTCACAGCACATCACATTCTTACAAGAAATCAAATACACATACGCACTAGTGAACGAGTTTCTTCCTAACAAGTGCAAAAACAATTCTGCTCTATGTATGTATATATACCCACTTTATGTCCTAGCATATATACATACATATATACCTACTTGCCTTCTAAACTTCCTACAAAATAATTGTATTCATATGTTACTACATCCATGTACGTTCATACATTCATGCATAGTTATGTACATATATGCGCGAGCACAGCGCTCCCTTCTTGCTTCCGTGAACTTTTGTCTTTCACCAGTCGATATTCCAAATATTGTACTTACAAAAACACAATACTTTGATAGACGCAAAAGCAACAGCAAGCGCATCGCGATGGCCGCTCATTCATAAGTTCGAGCTCATATTTCAATTTCATTCATAAAACGAGCCGCCCATATGCCAATTTTCGCGACCATTCGAAAATAGTCAATATTGGAATATTTCGCGTTGAATTATTTGCCAATATTTGATAAATCTTGAATTTTTGTCATGTCGAGTGGCCGCGGCCCCGTATGTATGTATGCACCCTTATATGTATGTAAATATGTCTTCTTACTGTTCGACAGTCGCGAGTTAATGGGACTTAGATTCCTTGAACAATTCCAGCGAATCACACATTTCGGCCCGCAAAGCCGCATATGTGTACCCTATGATCAAAAAGTACCGGGAAAGTTTAAATAAAACAAAACAGAGTTAAATTTCAGGCAAATTTATATTATCTCCTTCAAAATATGACCCATCTGAAGCAACACACATGTGCCAACGTTTAACCCAGTCCTCCAAACAGCCCCGGTAGGCCGACATGGCCTTCAGCTCCTTCGTCGTATTCTCTTTGACCTCTTTGATCGGTGCGATGGCGCGTTATCATCACGCAAAATCCAAGAATTGTTTGCTCACATTTCCGGCCGTTCGCAACATACAGCATCTCTCAAATGCTTCAAAACGGATAAATAATATTCTTTATTGACTGTCTGGCCCGATGGAAGGTACTCATGGTGGACTATGCCTTGGAAATCGAAGAAAACAGTAAACATCACCTTCCCGGTTATTTTTGCTCATAGGGTATACATATCCCATTTTTTCACTGACGGACAAGAAGGCGGTTGCAGTTGTTATTTTTTATATGCATACATTTTGCGTTCGATGAAGGTTTGTATACATTTATATATATACAGTAGGTTCTGTTTTTATGCGGCTTTTTTTATGCGGTTTTGAAATAGTGCGGTTTTTTTTTTTTAAATTACAAAATGCATGTCGACCTATCGGGAATTGTACATATAAACAAGATTCTAAGCCAGCTAAGCAAAAACTCATCACAGATTACATCAGAAATGCTAACCCTACAAGTATGGAACCGCCTGCATAACTATCTAGATCAGACGTGTACATTTTCTCAAGTGACGAAAGTGATTTTACGCCAAATCCTAAACGAACGCGCAACATGTGGGTATTGTCTGATTTTATTTCTGACTTAAATTTATTTTTCGATTCTGACGTTTCTTAAATAAAGATATAATTTTCAAAAATACAATATTTTGTTTATGCGATTTTATTTAATTATTTCAGATTCATGCGGTTATGGAACGTATCTATAGTTATAATATGGGACTAGTGCCCTTTTTTATGCGATTTTATTACATTATTTCAGATTAATGCGGTTGTAGCACTTTTGAAACTTATCCATAGTTTTACTATAGAACTAGTAGCTTTTTTATGCTGTTTTTTATGCTGTTTCTTGCGGAACGTATCTACCGCATAAAAACAGAACCTACTGTATATACATATGCGTGTATGCGCGTTTGGCTTTCTGGATGGATATTAGAATATTTTTTCATCAATATGTGTATGTAAGTAGTTCAGATTTGACTGAAGAGATTAAATATATGAATGCATACAGATGTTTTACATATAAATCAGTTCAAAAGCAGTTTGAATAATTTTATATAGACAATACATTCTTAAATAACGGGTATTAGAAAAACCTGAATACACTATTTTAAATAAATTGTAATTAAACCAAATACAAAATATTAAATAAAACTATCGAACAAATAAAAGTGTGTACAGGACTTGAACCTGAGTAGCACGCCTATGACATGTCTTTCATACTTGCGCTAATCTATAATTGTTAATTTGCTTTCCTAAATCGGTCATTTATTCGATTCGCTGTTTTATATGCATACATTTTGCATACAGAATTATAACAAAAATTAAGATACAAATAGAATAATTCAAATTAGAGTTAAAAGCGTGGGATGCTTGATATAGTAAATATTACAATCATTCTATTGGCAACTACCAATGTACAGAGGGTTATGAAAGTGAAGCAAAATGCATCCCATGCTTTTACCTCTAATTTGAATTATTCTATTTTTATCTCAATTTTTGTTATGATTCTGTTCTGAGGTAGTTGTCTATGACTGATCGTTCGATTTGCTGTTACTTCATTATAGGTCTCTTTGTCATAAAAATTTATTTTCTACTTTTTAGTTTAGCAAAAAAAGTGTGTGTTTTAGTTTTTTTTAACTATTTTTTATTACGAATGAAAATTATTGTAGTCAGTGAATTAATAATTCGATATATTCGTGTTATATTTAATTCCTTTCTTATCGACTGGGAGTCTAAAGCTATGCAGTTATCGGCCGTGATAAAGAAGTAATCGGGATGAAGAACTTATTTCGTGGAGGAAGCCTGAGAAACGGCTACCCCACTCCTGAAACGGAGAGGTAACAACAAAATATACTGACATAATCAATATGTTACATACTTTTTCCCATATACATAGATCATTGATTGAAGGTCGAGCCTTGTTTTTCTGAATGAAAATTATTGTTTTCATTTAGTCAGTGATTTATAGTCCGATTTGATTGTGTTATATTTAATTCCTTCTTTACCGACTATATGTCCAAAGAAAGGCCAGCATTGGCCTTGACACAGAATAGATACTCTCAGCACAGAAAAAGGAGGCCGTGGATTATATTGACACAATCAAAATGAGATGTAAAGTTCCAGTTTGGTTTTTTTAGTTCATTTTTGTTGTGAATTGTACTTTAATCGATAAAATTTTATAAATGAAATTATGGTCATGATAAATTCCTTCTTTACTTGCCAAAATTTTGTTCCGTAAAATAATTTCAAAATTTATGTTTTGATTATTTTATTGTAATTAACCAAATTACATCTTATATGAAAATTATTTCATCTTATATGAACATTGAATAGAGTAAATTTGTGTGTATGAGACTTGTAGTATCTACGCATATGTAAAGACTGTACAAAGTGAGAATGCAACTACCCTGAAAACGTTTTAGCCTTCTATTCGTACTGTAGTGCCGCGTGCCCGAGCAAGTTCGAATTCGAAAGAGTAAGTCGTAGACTCCCGCGCGCTAGTTCTGTCCTTCTTACTCTTCTACAGAAGATCTAAAAAAAGAAAATATTAATCCTGGCAATCCTAATAAGGATAATGGAAAATTTTTATCAAATTATTGCATTGTCATCGGTCCTTGATAGGTGTGCAAAATTCCAAGTCGATCAGATTTTTAGAAGCCAGTGAAAATAAAGCTCAAAGATTCAGTCACATTCATTCACACATACATACAACCCGAGCTAATAAAAGTGTGTTAATAAAAAGATTCCGTTACATTCATTCATACATACATACAACCCGAGCTAATAAAAGTGTGTTAAAAAGATTCCGTTACATTCATTCATACATACATACATACATACAACCCGAGCTAATAAAAGTGTGTTAATAATTAATAAATGTTTATAAATTATTTCATTAAAATTCTTGTTTGAAATAAAACTCAGAGTTTTTATTGCATTATAGGACATTAAATAAATTTTGAAAATGGTCTAAGCGTAGAGCTTTAAAAGCAACATTTTCGTATGAAGTTCATACAAAATTTCGTATTGATTATAAATTTCCAATATTTATAAATTAAATGTTACAATATACAAATTTTTTTTAACTCATTCCAACGCATTTCATTAAATATCTCGAAACAAGAACTATATGACTTACACCACTTTCACCTCATCATGTTGGTCTCCCTGTCGCGGGGATGAGGTTCAAGTGGTGATTTGACCCCCATATCATGGGGACCAACCCAACACGAACTAAGAGGGAAGCTCCATATGAGGATTGGCTAGCCATCCACCCATCCACCTGACTTCACGGCAAAATTGGTGGCCATCCAATCACCATATGAATATCACCGTACCGACGTACCTGTTAATCCTTAATCCTCATCATCCTATCATCTCCTCTCCTCGCCCCCCTCTCCCCCTAACCCAAGGTGTTATGCGACCCGTGCCTATTGGCTGGTTTGCAGTCAGGGGGTTTTCTGTCCGACTGTATTTCTACGGAGCTACCTCGATACCGGGTCTTCTCGGGGTATAACCATGTCCTTGCCGGGGTATGGGGCGCTGCCACGGTCGGCCATTATGTTTCCCCCTCCTTTTTATAAGATCACCATGTCTGCCACGGTGGACGGTGATCGTAAGAAATAGATGGAGTCCTTCAATCAAAGAACCTCTATGGACAAGCAGTCCTTGAATGCAAAGGAAGATATATAGTTTCTACCCCCAAATCTGGATCAAACCAGATTTCCTTTAGTACGACGGAAGCTGGGATAATTAGACCTAGTGCAAATGTCAGCACATCCAAGCCCTTCACGGCTAGCCCATTTCCTACGGCGGAAGCTGGTGCTGAGGACAAACCTGGCAACAGCAGAAGTAGCGGTACTAACAATAAACCTGTGGCCAAGAAGTTAATTTCCTCTACCACCAATACCGAGACTAGCCCTGGTAAAGGTGGTAAAGCTGAGTCTGAAACGACTGATACCTCCGCAGTAGCAGAGCCTGCATGGCATGGCTACAAGGAGAGACGTGCTTCCTTCAGACTACTGAAGCGCTTGAAAACGATCACAGAGGGGGAGTGGTCTGTTAAACAGAAGCACTCTTTTAGCTAGACGACAAGGGTAACGTAGGAGCCCCCTCGGGGTTCTGAACCGAACCCAAAATGTCAGTTGTCGGACGACCCAGCCAGCAACCCCAGCACGTTGAAGAAGCCCCGAAACACCAAGACTTCTCCAACTACATACAGCAAAGCGGTCAGAGGCCAACAGCTATGGGCGGTGGTTGATAAAAGCAACCCTGACGGCACTATTTCGCCTGACAATTGGAAGAAAGTGGAAGCCAGGCTCTCAAGCGTTTTCTTCCAAATTCTGAAGGAGAATCCTGGTCCAGCTCCTTTCTGTCGCGATAGTGGATGGCATCAGAGCCACGTGAAGCTTATTGCCTGTGCCGATCAGAGATCCACTGATCTTTACAAAATAGCCATTTCAAGGATAGGCGAAGTATGGCCTGGGTCTAAACTCGAGGTAATTTCAAGGGATGACATCCCCAGTTTACCAAGAGCTAGGGCCTGGCTACGAGCGGAGCCATCAGACCCTCAAAGGATCCTTGAAATGCTTCGGGTATGTAATCCGGAGCTTCCTACATCGTCTTGGAAGGTCACAAAGCTGGAACTTCCCAAGGGCGAGTACCGAAGCGCTACTTTCGTAGTCTGCAAGGACTCGGTGGACGCACTGACGCGATCTGACGGTGTAGTGAGCTATGGGTTTTCGTCCATAACACTGAGGGTCTATAATAAGGACAAGACGCCTAATTTAAAGGACCCGGTTGGAGCTGAGATAGGCCGCACGGTGGAATCTGGCTCCGGTCCTAACACCGCTACAGCGCTACGAAAGGCATCTGCTGACGGCAGTATCTCTTCCTTGTTAGATAGAGTACTGGATACTACTCTCACTGATGAGGAAGAGCTACTGGCGTCACATTCAGATGATCCTAACAAAACGGTGGTGGAGAGGAAGCCCAGTAACCATGATGTTACGGGTTCTTCAAATTAACCTTCACCACTCAAAGGTTGCGTCCGCCAACCTCATAATCCACCTGGCCAAAGGTAGACATCATATTGTCCTGATTCAAGAACCATGGGTATCACATGAACTTGTGTGCGGACTAAGGACTCAAAAATATAAACTGATGTATGCTCGTAATAAAGGTAGTCCTAGAGCGTGCGTACTAATAAGAAAAGGGATAAATGCTTGCATGCTCTCTAATTACAGCGACACCGATCAATTGACCATTAGCCTGGAGTTGAGAAATGAACGCGTGTGGCTATCTTCCTGTTACCTCGCACATGACCATGAGGAGCTACCGATATTAATATTCAAAGATCTGGGAGGATCTGGCGCAGAAGCTTGGCGCAAAGCTAATTATTGGTGCGGATGTAAATGCGCATCACGAGATATGGGGCAGAGGTGAGTGTCTCTTTGATTATCTGATAGGATCTAAACTACAGATTTGCAATAAAGGTAATAAACCTACTTTTGTCATTAGTAATAGACAGGAAGTGTTAGACGCTACTTTTGCTTTTGACTCCGTTATTAACAGAATTAGGAATTGGAAAGTTTTGGAAGAACATTCCTTCTCTGATCATAGATATATCTCGTTTGAGGTTAGTAAAAATCTACCGAAACCTAAGCCTGGTAGAAATATCAGGAAAACAGACTGGGAAAAGTATGTTGATTGTATCGGGGTTACCCTAGGGACATGTCCATCTGTGGTACCACAAAGCATAGAAGGACTAGAAAATTTGGTTAACAAGATTACCTACAGCATAAATGCTGCCTTGGCGGAAGCCTGTGTCATAAGAAGACTGAGGGGTAAATCCAAGCCTAAGTGGTGGTTGAACTAAGCAAGCTTCAAAAAACAAGCAGAAGCGCTTTTAATGAGGCAAAGAAAACACGTCTCGAAGAAGATTGGAAAGGCTATAAAGATACTCTGAGAGTCTACAAGAAGGAAATCCGAAATGCCCAAAGGCAATCTTGGAAATCCTTTTGTGAAGAGGTTGAGGGGGCAACTGAGGCCTCCAGACTTCGAAAGATTTTAGTGGGACGTCCTCAAAGTTGGGAACTGCTACAGAAAAGTGATGGTACTTTCACTACAACCAGTAAAGATTCTCTAGAACTTTTACTCGACACTCATTTTCCAGGCTGCTCAGACATTACTGGGCATGACATGGAAGATAAAGTACACTGTCGTGAAATCAGAATAGACGCTATATCTGAGGATCGGCTCTTATGGGCGGTTGAAAGTTTCAAACCTTTTAAATAACCGGGTCCAGATGGCATTTACCCGGTGGAGCTGCAAAAGGCCGCCGGATATCTAGCACACGGTCTACTAACAATCTTCAAAGGTTGCTTTCTTTACGGTCATATACCTCTTAATTGGAGCCAAGTCGAAATTGTTTTCATTCCAAAAGCTGGTAGAAAATCACATACCCATCCAAAAGACTTAAGACCGATATCTCTTTCTTTCTTCCTATTGAAAACTTTGGAGAGGTTGATAGAATTTCCCTTAAGCCTAACTATAGATAGGAATCTTATCTCTACGTCACAACATGCCTACACGAAAGGGAAATCGGTAGAGACAGCTCTACATAACCTTATTTACACGGCAGAGAGTTCACTGCACAAACAGGAATTTACTTTACCCGCTTTCCTTGATATTGAAGGGACCTTTAACAATGTTGAAGGGGGGCAATTACTGCAGCACTCACTGATCTTAGGGTAGAACCGGGCTTGCTAGGCTTCATTCGCAAAATGGTAAATAGCAGAATCATTGAAGCGGAACTAGGAGAATCGGTGCTCAGGAGATTGGTAAGTAGAGGTACACCGTAAGGTGGAGTCCTCTCACCGTTTTTATGGAACGCAGTTGTAAATAAACTTCTGTTAATACTGGAATCGGTGGGCTGTAAGGTGATAGCTTACGCCGATGATATTGTTATTGCTGTCTCTGGTAAATTTGTATCTACATTAAGAGACCTAATACAAAATGCTCTAGATATACTTTCTAGGTGGGCAGGAAAGTGTGGTCTAGGAGTCAACCCCGACAAAACACAACTCATATTGTTCACTAGGAAACACAGAATCCCTCAGCTAAGTCCTATGCTCAATGGGGAAGCTCTTGTGATTTCGGAAGAAACCAAGTACTTGGGACTAAACATAGATAGGAAACTGACTTGGAAGTCAAACACCTTAGAAAGAGTCAGGAAAGCGAGCCTAGCTTTTTAAGCCCGTAAGAGAGCTTTAGGTAAGACCTGGGGAATCAAACCTAAGGTTGCTCATTGGCTTTACACTGCTGTCGTCAGACCCATTCTTCTATATGGAATTGTTGTCTGGTGGTGTGCTATGCAGAAAAAAACCTATTCTAATTTATTGAATAAGGTGCAGAGATCAGCGGAATTAGCAATATGTGGCGTCATGAAAACCACGCCATCCATGGCCTTGGACATCATGCTACATCTGCCACCCCTAGATCTCTTCTGCAAATACTCAGCGGCCTGCTCCGGTTTAAAGCTCAAAACGAACTCACAATGGAGAACTGTCACACATGGACATTCAACCATTTTAGACTCCTACACGGATATACCCAGTGACTGTGATTATCACCCTTCTAGACTGGAACAGCTTGAAGAAGATCCAACACCCAACACACCCGTTAAGATCTACACGGACGGATCCAAAATGGACACAGGTGTAGGATCAGGGTTATTTTGCGAAGAGCTTTCTATTAGTGAATCCTGTAAACTACCGGATCACTGTAGCGTATTTCAAGCGGAAATAAACGCTATTCTTGAGCCTTAAAATGGTTAAAGATTAACAGAATATCATCAACGGATATCTGCATTCTATCAGAAAGCCAAGCTGCCCTACGAGCCCTGGATGCATTCCAAACAACATCAAGGAGTGTCTTACGTTGTCGCCAATCTCTAAATGAGATGGCCAAGCAATATCGTATAAACTTATTCTGGGTCCCAGGCCCAGAAATATACCAGGGAACTGTAGGGCAGACCAACTTGCAAGAGAAGGTTCCTGTATGCTAGACATAAGTAATTTTATGGAGATGCCTCTCGCAACTTGTAAGCTTCTCATTAAGGACGCACTAATCAATTCTGCAAATCAAAGATGGATTAGCGCTAACACCTGTAAAATTGCTAGGCAAACATGGCCAAGGCTAAACTTACGTCTGTCCAAGAGTATTATAAAACTAAGTAGACTTCAAATCAGGACCTTAGTAGGGGCCCTCACAGGACATTGTCTCATAGGACATCAGAAATGAGGAGGAATTTGAAACAATTCCACACCTTTATTGCACATGCCCGGCTCTAGCCAGAAGCAGGAACCGATTTTTAAAATCCTATTTCTTAACGAATATAAATAATCTATACACTTTAGGTATCAACAACCTTTTACGCTTTGTTAAAAGCTCAGGATGGTTCAATATGGAGAGGGAAATGTAGCCCAGCCCCCGCGGCTCACAACGGACGCATTTCGTGGTCTAAGTGGCATCGTTGTCTCTATGTGCGATGCGGCTGCCAAACCTAACCAAACCTAAATTTGGGGAAATGTTCTGTAAATATTCTTCAAAAAACCGTACAAAAGAAGTAATAAAAAAAGTAATTTATTAAAAATATTTATAAATTCGTAAAAAGTAGTAATCAAATTTAATTTTTAAATAGGACATAATGATGACCCTATGTACAGTTGAGTAATCCCAAAGAAGCAGCGGAGCTGTTGCGTGGGAGGCTGTTTCGAAGAAAAGGGCCACACATTGTACGCCTTTCCTCGAGGCGGGCAGGCTAGAAAGAGTAGGGCCCTGGCTTGCAACGTAAAACCAGCAGACATAGATAGGCTATATATTTGTAAGCGCCCCTTTAGTCCAGAGTAAGTATGTAGATTTAAAGTTTTCGATGGGGCTATTCCTTCCTTAAGATTAGAGCCAGTTAGTAGAAGTCGCTCACCTAGTACTGGCTCTGATTGGGCTTGCCCGCCCGTTACTAAAGTGTATGTAAAGCGTACAGTAGGTGTAGGAGACGATCTTACATTAGCAGAATTCGAAAAATATTCCGTGCTATAGGAAATAAGGCAGGTTCTCCAAAACAAAAACATCTGTGAGGACTTAGAAATCACTAGCAGTCGCGAACGATTTGCTCAGGCTGCTCGTTTTTATAAGAGCAACGAAATTAAATTAAAGAAAAGAATTGAAGAACTAGAAGCAGAAAATGAGAAGCTGCAGCAAAAATATAAATATTTGTGTAGTCGTGCAGTAGTTGCGGAAGAAGTTTCAAGCTGTGATGCTATAACTTTCGCACGAATGATCGTCAGTGGCCAAAAAAATCGGTATAGCGAGGAGGAAAAGGCAAGTTTTGAGCCCAACATTAATTATAAAACATACATTATTATGCATATACGTTTATGTGCTATAATAAAGCTAAAGATGTTATCGATGGGTTCGAAAACCATGGGGAAGGTCAACGCGAAAATAAAATTGGCAATAAATGTTTATTTTTTATGGTTAAGGGATTGTGTTCCATGTGTACAAGTCCACGCAAGTGGGGAAAGTTACTGATCGCCATTCACTTGGGAATGGCCAGGACGATTCTTCTGCATATGGTTCAAGCAGCTCACAACGGCCGGGATTAGCCCACGTATCCTCTGGGTAGCTTCCGAACATCCGTTCGGGAGTGAGCTAACGTGAGAAGGCGAAATATTCCAGGACAGCTGGTTGTGCGTTGGGTTTGGGACCCGCCACTTAAAAATCGCCCCCAATGAAAAGTGTAAAAAAGCCTCGGATGAGACCTCCCTATACTGATGACGACCCCTGCAAACGAACTAAGGATTATGATTTGAGGGCATGCACCTGGAATGTCCGGTCCCTTAATGGGGAAGGTGCCTCTGCCCGGCTGGTTGATGCCCTCGTGAGAGTAAAGGCTGACATCACTGCCATCCAAGAGATGCGATGGACGGGGCAAGGTAAGAAAACCATAGGACCTTGCGACGTCTACTACAGCTGCCATGTAAAGGAGCGCAAATTCGGTGTCGGATTTGTTGTGGGAGAGAGACTTCGTCGCCAAGTACTGTCGTTCACTCCGGTGGACGAGCGTCTCGCAACAATCCGCATCAAAGCCCGTTTTTTCAACATATCGCTAGTTTGCGCCCACGCCCCGACGGAAGAGAAGGACGATGCGACCAAAGATTCCTTCTATGAGCGCCTGGAACGTTCCTATGAGCGCTGCCCCCGCCACGACATAAAAGTCGTGCTTGGCGACTTCAACGCCAGGGTGGGTAAGGAGGGAATTTTTGGTCCCACAGTCGGAAAATTCAGCCTGCACAACGAAACATCCGGTAACGGACAGAGGCTGATCGACTTCGCCGGGGCCCGAAACATGGTAGTCTGCAGCACCAGATTCCAGCATAAAAAGATACACCAAGCTACCTGGCTGTCTCCTGATCGAAAAACGCGAAACCAGATCGATCATGTTGTGATAGATGGAAGACACGCTTCTAGTGTATTAGATGTACGCACGATCCGAGGACCCAACATCGACTCGGATCATTACCTTGTTGCAGCCAAGCTGCGCACCCGCCTCTGTGCAGCAAAAAACGTACATCTACCTACGCAAAGAATGTTCGACATCGAAAAGCTGCAATCACAACAGACAGCCAGAAGATTCGCCACTCGACTCTCACTCCTGCTCTCCGAAAGCACTGCCCAACAAATCGGCATGCGCGAGCAATGGAGCCACATTTCTCGTTCCCTACGTACCGCCGCCGAAGAAGAAATCGGATTCCGGCGAGCCCGAAAAAACAATTGGTACGACGAGGAATGTCATACTACCGCAGAAAGAAAAGATGCCGCTTATAGAGCCACGCTGCGATCGGGCGCAACGCGAGCCATGTGGGATCGCTACAGAGAGCTGAAAAAGGAAGAGAGACGTATTATCCGAAAGAAGAAACGAGAGGCCGAAATACGTGAGTGCGAAGAGCTTGAGATGCTGGCCAACAGGAACAACGCCCGAAAATTCTACCAGAAAATTCGGCGGCTTACAGAAGGTTTCAAGACCGGGGCGTTTTCCTGTAAGAACAAAGACGGCGAACTGGTGACTGACGTACAGAGCAATCTTAAATTATGGAGGGAACACTTCTCGAACCTATTAAACAGTGACAGCTGCGCATGTCACAGAGAAAGTGAAGATCCCGATACCCCAATCGTTGACGACGGAATTGTCGTTCCGCTACCCGATCATGACGAGGTGAGAATAGCGATAACGTGGCTAAAGAACAACAAAGCCGCGGGCGCCGACGGACTGCCGGCTGAGCTATTCAAACATGGCGGCGAGGAGCTGGTAAGGTGCATGCATCAGCTCCTATGCATAATATGGTCGGATGAAAGCATGCCTGCCGATTGGAATTTAAGTGTGCTCTGCCCAATCCATAAGAAGGGCGATCCTGCAATTTGTGCCAATTACCGCGGGATTAGTCTTCTAAATATCGCCTATAAGGTTCTAGCGAGCGTATTGTGTGAAAGGCTGAAGCCCACCGTCAACCAACTGATTGGACCTTATCAGTGTGGCTTCAGACCTGGAAAGTCCACCATCGACCAAATATTCTCAATACGCCAAATCTTGGAAAAGACCCATGAAAGGAGAATCGACACACATCATCTTTTCGTCGACTTCAAAGCTGCATTCGACCGTACGAAGAGGAGTTATCTGTATGCCGCGATGTCTGAATTTGGTGTCCCCACAAAACTAATACGGCTATGCAAAATGACGTTGCTCAATACGAGCAGCGCCGTCAGAATTGGGAAGGACCTCTCCGAGCCGTTTGATACCAAACGAGGTTTCAAACAGGTTGACTCGCTGTCGTGTGACTTCTTTAACCTGATGTTGGAGAGCATTGTACGAGCCGCAGAACTTAATCGCTCAGGCACAATATTTTATAAGAGCGTACAATTGTTGGCGTATGCCGATGATATTGACATCATTGGCCTTAACAACCGCGCTGTTAGTTCTGCCTTCTCCAAACTGGATAAAGAGGCAAAGCGAATGGGTCTGGTGGTGAACGAGGACAAAACGAAGTACCTCCTGTCTTCAAACAAATAGTCGGCGCACTCGCGTATCGGAACCCACGTCACTGTAGACAGTTATAATTTCGAGGTTGTAAAGGACTTCGTCTATTTAGGAACCAGCATTAACACCGATAACAATGTCAGCCTTGAAATCCAACGTAGAATCTCTCTTGCCAACAAGTGCTACTTTGGACTAAGTAGGCAATTGAGTAGTAAAGTCCTCTCTCGACGAACAAAACTAACACTCTACAAGACTCTCATCATGCCCGTCCTAACGTATGGCGCAGAAGCTTGGACGATGACAACATCCGATGAAGCGACGCTTGGAGTGTTCGAGAGAAAGATTCTGCGTAAGATTTTTGGACCTTTGCACGTTGGCAATGGCGAATATCGCAGACGATGGAACGATGAGCTGTATGAGCTTTACGACGACATAGACATAGCGCAGCGAATAAAGATCCAGCGGCTACGTTGGCTGGGTCATGTCGTCCGAATGGATACAAACGCTCCGGCTTTGAAAGTATTCGATGCGGTACCAGCTGGTGGTAGCAGAGGAAGAGGGCGGCCTCCTCTGCGTTGGAAAGATCAGGTGGAGAAGGACTTGGCTTCACTTGGTGTGTCCAACTGGCGCCGGTTAGCACGAGAAAGAAACGACTGGCGCGCTTTGTTAAACTCGGCCAAAATCGCGTAAGCGGTTATAGCGCCAATTAAGAAGAAGAAGATTGTGTTCTAAATGGAAATACGTGTTTTCGTATTATATCTCCAGTGGTGGTATACATACTAACACATTATTGCCCATTTTGGGAAAAAATATCGCACAACTAAAGAAAATGGGGTTAAATTTGAACGGTATTGTTTGCGATCAAGGGCTCTCCAACAGTAGTATATTTAACACTTTAGGAATTTCTGAGAAGTGCCCCTTTTTCCGGCACGAAGACACAAAGATTTTTAGCATGCATGATTGTTGTCTCTTGATAAAGTCCGTCCGAAATACTTTAATGAAATATGACATTTTAATATCAGATGGAGTGACAAGCTTCAAGGTGATACGAAAATTGTTTGATATACATAGATCAAATTAATCCCCCCGACTATGTGATCAAATGCGCTAAACCTACACAGATGTTTGTTAATATATAAAATTGAATGATCTGTTTGACGAATTGGGTGTTACAAATATCCAGTAAAAAAATCCTTTAAAGTGTCCGATTAGGCGGGGTGACGCAAGAAAAATTGATAGATTAAATAAACATCTAGATTTTTTGCGGTCATTCCAGTTGTCGGGGAAAGCACAGGTAAAGTGCATCGAAGGTCTCCGCATAACGATTTTAGCGATGGTAAAGTTATGCGAGGGGCTTTTTATCGAACAAAGCTCCTTAAAATTTTTTTTACCGGGAAAATAAATAAAGATGCGTTAGGAAACTTTTTCTATCGCATACGAGCTAGTCAGGGTATTAATACCCATCCAATAGCTCATGAAGTGCAATATATGTACATATAGTATTGAGATTAATCAATGAAAATTTTACCCCAGAGATTTGAGAAAAAGGTTCAAACTGTACAGACGATGACAATATTAATTAAGATTGGAATGCAGGCCCCGAGGATCGTCATCTTAAGACAGAAGTAGGAAACCAGCAAAATGAGGATCTCGTTTTAGAAGAGATTAATGGGGAAAACGTTAATTTTGCTGAAGAAAGTGATGAAACTGAGGTACAAGTGCAGCGTTATTTCAGTGGTTATGGTGTTTACCAAAAAGTGCTGTGTAAACTCAAATGTGAAAAATGCACCCACGCCACGACGTAAACCAATGGAGAGCTAAAGTTACATTCAGAAGCCCTGATTAGATCCTAAAACTTCACGGATGACAGCGTTTTCGAAGTGTGTTGACCCCAAATGGTGTGGTACCGTCAGCTCTTCGCAAAATATGCCCACATTGCAGGTCTTAGAAGTTTTATGTTTTCCGTTTTAAAAAAAAATTTCCCACACTGGTTTTTAGGATCCGGCGGGTATAGATATAATCGCGTAAAACTATTAGATTTTCTTTTAACTGTTCTTCTGTTCAAAAATACAAAGTGGCTTTTGCGAAATGAGGTAAATAGTGTCAGATTGAGAAAGGTTCAAAATAAATTTAAAAAAACTGTAGTAGGTTGTAATCGTATTGGCTACCTTTGGCATATTATGACACCTGTTCTTTTATTTCAGGGTTTTCCAGTTTTGTTTATTTCAGGTTTTTTATATATATATATTTCACAGGTATTTTCCATTTCAGGGTTCTTCTATTTTTTAGTCTATTCCACAGGTTTCTTTTTTAGTTTTTCTTCTCTTCTCTTAAGCATGATGGATTGAGAGTAGTATTTTAAAAATCAGGTAAATCGCAATGACTTAATCGGTGTCAATATCGAAGTAGTGTGAGAAATTGTTATAATATGAGAACAATTTCGTAAGTCATGCTTACACAATTTTATATATTTTTTTTCATGTCAGGAAATGTAAATACCTATTATTTATAGTATTGTAATATATATATATATATATATATATAAGTAGTCAACTTACTAGTTGATAAAAATAAAAAATAAAAATTAAAAAAACTAGTATTTCAATTTCCTTAGGGATAATAATATTTATTTGGTAAGAGGAACGAACTTAAATAAACATATACCAATAATATAAGTCGACTGGCGTTTGTTACAAAATCAATATATTCGTTCAGCTAATCAAAATGACGTGCACAAGCAAACACGCATATATGGTACATAATTCCATGCATACAAACTTCTATAGACATACATACATATATTTGAACATACATACATATAAGGCTGCGAGAACTTGCCACAGAAATAATATTACGATTTGCTATGGCTGTAGAGAATTTAGAAGACATATTTACGTACACATATTGATGCATACATATGTACGGAGCCCCGGCTACTCGACTTGACAAAAATTCTAGATTCATCAAAATTGGCAAATATCTCTACAAAGAAATATTCCTATATTGAATATTTTCGAATTGACAAGAAAATTGGCATATGGGCAGCTCGTTTTATGAATGAAAGTACTTTGCTCGTAGAAATATGAGCTCGAACTTATCAATCAATTTATTTTTGTTAGTGTTATAGAATATTTTGGACTTTTTAGCGCCGTTGCGACTAAAAAATCATGACCGCTACGCCTGCGCCTATCAATGTATTTTGTTCTTGTTGTCGCTAGCCTTATAATTTTAGCTTTGGAAATATACGCATGCAGAGGCATAAAGCAAGTGCTTTGGGTGTGCTGTTGTATGTACATACATATGTGTATACTAATAAGTATAGTTTTGCTGGGAGTCGAGAATACATATACAGCGTTTTTCAATAGGTGCGCTTCAACTTTTTTCCGATAGGGAGGGCGAACGATGCAATATTTTTTATTTTTCGCTTGTCATTTGTAAACTTCATTAGTATACATTTCATCATGGAACGCTACACATTTGAGCAACGATTGCAAATCGTGCAAATTTTTTATGAAAATAATCGTTCTGTTGCTGCTACCAGATCCAGATTTTTTCCAAAAAATCATCTTCAGTGGTGAAGCTCACTTTTGGCTCAATGGCTTTGTCAACAAGCAAAATAGCGTTACTGGGCAGAAAGCAATCCACACGTGATTCATGAGGCATCCCGAAAAAATCACTGTTTGGTGCGGTTTACATGCCGGCGGCGTAATTGGCCCATATTTTTTCGTTGACGAGAATGATCGCCACGTTACTGTGAATGGAAATCGATACCGCGACATGATAAACGATTATTTTTGGCCGCAATTGAATGGTATGGACTTAGACGACATGTGGTTTCAACAGGACGGGGCCACAAGCCACACAGCACACGCTACAATTGATTTGTTGAAGAGTAAGTTCGATGAGCGCATTATTTCCAGAAATGGACCAGTCGAATGGCCGCCGCGCTCGTGTGATTTGACGCCTCTAGACAATTTTCTTTGGGGTTATGTGAAGTCATTGGTCTACAGTAACAAGCCGGCGACGATTTGTGAGCTCAGATCCAATATTGAACGCGAAATTGCTGGAATTTCGGCCGATTTATGCAAAAGAGTGGTCGAAAATTGGGTTCAACGATTGGACTTCGTAAAACGTGCACGCGGTGTTCATGCAAAAGAAATCGAAATTCATACTTAAATGTATATGTTCAAACTCGATAATAAAAAAAAAAATATATATAATTCTATCTTATTATTGGCCTTGAATAACTTCTAAATCTGTAGATTAAGCAAAAGAAGATTTAAAGGCTCCATATTTATCGTTTGAGAGAAAACCATTATTTCGATCCGTTATCGTATAATACGATGCGGACATAGAAAATGTGAAATCATATTTCTCCATACAATTTATATGGGAAATTGAAAAGTGCGATGCGGGCCACCCTAATATTAATATTAAGGCGTCTAAACACAAGAATTGTTACGACGGAAACCAAATATTTTTTTAGAAACGCTCTGATGTTTTTATGCACATTTAGTTATGCACATACATATAAGTATGTATACCTGTCGATGTTTTATCAAGAACAATACTAAAGAAATCTTATCATATTAGCTAATTGAAACATGAAGCGGTCAAATCAAAAAATCACAATGTTCAAAAGTCGAGAAAAACTGATTAGCACCATGAGAAGGGCCAATGTAATTTTTATATTTTCAAAAGCATTTTCTCCCTGGTATAAATGAATATATAGTGAGGTATTCGAATAGTAAGGTATTCGAACCTTGTCATGTCGGTCTCCTTGCCGCGGGGATGAGGCTTAAGTGGGGAGTTAACCCCATTCTATGGAGATTAACTTACCACGAACTAAGAGGGCAGCTCCACATAGGAATTGGGTATCCACTCAACCGCGGAACGGCGGAATTGGTGGCCACCCAAGTACTATGTGGAGAGTACCGTACCGACAACCTGGCAGGAGGTATAAAATGCATTTTTCTACAATGTGGAGGCTCAACAAGGATCTCTCTGCACGAGGTAACCCACTTCTGGGAAATCCTCCCGTCGAGCAATCGACGGCTCGGGCATCGGATGTGCAGGCCCGAACCCCACATTCCCCTATGACCGGAACTGACACCCAGGGTTCCGGAGGAAGCGAACTACTAGTGGTGAAACATGGCACATTGGCTATGCCAATGGAGAGCCGAGTGAGTGTGAGTGATACACCGCCGTCGAAACGATCTGAAGCAACTGAACAAGTTGTGGAGGATGTGGAGATGGCGGACAATCTCTCAGTAGACTCAGACGGATCTCTGGTACCGAGTAAGTCTTTGATAACGGTTAAACCTGGTGCGAATCAGGTAAGTACCGGTAAAAAGACCGAAGTTATTGGAGATTCGAACGCAGGTGTTGGTCTAACCGCAAGGCAGATCAAACGAAGGAGACAGAAAGCGAGGCAAGCCGAAGCACTAGCTAAGGCAAGGACTCAAGCTCCGTCAACTTCGACACCTGTAACGGAAACGGGAAAGCGTGGCAGAACAGAGGATTCCTCTGTAGCGCTGCGCTCTTCCGGAAACGAAACGGGGTCTGTGCCAACGACAGGGAAGAGGAGAAAGGCAAAGAAGAGGAAAGTCGAGAGACGGAATTCGGAAATGCCTGCATCCTCGACCCAATCCAAGGCAGACAAACCTTTGCCTGACAAGGCAGAGGCTAAGGGACCTCAAATGTCGAATGACACTCTTCCGTCAACGTCTGGCGAATCATTCGCGAGAATGGCAGCAAAGGCAATGACGGTGGAGATACATACCGACAAACAAGATGGTCTACTGTCCAAAGGGCAACAAGACTATCTTGATAGCTATCTTTGGAAAGCTATCGGTGAGTCGAAAGACGCGCCGACGTTCGAGGGGAAAAGCGTGGTGGACGGCATCGTAAAGGTGCACTGTTCCAATGCTTTTTCCCGAGAATGGCTAGAAAAAGCTATAGCAAAGATTCCAGCCTGCGAAAACAGCAAGTTTATTCTTGTTGAGAGTAGCAAAGAAAGGCTGGTACGAGCGAGTGTCTGGATTCCGGGTCCTTCCTGTAATTCAGCAGAACTCCTCAAACGCATCCGTGTTCAGAACAAGGATCTTGACACGACTCTCTGGAGAGTATACTCCTGCACCAGGCAGAAATCCGCCACCACTTCGGAGACGGGTTCCCACCTGGTACTGGGTATCGATCTTGGGTCCCTCAAGGTGCTTAAGTCGAAGTACGGTTGCCGTCCTCACCTACATCTGGGGCGGATCCAGTTCCGCGTCCAGGATAAGGTGGAGGACAAAGCGTAAATATACTCAGTCTCATGACTGAAGTAATATTTACACAGATTAATCTGCAGCATAGCAAAGCGTCTACGGCTCTCTTGTGCCGTAGGCATGCAAAACTGCAAACAAACCCACACATAATACTTATACAAGAATCATGGGTATGTCACAAGCGTATCTGTGGTCTAAGTGCTATGTCGTGGGGACAAATACTTCATTGTGAAGGGAATGTGAGACCGCGAGCATGTATTATCATGCCGAGGTTGATCGAACACACGATGTTAAAAGAGCTATGCTCTGGAGATATCGTTGCTGCAAAAATAAAGTACTGGAAAAGTGGGAACAGTGTCGAAGCTATCATAGTTTCGGCCTACCTACCCTATGACTCTGTACAGCCACCTCCTTCGAGGGAGCTAAGAGAAGTGGTCAAGTACGCAGAATCCAATAATCTGGGGCTAATAGTGGGCTGTGACGCAAATTCACAGAACATTGTGTGGGGAAGCAGCAAATGCAACCCCAGAGGTCTCAAGTTACTGGATTTTATCCTGTCATCCGATTTGGTCATTCAAAACACTGGTAACAAACCAACTTTTGTGACCAGAAGGAGACAAGAGGTGATTGATTTAACACTTACCAATAGGTCAGTTGGAAATCAAATCAACCGATGGCGAGTTTTGGAAGAGGACTCTCTTTCTGATCATCGTCTTATCGAATTCCGACTGGGAATTGACACAATATCAATACCTTCCGGTAGGAATCCTCGAAATGTGGACTGGGACAGGTATGGTGAGCTTGTAACAGAGCGATTACCAAACCTGAAAAAACTCAAATCAGCAGAAATGATTGAAGATGCGACTAAGAAATTAGAAGGTACTTTAATCAATTGCTTCGAGGAACTGTGTCCACTCAGGCAAAGCAGACAGGGGAAAGCGGTTCCTTGGTGGAACCCTGAACTGTCGAAGCTTCGTGTACGGTCCAGGAAACTTCTTAATAAGGCCTTGAAGACCAAAACAGAAGAGGACTGGGCCAATCATCGACTTACACAGAGAGAATATAAGAAGAAAGTACGGCAAGCCAAACTTGAATCCTATAGAAATTTCTGCAGTAACGTCGAAGAAATGAGGGAAACAGCGAGACTTTGTAAGGTCCTTCATTTAGACCGCTCAGTAAGGCTGGATTCCATTCGAAAACCTGATGGTTCATACACCATTTCCAAATCGGAAACGTTTAATGCTTTACTCGAAACCCACTTTCCGGGTAGTAGAACTCTCTCTGAAGGTGAGAGTGGCATGAACAACAACGGTGGCAATGGTGGAACCTCTAGGTACAGCTGGTATATTGCTAGTCGGATAGTGACAAGGGAATCGATAAGGTTTTCCTTATCTTCCTTTGAAAACTTTAAGTCCCGTGGACCTGACGGAATATATCCAGCAATGCTTAAAAAAGGAGGAGACAGGCTGATTGAGGCCCTGAAAAGGATCTTTACAGCCTGTCTTGCATTTGGTTATATACCATCCCAATGGCGACGCGTAAGAGTAGTATTTATTCCGAAACCAGGAAAAGATGACTATTCCCTAGCAAAAAGTTTTAGACCAATCAGTTTGACATCGTTCATGTTGAAAAGTCTGGAACGAGTGGTGGAGAAACATATTCGAGTGGGGGTATTGCCGAGAAGTCCACTTAGTAGAAATCAACACGCTTACCAGAGTGGAAAATCATGTGAATCAGCCTTACACGATCTTGTTACCAAGGTTGAAGCCGGGCTGGAAGCTGACGAATACACAATGGGCGTGTTCGTGGACATTGAGGGGGCTTTTGATAATGCCACTTTCGGCTCGATATGTTCTTCTGCCGAACGACACGGAGTTAATCAAGCCATTATAAAATGGATATACTCCATGCTCTCTGAGAGGCTGTTAACCGCTGGTGGGAGCGATGACGAGCAAATCACAGTCAGGGCCAAGCAAGGATGTCCCCAAGGGGGTGTTCTTTCTCCGCTGCTGTGGTGCTTCGTCGTAGACTCCCTATTAGTGGAGATGCAGGAACTCGGCTTTCATGTCCAAGCATATGCGGACGACGTCTGTGCGCTAACATCGGATAAATCCTTAAGGAGGCTTTGCACGAAAGTGCAGAGGATTCTTGACAAAATCGATGATTGGTGCATGAGACAAGGTCTTTCCGTTAATCCGAACAAAACAACCATAGTCTTGTTTACGAGAAAACGGAAATTGGATGGACTCAGTCTTCCAACACTGAAAGGTGTGACACTTGGTCTTTCCAACGAAGTTAAATATCTAGGAGTAATCTTGGATAAGAAGCTGACTTGGGAGACACACGTTTCACTGAAGGTGAATCGTGCATTGAAGATTTTTCAGCAATGCCGTAGAGCCTTTGGCAAAACCTGGGGTCTGAAACCTGCTGTGGTCCTATGGATATACACGGCACTTATCAGACCAATCATCACTTACGCTTCTGTGGTCTGGTGGCGACGGAGCATGGTTAAGTCCACAATCCGGGAACTATACAGGCTGCAAAGAAGTGTATGTTTATGCATCACGGGTGCCATGAGTACAACCTCTGGAGATGCCCTAAATGCTATGCTCGATTTGCTCCCCCTGGATCTTAAGATACAACAGGAAGCAATAAAAGCAATGTGCAGACTCCATAAATATGGTCTCTGGCACGAAGATGGAACTTCGGGACACAGAGAAATCTTTAAGTTGCTGTCGGAGCAGTGTCCACTGTTTTTGGCACCTAAAGATGACCTGATACCCACAGTTTCATTCGGAAGGAAATTTGATGTCAGATTTCCATTGCGTGAGCAATGGAGCAATCCAGGAGGCATGCAGGGAGGTTTGACGGATATTTTCTTTACCGACGGGTCCAAGACTGAAATAGGGTCTGGAGCCGGATGGTACTTAAACGATAGTAATAAGTATCACTACGCTATGGGGGGAATGGCAACTGTTTTCCAAACAGAAGTTTTTGCCATCCTAAAAGTAGCCGAATGGATAATCGAGAGGAGATGGAGCGGGAAACAGATTGGAGTCTTCAGTGACAGTCAGGCTGCATTGAAGGCCCTGGAGAACGCGAAGCAAACCTCAAAGATTGTTCAAGAATGTAAGAAGAAGCTTAATTCTGTCGCAAGACAAAACAGGCTTGTACTTATATGGGTTCCGGGACACTCCGGTGTTCAAGGAAACGAAATTGCCGACGAATTGGCAAACCGTGGATCAGCGGTGCCCCCACAGGGGCCAGAGCCAATAATCGGAATCAGTCCCGCAGGAATCAAGAACTGGATCAACGATTATGTAGGCAATCTACATAAAGAGCGATGGTCCGGTCTAGAACGCTGCAGAACTGCAAAGTGTTTTGTGACAAGTCCGAACAGAAAACTGTCAAACTTTCTACTAAAACTTAGAAGGAAAGACATTCGGTTGATGGTCGGCATCATTACAGGACACAACCCATGGGGTCAGCATATGACCACCATTGGAATCATCGAGGACCCGGTATGCCTGTCATGCTTGGAGGAGGCGGATAGCACTGAGCACTTTCTCTGTGAGTGTCCTGCCTTTGCTAGAGCGCGACTACGGGTATTGGGTTCCGATGTCATGGGAATGGGTAATATTCGTTCTCTAAAACTGGAGGATATTTACAGATTTGTCAAAGAATCTGGAAAATTCTCACAGGACTAACTATCTCTATCTCTGTCTCTATTCTTTCCTATCTCTTTCTCTGATACTTTTCTCCCTCCCTCCTTGACTATCTACCCCCTTTCCAGAGCTTTAAATACAATGGGCTTTTTAGCCTGAGTGTTTTGGGAGCCACCAAATCTCCTGGTGCTCCTTGGCTCGACCTTTTCAAATTCAAATTCAAGGTATTCGAATAGTAAGGTATTCGAATAGTGAGGCATTCGAATAGTAAAGTAGTCGAATAGTGAGGTATTCGAATAGTAAGGTATTCGAATAGTGAGGTGGTATTCGAAGAGTGAGGTGGTATTCGAATAGTGAGGTATTCGAATAGTAAGGTATTCGAATAATGAACGATTCGCGTTAAAATAGGATGGATCAACAGAAAAATGAGACTCTGCATTGACAAGAAGAAATGCTACCGGTGCTGTGAAACCAGACACTTACAATGGCAGTGTAAAGGGCCTAACAGCAGGGTTAAGGACGACGCCGGAAGCCCGGACACAAAATTAAAGAATGCAGCAGCCCACCGGATTGTTGTATATGCCGAAGTAAAGATCTTTCTGACGCAGGTAATATGCTAGGTTCAGTACGATGTGCGTCCTATAATGAAATAATGTCGAAATGATAAAGATTCTACAAGGTGACATGCACAGGAGCACTACGGCGGACTTACTCTTGCCGCAAATCATGCTGGAAAAGGAAGCAGACATAGCAGTTCTAAGCGAACAGTACGTCTCTCCAAGTGTTGGATGGTTTATAAAAGATCTCTCTTCAATAGCAGCAATATGGTGCAAGGATAACACGACGCTCCAAGTGACGAACAGCGGACCTGGAAACGGGTACGTCTGGATGAGGAGCAAATGTCTCACAATTATTAGCTGCTACCTTACACCAAGTGATAACATTGCTGACTTCCAAACTAAACTGGACAATATTGAAGACACAGCTCGCCAAATGGGCGGGCACACCATCATCGCCGGAGACTTTAACTCTAAGGCCATGGAATGGGGTAGCCGAAGAACAAACCTGAGAGGCCAATGAATAATAGACATGGCCGCATAGACTAGGACTCGCCGTTGCAAATGTGGGCAATAAAGCTACCTTTCGAAGACCAGGGTGTGAAGGTACAATTCCGGATATACTCTAGGGTCTGAAAGCTACGCAAACAAAATACGTGAATGGACAGTTCTGGAAGATTACAATGGCAGTGACCACCAGTACATTACCTACTGCGCCGGAGAAACAAACGCAAACGCAACGAAACGCATCAAAAACTCGCGGAAATGGAATACATCAAAACTTGACAAAGCAAAACTTATTGCTAAAATTGACGAGGAACAACCACACCACGAAGAGCCAAGTAGCACCAGACACAAAGTACAGATGACGCTGAGAAGGATAACGCAAGCGTGCTCAGCAGCAATGCCCAAGATAAAAAATGCACACCCAAAGAAATCCGTAAACTGGTGGACTAACGAAATCCGCGATCTGAGGCATACGTGCATCAGCAAAAGAAGGAAGTATACAAGAGCACGAAGAACCAGCCTCGCCACAACAGAGCACGCCGAATACAAAGCTGCAAAAAGCTCCCTAAAGACGGCCATCCTGAAAAGCAAGAAAGAAAAATGGGAGGAGTTTCGGCGCGATATAAACCAAAATCCCTTGGGCTTAGGATATAAACTCGTGCTAAACAAGCTCGGACCAAGGCAGCCACCTCCTGAACTAAGCGAAGCCACTACGGAAAGCATAGTGAATACACTCTTCCCCACACATGACCTCATGGCAGATAGAGTTGACGGGGAAAATACCGACCCACCCCCGCTTTTCACGGTAGACGAACTGAGAGACGCAGCTGCAACTCTCAAAAATAACAAAGCGCCAGGTCCTGACGGGATTCCATCGGAGGTTTTGAAAATTATCGCAGTATAGCGCCCACAAACGCTTCTCCACATGTACAATGCCTGCTTATATGAAGGAACTTTTCCAGAAATTTGGAAGAGACAAAAGTTAGTCCTCATAAGCAAAGGGAAAGGAGACCCTGAAACCCCATCAGCGTATCGCCCTCTGTGCATGCTCGACACGGCAGGGAAGCTGCTGGAAAAAATGCTGAAACCTCGAATGGTAGCAGCGATAAGCGAATCGGGAGGCCTCTCGGATAGGCAACACGGCTTTAGACCGCGAAGGTCCACAATTGGAGCAATTGAAGATGTAGTAAAGAGCATAGCAAAAGCACGGAGCATAAATCGTTTTTCCCGACCAATCGTGCTCCTCGCTACAATCGACGTAAAGAACGCTTTCAACAGCACAAAGTGGAAAAATATGATAGACGCATTGGGGAAGCGGTTCAAAATACCCCAACACCTCATGAAGATGATCCGCAGCTACCTCAAAGATCGCGTACTCATCTACGACACAAGAAAAGGACAACGGACAAAAATGATAACCTCCGGTGCGGCCCAAGGGTCCATACTAGGCCCCGATCTCTGGAACGTCAGTTATGACGGCATCCTCACCACCGACATGCCCGACGATTCCTACCTAGTAGGATACGCGGACGATGTCGCAGGAGTAATTACCGCACGGGATTTAGACGCAGCAAGGCGGAAACTTACACAAACGATGACAAGAATCAAGACATGGCTCGACTCGCAAGACCTTAGTTTAGCTCCGGAAAAAACAGAACTGATCCTACATACCTGTAGAAGTGACAATGCCAGTCTATACAGAGAACAAAACAGCCTCAAACGTGGTGAAATATCTGGGCATCATACTGGACAACAAGCTGACATACTGGGCACATATCCAGTACGCTGCTGAAAAATCCACCAAAACAATCTCAACGCTATCACGACTAATTGCTAACATCGAAGGACCCATCGCAAGCAGGCGGAAGCTGCTCATGGACACGACGGTGTCCATTTTACTATACGGATGTGAAGTATGGGCGGACACACTTAAAACTGAGTGTCGCCGCAAGATCCTGGTCAAGGCCCAAAGAACCGCCGCCCTCCGCGTCGCTTCAGCTTATCGCACGGTATCAGAAGCAGCAGTACTCATTATTAGCGGCACGATACCTATAGATCGGCTAGCGAGAGAGCGAAAAGATCTATGGAATTTTAAAAAGAGCGAGACAAACGCCATAGGAGACCACACACGCGCCCGCACCAAAACGAGCGCAAAGCAGCAAATTAGAGCACATACACTACAAATATGGCAAGTGCGATGGGAGTCAGAGACGAAAGGCAGATGGACGAAGAGACTTATACCAAATCTAGACAAATGGTATAACAGACAGTTCGGCGAGGTAAACTATTATACCACACAGATGCTATCTGGACATGGATACTTTTACAAATACCTTAACCACATCCTCGTTGCCAACTTGTTTAACGGTTTTTACAGCATAACTATATCCAGTCTGTGCGGTTAAGGAACCTTATTAGGTTGTTAACGTCTAAGCCAGATAATTGTTCGAAATTCTCGAACAGCGATTGGCCCAGGGTTAACATTCTGTCCTTCCATAGGGCAGGGTATTCACAGAGGAAATGGAAGATTGTCTCCCTTTTCTCCGGTTGTTTACAACTGTGACAGTATGTATTGTGAGGGATACCCATTTTGGCTGCTTGTTCTCCGACAGACCAAAAGCCAGTTATGACTGCCGTGAGTCTCCAGGCGTCCCGTCGTTTCATTCTTATTAATGCCAACGATTGCTTGAGGTTGTAGGTGGGCCATAACGTTCTGCTAATTTTGCATTTCGTCTGGACTTTCCACCTACAGTCAGCGACTCGGAGGTATTTTTGGGAAATTGTGCTCTTGACTGCACCTAATGGTGTGAGTACCGATTCTGCAAGAGCGTTATTCATGGCAGATCCCCCTCTTGCCAGTTCATCTGCTTTTTCGTTACCTTCAATGTTCCGATGTCCCGGGACCCAGATTAAGGTAACTTTATGGTTTTCACTCAAGATGGGGAGGCTATTCCTACTTTGTTCCACCACTTTGGAGGTTGTTGTGGCCGAACCCAGTGCCTGGATTGCAGCTTGGCTATCCGAGAGAATAGCGATAATACCCTTAAAAGAGAAATCTGCGATTAGTAGCCTACAAGCTTCCCCAATCGCCAGTACTTCCGCCTGGAAGACACTGCTGGTATTAGGGAGACGCACAGATTTCTCAATTTTAAGTCTGTGAGAATATATACCAGCTCCAACACCGCAGCCCATTTTACTTCCATCCGTATAGACTGTAGTGTCGAAGTTGTTTAGAGAGAATCCCTTATTCCATTCTTCCTTAGTTGGAAAGAGAGTGACAAAATTCCTATTGAAAGTTACCGTCGGGACGATGTAGTCAGTTCTCACCGAGATTAACTGAGGCACCTTAGCGATGCGGAAAATCCAACGGATCGGTCGCTGTAAGCCGATGTTGAGCACGATGACCTTCTCACCATACGTTTCTATTTTGCTGCCGTTTGCAGCTTGAAGTCGAAACTGTGTTTGTGTTGTTTGGTCTTACCGCGAAGGTGATGTAACCGAAATATCCGCGCCGGTATCGACGAGGAATTTCGTACCTGTTGTACGGTCGTATACAAATAATCGACGAGGAATTGACTTGCCACCAGTATCCGCCGTGTCTACTGGCAGCGATTGGCGTTTCCCTGGAAAGTACAAGGCTGCGTGCACTTTTTGGCACGTTCGCCAAATCTCCGATGATAATAGCACGTGGATGTTGAGGTATTGTCGGTGGTGCTGCGAGATACGTTTGTCGAGTTGTTGAAGCGTTTCTGGCTGTCTTCGCCCACTGTCGCTCTGTTAAGTTTTTGTGATAGTTTCTCGATCTGCTTAGCTAGCTCGTCCAGTTGCTTCTGTATCCCACTGCATAAGCCTGTTTGCTGTCTGTGCGAGTTTAGCATTGTCCTGTTCACCAGTGGCGGCGAGTGCTAATTGAATCTGTAGAGGAATTCGATCCAGCCGCATCGATTAATTTCTGGCAACAGTTCAGTAGGACGTCGTTCCCAGCATTTTGAACCGGCGCTCCTGCGGAATTTCAAAACGGTGGACCAGAGCCTCCTTTAACGCAATATACTTATCTGATGAGGGTGGGTTCGCAACGATGTTCTCCACCATCATCAGCGCGTCTTGGTCAAGGCGGGCGACTACTGCATAGTATTTCGTTGCGTCCGCTTTGATCTTCCTGAGCTGGAACTGCGCCTCGATTGCGGCAAACCATACTTGGACTTGTTGGCTCCAAAACGGTGGCAGCTCCAATCGTTCGAACCGGTCAATGTGTGCGGCCAAGGGTGTTTGTGGCTGGGAGGTATTAATTGATTCAAAAATTTCTTCGTTGGACGCTCCACTGTGTACGACGGGGTCAGTATCGCCAGTTTTCTCAATGTCTGTTTGCCGTGTTTCCATGATGCGTGTTGGTAAATTGTAGGGGTCACCAATTATGTGGGGGAACAAAACTCCACATATACTTTTCTATTAAAATTAACACGCTTTATTTCCTATGAAAGCTCAAGATTAAGATGAAATATATAACTTGTAAAAGAACTCAATTTTTAAATGTCTTGTAGTTGCAAGAACGCTTCTCGAATGATCTATTTCTTCGAATTCATAACGACGTTAAATTCAGTTGAATAGTGAATAAAAATGAATAATGAAATCAGTGTGGCCTCACTGATAGGTATAGGTGTGTTCCCGTACGACACTCTCACCTGTGTTCCCACATTACAATGGAATGCATCAGCTGTTTTTTGTTTACATATTTACACTGATGGCGATTAAACGATGATTTTATAACTTGTGGTGTACACTGTCAATATTTTCCGCTGGTTAAACTTGCACTTCAATTTGATGTGTGTGGTTTGCTATTTTATTAATTTGGATTATTTCATATTGAATTTCAAAATAAAACTATTTTAGCTTACATACGTAATCATATAGCTTTGAGTGTAATATTTATGTAGCTAAACAAGCATTATTATCTAGGCATGGCGTAGTTTTTAAAGCTTTTTTTTTAACTAAAATTGATAATTCGCTTATTTTGATGGACTGTTTACTTACCGATAAAGCTTTACCAATAAGAGAATGCATTCAATTCAGCAATACCTCTATCGTTGATAATATAAATTCGTTTCTATTTCAAATGGTCTAACCCCCATTTTTCTCTAAGCTCATATTTTTTCTAGGAGTACTAAATACTAACTTCATTAAACTTTTTAAGAAATTTTGGTATTCTACCATAAATGCGTCCAGTGATATGCAGTATGATAAATCCCATTTGTATAGGAGGTGTCACGCCCCATTTCTAGCTATCACCAGTTTTCATGCAGGTGTTAGGTATTAACCTTATATTATATAATCTCTTAACAAATTTCAGTTGTCTAGCCCAAATACTTCCGGAGATATGGTCAATGAAAAATTGCATTTATATGGGAGGTGCAAGCCCCATTTTTCGTTTTTCTCAGTTTTCTTGGAGGTGTTAGAGATTAACTTCATATAACCCCTTCCCAAATTTCATTGGATTAACCTAAATACTTCCAGAGATATGGACTATAAAAAAATCCAGTTGAATGGGAGGAGCCACGCCCCCTTTTTCGTTATACGCAGTTTTTCTGGATGTGGTAGGGATTAATGTCACATAACCCTTTACCAAATTTCAGTAGTCTAAAGTAAATACTTCCAGAAATACGGACTGTTAAAAATTCTATTTGTATGGGAGGTGCCACGCCCCCTATATACATCAAAATATTTTTTAGGCCATGACCATTCCGGTAAGGTATCCAGTTCGTGTTTCAAATTTGGTTACGATCGGTTTATGCGTTTAGGACGCAAGTCGATCTATAGATACCTACATACATAATTTGAATTTTATATATGTATATAGATTATATTATATTATATTATATGTATTATATTATTGTATATTAAATTATATTATATTATATTATATTATATTATATTATATTATATTATATTATATTATATTATATTATATTATATTATATTATATTATATTATATTATATTATATTATATTATATTATATTATATTATATTATATTATATTATATTATATTATATTATATTATATTATATTATATTATATTATATTATATTATATTATATTATATTATATTATATTATATTATATTATATTATATTATATTATATTATATTATATAGGACTATGAATAAGTTCGTGCGGTTTTTTTTCGAAATTTGAAACTTTATTGACGTAAAATGGTTACAAATTTAATATTCAAAGTATTGTCCATCGCTTGCTACTACTTTTTCCCATCTTTCTGGCAATTCACGGATTCCCTTTGTGAAAAATTCGGTCGGTTTTGCCGCAATCCACGAATCGATCCATTTTTTGACTTCATCGTAATTACGGAAGTGCTGGTCAGCCAGGCCATGTTGCATCGATCGGAAGAGATAGTAATCGGATGGCGCAAGGTCTGGACTATACGGCGGGTGGGGTAGGACATCCCATTTGAGCGTTTCTAAGTATGTTTTGACCACTTGTGCAACATGTGGCCGAGCATTGTCATGTTGCAAAATAACTTTGTCGTGTCTATCGGCGTATTGCGGCCGTTTTTCTCGCAGTGCTCGGCTCAAACGCATCAATTGTCGTCGGTAGACATCCCCCGTAATCGTTTCATTCGGTTTCAGTAGCTCATAATACACAACACCCAGCTGGTCCCACCAGATACACAGCATAACCTTCAGGCCATGAATATTCTGCGCCGACGTCGATGTTGAAGCATGGCCAGGGTATCCATACGTTGCCCGACGTTTTGGATTGTCGTAATGGACCCACTTTTCATCGATGCAAAAAACCCTTTCTTTTGTGCCGTTGAAGCAGTTGTTCGCATGCCATAAAACGGCGTTCAACGTCTCTTGGCTTCAATTCATACGGCACCCAATGGCCTACCTTTCGGATCATTCCCATGGCTTTTAAACGTTTGGAAATGGTTGATTGATCAACTCCCAAAGTTTTTGCAACCTCTTCTTGCGTTTGAGCCGGATCTTGATCGAGCAATTCCTCCAATTCGGTATCCATGAACTTTGGCGGCGCACCCTCGCGTTCTTCGTCTTCCAAGCCAAAATCACCACTTTTAAAGCGTGCAAACCACTTCTGGCACGTTCGCTCAGCTAGAGCATGCTCACCATAAACTTCCACCAAGATACGATGACTTTCGGCTGCTTTTTTCTTCATATTAAAATAATGAAGGAGAATTCCCCGCAAAAACACATTATTTGGCACGAAATTCGACATTTTCAAGTGTGGTAAAAATATTGTTGTTTACGCTTCAAATAAAAAACTTATACTGACGTTTGTGCCTTACGACAGTAGCTCTCCAATGAATGTTTGGAAATGTGGATCGATGGAATAATAATCAAGTTACGCCATCTGTTGTAAAACCGCACGAACTTATCGATAGACCTATATTTAAATCTCAATTAGTAATTCCTCCTTAAAAGTAAAAAGACCCCTAATCAAATTTACCATTTCTCATTAAAAAAAATTCAATGAAAACAGCTTATTTCATTTCAAATGTTTTCATTGAATTCAACTGCTTATATAAAATCAACACAATAAATATAAATTATTAATTAATTAACTTAATAATAACTAAAATTAATTAAAAAATTTAGTTTGATCTATTAATTTAATAAATTCTTAATAACAACTATTTGAGTATAAAATATTTAAACTAAATTTAAAATTTAATAAAACATTTTAGTATTTCTTCCTTAAAAGTAAAGACCCCTAATCAAATTTACCGTTTCTCATTAAAAAAAATTCAATGAAAACAGCTTATTTCATTTCAAATATTTTCATTAAATTTAATAAATTAATAAAACTTAAATAATACAAATAATTAAATTAATAGAACTAATAAGTATAAAATAATTATATTTAATTTAAACTATTTAGCATAAAAAATAAAATTAAATTAATAATTAACAAAATAAAATTAAATTAATAATTAAGAATTTATTAAATAAATAGATCAAACTAAATTTTTTTTTTTTTTTTTAATTTTCATATTTATTAAATTTCAATATTTATTGATAAATAATCCTCTTATTTTTTAATTTTAAAAAAATTTTTTTTTTCTAAATAATGTATTTTATAATAATAAGACGTATACTAAGTTAGATCAATAAATATCTATATGTATATAAATATTTAATTAATTAATAGATGCCTATTAATTTTGTTAAAAAACCCCTTTAAATTAGAAAATGCAGAATTGTATATTAAATTTATAGGCACATACTTTGATCTAACGTTAGACATTTGTATAAATTAATAATAAAAATTAAATTTTTTATATTCATCTATATATTTATCTATGAGTTGTGATTTTAACTCTCGGAGATGTCTATATTGGAATTTTTAATTATCTAGATAAATAAAATATTGTAATAATTAATTTACTATATTTAATTATTATAATAAAATAGGTAAATTTAATTAAATTTATCCCGTTTTTAATAAATCAACTATTTAAAAAAAAAAAAAAAAATTCAATGAAAACAGCTTATTTCATTTCAAATAAGTTATTTTCCTTTAATGAATTGCCTGACAAAAAGGGTTACCTTGATAGGGTAAATTATGTAATAACTTTACATTCATTATATTTAATAGAATTAAACTATTTCTAAAAGTATCAAAAACTTTTGTGCATCATACACCAAAATATAAAACAATTATTAATAAAAATAATAATAAAATAAATCACAAATAGTTTGATCTATTTATTTAATAAAAAGAAAAAGATAAGCTAATTAAGCTACTGGGTTCATACCCCATTTATAAAGGTTTTAATCCTTTTCTTTTTAATTTTCAATAATTCTGCCAAAATCATATTTTTTTTTATTTTAATAGTAGGAACATTAATTACAGTATCATCTAATTCTTGATTAAGAGCTTGAATAGGTTTAGAAATTAATTTGTTATCTTTTATCCCCCTAATAAGAGATAACAACTTAATATCAACAGAAGCCTCTCTTAAGTATTTTTTAACTCAAGCAATAGCATCTGCTGTTTTATTATTTGCTATTATCATAATATACCTTAATAATTTCCCTATACTACATTCAAATTCAATATATAATGATATAATTATCTATTCTTCTCTTTTATTAAAAAGTGGGACAGCTCCTTTCCATTTTTGATTCCCTAACGTTATAGAGGGATTATCATGAATAAACGCTTTAGTATTAATAACATGACAAAAAATTGCCCCAATTATATTAATTTCATATATTACAATTCAACAAAATATTTTTATTTTTTCAATTATTATTCTATCAACAATTATTGGATCAATAGGAGGATTAAATCAAACATCTTTACGAAAATTAATAGCATTTTCATCAATTAATCATCTAGGATGAATATTAGCTGCAATACAAGTTAGTGAATCAATATGAATAATTTATTTTTGTTTTTATACATTTTTATCTTTTAGTTTAACATTTATCTTCAATAATTTTAAAATATATCATATTAATCAATTATTTAATTCATTTTTTAACTCAAAAATTTTAAAATTTATGTTATTTCTAAATTTATTATCCTTAGGTGGTCTTCCGCCATTTATTGGATTTCTACCAAAATGATTAGTTATTCAATTATTAGTTTTAAATAATCAATATACTCTTATAACAATTATAACCGTAATAACTTTAATCACATTATTTTTTTATTTACGCTTGTGTTTCGCTGCTTTTATATTAAACTATAATGAAAATAATTGAACAAATTATATGCAAGTCAACAAAATTTCATTTAAATGCATAATAATTTTATCTTTAATTTCCACATTTAGATTAATTTTAGTATCTATTATCTACATAACTTTATAATGTCCTTAAAAGCTAAATCAAAAATTTAATACTTTATAAAAATTTTAGTTTATTATAAAATAAAGAAAGGCTTTAAGTTAAATAAACTGATAACCTTCAAAGCTATAAATATAAGTTAAATCTTTTAAGCCTTAGTAATACTATATTTATACTCCTTTAGAATTGCAGTCTAATGTCATTATTGACTATAAAGCTCTAAATTTTAAATTTAGTTTGATCTATTTATTTAATAAATTCTTAATTATTAATTTAATTGTATTTTGTTATTTAAACTAAATTTATTATAGTTAAATTTTTGATTAAAAAGAATTTATTCTTATAAATAGATTTACAATCTATTGCCTAATCTTCAGCCATTTAATCTATTTATTACTTATTTAATAATAAAGAATATTTTAATTGTCTTAATCGCGACAATGATTATTCTCAACAAATCATAAAGATATTGGAACATTATATTTTATTTTTGGAGCATGAGCTGGAATAGTAGGAAGATCTCTTAGAATTCTAATCCGGACTGAATTAGGACATCCAGGAACCTTAATTGGAGATGATCAAATTTATAATGTAATTTAATTTGTAATAATTTTTTTTATAGTAATACCTATTATAATTGGGGGATTTGGAAATTGATTAGTACCTTTAATATTAGGAGCACCTGATATAGCATTCCCACGAATAAATAATATAAGATTTTGATTATTACCTCCTTCTCTTACACTATTACTAGTAAGTAGTATAGTAGAAAACGGAGCTGGTACAGGATGAACTGTTTATCCTCCATTATCATCTCTAATCGCTCATGGAGGGGCTTCAGTAGATTTAGCTATTTTTTCATTACATTTAGCTGGAATTTCATCAATTCTAGGAGCAGTAAATTTTATTACAACAGTAATTAATATACGATCTACTGGTATAACATTTGATCGAATGCCTTTATTTGTATGAGCTGTAGTATTAACAGCACTATTATTACTTTTATCTTTACCAGTACTAGCTGGTGCAATTACTATATTATTAACTGACCGAAACTTAAATACATCTTTTTTTGATCCTGCTGGAGGAGGAGACCCAATTTTATATCAACATTAATTTTGATTTTTTGGCCACCCAGAAGTTTATATTCTAATTTTACCTGGATTTGGAATAATTTCTCATATTATTAGTCAAGAATCAGGTAAAAAGGAAACATTTGGTTCTTTAGGAATAATTTATGCAATAATAGCAATTGGACTGTTAGGATTTATTGTATGAGCTCATCACATGTTTACTGTTGGAATAGACGTAGACACACGAGCATATTTTACATCAGCTACTATAATTATTGCAGTACCAACAGGAATTAAAATTTTCAGTTGATTAGCTACACTACATGGAACTCAATTAAATTACTCACCAGCAATATTATGAGCTCTAGGATTTGTTTTTTTATTTACAGTAGGAGGATTAACTGGAGTAATACTTGCTAATTCATCTGTAGATATTATTTTACATGATACTTATTATGTAGTAGCACACTTTCATTATGTATTATCTATAGGAGCAGTATTCGCAATTATAGCTGGATTCATTCACTGGTACCCTTTACTTACTGGATTAAATATAAACCCTAGATGACTAAAAAGTCAATTTATTATTATATTTATTGGAGTAAATTTAACATTCTTTCCCCAACATTTCTTAGGACTAGCAGGTATACCCCGACGATATTCAGATTATCCAGATGCATATACAACATGAAATATTATCTCAACTATTGGATCTTCTATTTCATTATTAGGAATTTTATTTTTCTTATTTATTATTTGAGAAAGCATAATTTCCCAACGACAAGTTATTTACCCTATACAACTAAGTTCATCAATTGAATGACTTCAGAATACCCCTCCCGCTGAACATAGTTATTCTGAATTGCCACTTTTAACTAATTTCTAATATGGCAGATTAGTGCAATGGATTTAAGCTCCATATATAAAGTATTTCACTTTTATTAGAATCATAAATATAAAATACTTATTTATTTAATAAATTCTTAATTATTAATATATGTATATAATAATATAATACACATATTTATACACATAATGACAACATGAGCAGCCCTTGGCCTTCAAGATAGTGCCTCTCCCTTAATAGAACAATTATCATTTTTTCACGATCATACCCTTATAATTTTAGTAATAATCACAACTTTAGTAGGTTACTTAATATTTATATAATTTTTTAATTCCTATACAAATCGAAATCTACTTCATGGACAAACTATTGAAGTAATTTGAACAATTTTGCCAGCTATTATTCTATTATTTATTGCTTTCCCTTCTTTACGACTTTTATATTTAATTGACGAAATTAATGAACCTTCAGTAACTCTAAAAGCTATTGGACACCAATGATACTGAAGTTATGAATATTCAGATTTTATAAATGTAGAGTTTGATTCATATATAATCCCAACAAATGAATTAACAGCAGATAGATTCCGATTACTAGATGTAGATAATCGTGTTATTTTACCAATAAATTCGCAAATTCGTATTTTAGTAACCGCCGCAGATGTAATCCATTCATGAACAGTACCCGCTCTTGGAGTAAAGGTAGATGGAACTCCTCGACGATTAAATCAAATTAATTTTTTAATAAATCGACCAGGATTATTCTACGGTCAATGTTCTGAAATTTGTGGTGCTAATCATAGTTTTATACCTATTGTCATTGAAAGTATTCCTGTTAACCATTTTATTAAATGAATTACAAATAGAGTAAATTCATCATTAGATGACTGAAAGCAAGTATTGGTCTCTTAAACCACTCAATAGTAAATTAGCACTTACTTCTAATGATTTATAAATTATATTTAATAATAATAAAAAAAAATTAGTTAAATACATAACAATAGTTTGTCAAACTAAAATTATTAAACTTATTAATATTTTTTAATCCCACAAATAGCCCCAATTGGTTGATTAAGTTTATTTAATATTTTTTCTATCACATTTATACTTTTTAGAATAATAAATTATTACTCTGACTCAACTAAAAAATCTTCAACTCAACCTCTTAATTGAAAATGATAACAAATTTATTCTCAGTTTTTGATCCCACCTCAAGTATTTTTAATTTATCTCTTATATTAATTGAATAAGAACTCTTTTAGGATTAATAGTAATCCCTTCAACATATTGATTAATACCTTCACGATATCATATTTTCTGAAATTCAATTTTATTAACTTTACACAAAGAATTTAAAACTTTATTAGGATCTACAGGACATTCAGGGTCAACTTTTACTTTCGTTTCTTTATTTTCACAAATTTTATTTAATAATTTTATAGGATTATTCCCTTATATTTTCACAAGTACAAGCCATTTAACATTAACTTTAACATTAGCTTTACCTTTATGATTATGTTTCATAATTTATGGTTGAATTAATCATACCCAACATATATTTGCACATTTAGTTCCTCAAGGAACGCCAGCAATTTTAATACCATTCATAGTATGTATTGAAACAATTAGAAATTTAATTCGACCAGGAACTTTAGCAGTACGATTAGCAGCTAATATAATTGCAGGTCACTTACTATTAACTCTTCTAGGAAATACACTTTCATATACTATTATTTCGCTATTAATTATTGCTCAAATTGCTTTATTAGTACTTGAGTCAGCTGTAGCAATTATTCAATCCTATGTATTCGCAGTATTAAGTACTTTATACTCTAGAGAAGTAAATTAATTTTAAATAATGTCAACACACGCTAATCATCCATTCCATTTAGTAGATTATAGTCCATGACCTTTAACAGGAGCTATTGGAGCAATAACATCAGTTTCAGGTTTAGTTAAATGATTCCATCAATATGATATTTCATTATTCTTATTGGGTAATATTATTACTATTTTAACTGTCTATCAATGATGACGAGATGTTTCTCGTGAAGGAACTTTCCAAGGATTGCACACCCTACCTGTAACATTAGGCCTACGATGAGGAATAATTTTATTTATTTTATCAGAAGTTTTATTTTTTGTATCATTTTTTTGAGCTTTTTTTCACAGTAGATTATCTCCAACAATTGAATTAGGAGCTTCATGACCACCAGCCGGAATTAAACCTTTCAACCCATTTCAAATTCCTTTATTAAATACAGCTATTTTATTAGCCTCAGGAGTAACTGTAACATGAGCTCATCATAGTTTAATAGAAGGTAATCATTCTCAAGCTACACAAGGGTTATTCTTCACAGTATTATTAGGAGTATATTTTACTATTTTACAAGCATATGAATACATTGAAGCACCATTCACAATTGCTGACTCAGTTTACGGATCTACGTTTTTTATAGCTACAGGATTTCATGGAATTCATGTATTAATTGGAAAAACTTTCTTATTAATCTGTTTAATCCGACATTTAAATAATCATTTTTCAAAAACACATCATTTCGGTTTTGAAGCAGCAGCTTGATACTGACATTTCGTTGATATTGTTTGATTATTTTTATATATTTCTATTTATTGATGAGGAGGATAATAAAATAATATATTAATATTTACAATATCTATATAATATATAAAGTATATTTGACTTCCAATCATAAAGTCTACTAATTAGTAGTATAGATAATTTTCTCAATTATTATTATAGCTCTAACCCTAATAACAATTACAAGTATTGTAATAATTTTAGCTTCTATTTTATCAAAAAAAAGTATAGCAGATCGTGAAAAATGTTCACCATTTGAATGTGGATTTGACCCAAAATCATCATCACGTCTTCCATTCTCTATACGATTCTTCCTAATTACAATTATTTTTTTAATTTTTGATGTAGAAATTGCATTAATTTTACCAATAATTTTAATTATTAATTTATCAAATATTATAATATGAACAATTACATCAATTATTTTTATTATAATCTTAATTATTGGTTTATATCACGAATGAAACCAAGGTATATTAAATTGATCTGACTAACATTATAAATAATATAAATAAAATAGGATTGTAGTTAATTATAACATTTGATTTGCATTCAAAAAGTATTGAATTCCGTAATTGAAATCCCTGGGGCTTAGGATATAAACTCGTGCTAAACAAGCTCGGACCAAGGCAGCCACCTCCTGAACTAAGCGAAGCCACTATGGAAAACATAGTGAATACACTCTTCCCCATACATGACCTCATGGCAGATAGAGTAGACGCTCTTCACGGTAGAGGAACTGAGAGAAGCAGCTGCAACTCTCAAAAATAACAAAGCGCCAGGTCCTGACGGGATTCCATCGGAGGTTTTGAAAATTATCGCAGTATAGCGCCTACAAGCGCTTCTCCACATGCACAATGCCTGCTTATAAGAAGGAACTTTTCCAGAAATTTGGAAGGGGCAAAAGTTAGTCCTCATAAGCAAAGGGAAAGGAGACCCTGAAACCCCATCAGCGTATCGCCCTCTGTGCATGCTCGACACGGCAGGGAAGCTGCTGGAAAAATTGCTGAAACCTCGAATGGTAGCAGCGATAAGCGAATCGGGAGGCCTCTCGGATAGGCAACCCGGCTTTAGACCGCGAAGGTTCACAATTGAGGATGTAATAAAGAGCATAGTAAAATCACGTAGCATAAATCATTTGTCCCGACCAATCGTGCTCCTCGCTACAATCAATGTAAAAAACGCTTCAACAGCACAAAGTGGAAAAATATGATAGACGTATTGGAGAAGCGGTTCAAAATACCCTAACACCTCATGAAGATGATCCGCAGCTACCTCAAAGATCGCGTACTCATTCATGGTACAAGAAGAGGACAACCGACAAAAATGATAACCTTTGGCGCGGCCCAAGGGTCCATACTAGGCCCCGATCTCTGGAGCGTCAGTTATGACGGCATCCTCACCATCGACATGCCCGACGATTGCTACCTAGTAGGATACGCGGACGATGTTGCAGGAGTAATTACCGCACGGGATTTAGACGCAGCAAGGCGGAAATTTACACAAACGATGACAAGAATCAAGACGTGGCTCGATTCGCAAGGCCTTAGCTTAGCTCCGGAAAAAACAGAACTGATCCTATTCACGAGAGCGCGCATACCTGTGGAAGTGACAATGCCAGTCTATACAGAGAACAAAACAACCTCAAACGTGGTGAAATATCTGGGCATCATACTGGACAACAAGCTGACATACTGGGCACATATCCAGTACGCTGCTGAAAAATCCACCAAAACAATCTCAACGCTATCACGACTAATTGCTAACATCGGAGGACCCATCGCAAGCAGGCGGAAGCTGCTCATGGACACGACGGTGTCCATTTTACTATACGGATGTGAAGTATGGGCGGACACACTTAAAACTGAGTGCCGCCGCAAGATCCTGGTCAAGGCCCAAAGAACCGCCGCCTTCCGCGTCGCTTCAGCTTTTCGCACGGTATCAGAAGCAGCAGTACTCATTATTAGCGGCACGATACCTATAGATCTGCTAGCGAGAGAGCGAAAAGAACTATGGAATTTTAAAAAGAGCGAGACAAACGCCATAGGAGACTACACACTAAAACGGTCGCAAAGCAGCAAATTAGAACCCATAAACTGCAAATATGGCAAGAGCGATGAGAGTCAGAGACGAAAGGCAGATGGACGAAGAGACTTATACCAAATCTAGACAAATGGTATAACAGACAGTTCGGCGAGGTAAACTATTATACTACACAGATACTATCTGGACATGGATATTTTTATAAATACCTACCTTAACAAAATAGGGATGTCAGAAACCACTAAATGCATCTTCGGAGATACACTTATTGATGACGGAGATCACACTTTCTTCAACTGTTAGAGATGGAAACTAGATCTCAAAGCTGTAGAAGGCAGACTAAGCCCCTTAAGAGCTGATAACATCACTGATGAAATGATAGAAAGTTGGCAAATTATTCGCACGTATATAGAGCGAGTCCTACGTGCCAAAAAACTTGACATGGACAGAGATGCTAATATACTTGACTAGAAGATAAGCCGACAACATCAAGCCCCGCAGATAGAGACAAAAGAAGACGAGCCTATAGCATGAATACTGGCTACAAATATGGTGGACCCAGACGTGGGTGAATAGAATTGGTCCTTTTCATGGACACCGTTCTGGGTCCCCCCGAAGTAATGCACAAAACAGTTCCGGAGTCTCCCCAGGAGAGGAGGAGGGACTGTTTTAGAGGCCACACCACACGACGCAGTAGACGACGGTCGCTGTAAGTGCGAAAGCATTTTGAACCCTACCTCACTCTCCACTATTCACCCACGTCTGGGTCCACCATATTTATAGCTAGAATTCATGCTATAGGCTCGTCTTCTCGTGTCTCTATTTGCGGGGCTTCATGTGGTTGGCTTATCTTCTAGTCAAGTATAGTAGCATGTCGGTTAGGCATCTCTGTTCATGTCAAGTTTTTTTGCACGTAGGACTCGCTCCATATACGTGGGAATAATTAGCCAATTTTCTGCGCTTTCTATTATTTCATCAGTGATGTTATCAGCTCTTAAGGGGCCTAGTCTGCCATTGACAGCTTTGAGATCTAGTTTCCATCTCTAACATTTGAAAAAAAGGGTGATCTGCGTCATCGATAAGTGCATCTCCGAAGATGCATTTAGTGGTTTCTGACATCCCTATTTTGTTAAGGTATTTCTAAAAATATCCATGTCCAGATAGTATCTGTGTAGTATAATAGTTTACGTCGCCGAACTGTCTGTTATACCATTTGTCTAGATTTGGTATAAGTCTCTTCGTCCATCTGCCTTTCGTCTCTGACTCCCATCGCTCTTGCCATATTTGCAGTTTATGGTTTCTAATTTGCTGCTTTGCGATCGTTTTAGTGTGTAGTCTCCTATGGCGTTTGTCTCGCTCTTTTTAAAATTCCATAGTTCTTTTCGCTCTCTCGCTAGCAGATCTATAGGTAGCGTGCCTTTAATAATGAGTACTGCTGCTTCTGATATCGTGCGATAAGCTGAAGCGACGCGGAGGGCGGCGGTTCTTTGGGCCTTAGCCAGGATCTTGCGGCGACACTCAGTTTTAAGAGTGTCCGCCCATACTTCACATCCGTATAGTAAAATGGACACCGTCGTGTCCATGAGCAGCTTCCGCCTGCTTGCGATGGGTCCTTCGATGTTAGCAATTAGTCGTGATAGCGTTGAGATTGTTTTGGTGGATTTTTCAGCAGCGTACTGGATATGTGCCCAGTATGTCAGCTTGTTGTCCAGTATGATGCCCAGATATTTCACCACGTTTGAGGCTGTTTTGTTTTCTGTATAGACTGGCATTGTCACTTCTACAGGTATGCGCGCTCTCGTGAAAAGTATCAGTTCTGGTTTTTCCGGAGCTAAGCTAAGGTCTTGCGAATCGAGCCACGTCTTGATTCTTGTCATCGTTTGTGTAAATTTCCGCCTTGCTGCGTCTAAATCCCGTGCGGTAATTACTCTTGCAACATCGTCCGCGTATCCTACTAGGTAGCAATCGTCGGGCATGTCGATGGTGAGGATGCCGTCATAACTGACGTTCCAGAGATCGGGGCCTAGTATGGACCCTTGGGCCGCGCCAAAGGTTATCATTTTTGTCGGTTATCCTCTTCTTGTACCATGAATGAGTACGCGATCTTTGAGGTAGCTGCGGATCATCTTCATGAGGTGTTAGGGTATTTTGAACCGCTTCTCCAATACGTCTATCATATTTTTCCACTTTGTGCTGTTGAAGCGTTTTTTACATTGATTGTAGCGAGGAGCACGATTGGTCGGGACAAATGATTTATGCTACGTGCTTTTACTATGCTCTTTATTACATTCTCAATTGTGAACCTTCGCGGTCTAAAGCCGGGTTGCCTATCCGAGAGGCCTCCCGATTCGCTTATCGCTGCTACCATTCGAGGTTTCAGCATTTTTTCCAGCAGCTTCCCTGCCGTGTCGAGCATGCACAGAGGCGATACGCTGATGGGGTTTCAGGGTCTCCTTTCCCTTTGCTTATGAGGACTAACTTTTGTCTCTTCCAAATTTCTGGAAAAGTTCCTTCTTATAAGCAGGCATTGTGCATGTGGAGAAGCGCTTGTAGGCGCTATACTGCGATAATTTTCAAAACCTCCGATGGAATCCCGTCAGGACCTGGCGCTTTGTTATTTTTGAGAGTTGCAGCTGCTTCTCTCAGTTCCTCTACCGTGAAGAGCGTCTACTCTATCTGCCATGAGGTCATGTATGGGGAAGAGTGTATTCACTATGTTTTCCATAGTGGCTTCGCTTAGTTCAGGAGGTGGCTGCCTTGGTCCGAGCTTGTTTAGCACGAGTTTATATCCTAAGCCCCAGGGATTTTGGTTTATATCTCGCCGAAGCTCCTCCCATTTTTCTTTCGTGCTTTTCAGGATGGCCGTCTTAAGGCAGCTTTTTGCAGCTTTGTATTCGGCGTGCTCTGTTGTGGCTAGGCTGGTTCTTCGTGCTCTTGTGTACTTCCTTCTTTTGCTGATGCACGTATGCCTCAGATCGCGGATTTCCTTTGTCCACCAGTACACGGACTTCTTTGGGTGTGCATTTTTTATCTTGGGCATTGCTGCTGATTACGCTTGCGTTATCCTTCTCAGCATCATCTCCACTTTGTGTCTGGTGCTACTTGGCTCTTCGTGGTGTGGCTGGCCCTCGCCAATTTAAGCGATAAGTCTTGCTTTGTCAAGTTTTGATGTATTCCATTTCCGCGAGCTTTTGATGCGTTTCGTTGCGTTTGCGTTTGTTTCTCCGGCGCAGTAGGTAATATACTGTTGGTCACAGCCATTGTAATCTTCCAGAACTGTCCATTCACGTATTTTGTTTGCCTAGCTTTCAGACACTAGAGCTATATCCGAAATTTTACCTTCACACCCTGGTTTTCGAAAGGTAGCTTTATTGCCCACGTTTGCAACGGCGAATCCTAGTCTAGCGGCCATGTCTATTATTCGCTGGCCTCTCGGGTTTCTTGTTTGACTGCCCCATTCCATGGCCTTAGAGTTAAAGTCTCTGGCGATGATAGTGTGCCAACAGTCTTTTACCCTTTCTTTTACTTTAGTCAAAGCACCGGTAGCATTTCGTTTTGTCAATACAGAGTCTCATTTTGCAGTTTATGCATTCTATTTTAACGAGTTCCTTCTGGAGAATTTTGTATGCGCTTTCTGATGATAGCGTCACATACGCTCTTGGTTGTTCTCGGCTGTTTGGTGCTGATAGTTTAACAGTGGTTTCCTCGTTGGTCTCGTCTAATTATTGCTTAACAGCCGTTGCAACTTCGTCTGCTGTGGTCAGTGAATCTAGGTCCCGTATCTGTATCGTTGTTTTATTTTTCAGCTCACTTTCGGAAGCGATATCTTTCATCTGGTTTCATCCTGGTTTTATACCTTTGTCTAGTTCAAGGAGGAGTGCGCCCGTTTTGGTTTTTCTGATTGCCCGAGCTTCCACACGGTTCTCGATATTTAACATATTGGCGGAGGCTTTGCAGAACTTCGCCGTAACTTCGTCCTTCCGCTGGTTTGAAGAGTACTGCTTCCGACAGCTGTTTGGGTTTTCTTTCGTCCTTTTTTGTCTGAGGTCTCTTGATTTGTGTTTCTGCGTATTGTTTCTTCGTCTTTTTTCTAGGCACTGTTTGCCAATCAGTTTTGCCAATCTCACATACTCTTTTCCCGTACCTTGCTCTGCCGGGTTCGAGGCCGTCCGTTTTGATAATACAGCTGTCGGAGTGAGCAAATTACTTGGGTCACTTTGGGCTTCTGCTGGTTTCACCGACCATACTTTTTGGCTTCTTGTTCCGCTTTAGTCCAGTTTCGTCTCAGGCTTTCGTTGTTGAAGAGCTCGTCTAGTTCGGATACACCGTTTTTTACGTCGATACTTATGTTTTTCTGCTTCAGCATTGCCAGTTTCATTTTCCCTAGCGTGAGGCGGCACTTCATGAGAGCTTCCTCTTCTCCTGTCCTCATCTTTGCTATAAACTTCTGCTTTGGTGAACTTTTCTCGGAGGGCAGGCCCTGTTCATCAGTAGGGCATCCTTTTTGTTTATTTCTGGTAAGGATGGGGTCAGAGAGGCATCAACTCTCTCGTTGCGTCCGATTTTTCCACCCAGAATTCGCGGCGGCGAATGTTTAATTTTGCTTCTTCTTCTGAACGCTTCCAGATAGCATAATTCAGGAATTTCTCATCTGAGCCTGTACCGCCAACTTTATGGCGAAGTAGTTTCGAACGTACTTGAAGACGCGCCACGGGTTTAACAGGACGGAGGCGGTCTACAACATTTACCTGTGAGCCATTTCCATAGGGTTTCACTCCTATGTACTAAGGTAACAGACTGTTGCAGCCGTCAGCCCAAAATCATCAAATCCAAAACGTTTGTTAAAATCTATATCCGTTTCATTGTCAAGTTCGTTTGTTTCATCACAATTTCTGTGTGATGATGTGGAAACAACCGCTCTAATTTGGAGAGCAGACGCTGACCAGGGAGTCGCTCGCTTTGAGTCATATGATTCTGGTTTTTTGTATGTTCATCATGCCCACGCATTTTTATTGTAGTGCTTTATAATATACAATGAGTTTTGTTTGATTACCTGTTGAACATACAAACAAATCTGATGGTTTTCCTCAATTCGCCTGTAATTTGTTCTTGAATTTGGAAATTTAATTCATTTACATCTATGTTTTTTGCAGCCATTATAGACCGTTCGCTCAACCAATCATGGTTTCTGTAATTTTGAGCAACATCTGGAAACACGTTTTGAATAAGTTCGTCCTTTGATCGAGTTAACTGACGAAAACTTTGAGGAAAGTTAATGCAACCAGTCAAGGTGTTTATAGGAAATTCGCCATTACCAATGCCAAAGAGTTGTTTAGAGAATATGTCTCCAAATTGGTCATTTTGCAACCCGACACGTATATTCTTGCTTAAGCGTAATACCTTGACATGATTTCACAAATTGGAGGACTTTAAACATGCATTGAGCTCATCAGCTGGCGTTGATCGTAGAATCCCTGGCAATGTTTGACGAAAATCTCTTGCTAATAAAATCATTGCACCCCCAAATGGGTTATGATTGCTCCGTAGATCTTGTAAGGTTCTATCTAAAGCCTCCAAAGATTTTTTATGTGGCATCGTGCATTCATCCCAAACAATCAATTCACATTGCTGCAAAACCATTGCCATTGCAGAGTTCTTCGAAATGTTGCAGGTTGGAGTTTCGATGATTTGTATGTGTAATGGCAATTTTAGTGCTGAATGAACCTTCAAGCAATGTTGCTGCGATTCCCGAAGAAGCGAGTGCAAGTGCAATTTTATTTTGTGAGCGAATTGTTGCTAATATTGGATCAATGAAATCAAAAATGTTTTTCCTGTACCACCAGGTGCATCTAAAAGTAAATCCCTCCAGTTTTATCATTTGTTACTTTCATAAGTGTATCAAATACATACTTCTGTTGTTCATTCAATAGTGGAAGATTTGTTTGAATTAATTCTTTCAAAGTGCTGAGATCATACAATTTTTCTCGGTGCAACTCTTGGTTAAAAGCATCATGCATTAGACGATTGGGCGTGGCCAGGCCTAATTGAAATAATAGTTTGTTTGACATCATCAAGCACATGCCCTCAATTGAAATCAATGCTTCATTGTAAATCTCTTCGCTTATTTACATATTTGGATTTCCCTTTCTAATCCGTATTTGATACAAAATATCATCACACATATTATCTTTGTACTTGATCAACAAGTCATTTGGGTTTGATGGGAAGAATGTAGATATGATTATAGAAAACAATGTTCGTATTTAATGAGCTTGTGATGATATTACAGCATGAGCGTAATTTCCTAGCAATTGCAAACGTTGGCAGGCAGGCTTCTCTGTATGATCCACACAAATCACCATCAACAGTTCGTAAATGTTATAATGATGTTGGGCCACGTACATTGACTAATAGCAGTCCTAAGTAAAAACATTCATCATTGCTTGGATGTACTGAATAAATTCGACCAATCGCATCGGTAGAATATACATCTCGTTATCCTGGAACTGGTTTTCCTTGTTTCCGTCGTATAAATCTCCTTGAGAATTGATTCCAAGTATAATATTTTAACATTTCAGAATATAACAATGTTTGAGCAAAAGCATCGTTTTGGAATATCTCAAAAAAGTGGTTAATGTAGTAGATGGTGGCTGAGCAGCTCTTTGTACTGCGTTCTGTGCTGTAAAATATACTCTTTGTACAGTGTTTTTCAATAGGTGCGCTTCAACTTTTTTCCGATAGGGAGGGCGAACGACGCAATATTTTTTATTTTTCGCTTGTCATTTGTAAACTTCATTAGTATACATTTCATCATTGAACGCTACACACTTGAGCAACGATTGCAAATCGTGCAAATTTTTTATGAAAATAATCGTTCTGTTGCTGCTACTTTAAGAGCATTACGGCCATTTTACGGATCTTCAGTGGTGAAGCTCACTTTTGGCTCAATGGCTTTGTCAACAAGCAAAATATGCATTACTGGGCAGAAAGCAATCCACACGTGATTCATGAGGCACCGTTGCATCCCGAAATAATCACTGTTTGGTGCGGTTTACATGCCGGCGGCGTAATTGGCCCATATTTTTTCGTTGACGAGAACGATCGCCACGTTACTGTGAATGGAAATCGATACCGCGACATGATAAACGATTATTTTTGGCGAAATGACGTTATTTGAAAGCAATTGTTATATTGTTGAATATTTTACAAAAAGTGTATGAAATCTGGTCCTATTCCGGAAACCAATGAGTACCATGGCTCTGGTGGTGGGTCCAATGGTATAAATTTCATTATTTGCGGAACACAATCCACTGGCTTCATTTTTGTATTTTAATGCCTTACAATGAGAGCAAACCAAGTTCATTGACAAATCGTAATTGAGAGCAGCTCGATTCAAACTTGCGCGATCATTAGTTGAATTTCTCGCTCTCGCTTCCCGCGTTCGTGATATATGAATTCTTTCACGTTCATTTCGGTCGTCACGTTCTTGTGCAGTATGATTATATCGGTAATTAGTTTGGTTTGTAGCATTTCGGGTTCTTCTACCTAAATTATTGTACTTCGTCTTATAGGAGTCATATCGAATATATTTACCTAAATTATGTCACATGCAATAATTATTAATCACAAATATTAAAACACTTTGCACAATACACGACATAAAACAATCAAAATTAATTATTAAAGATAATAAACGCTTTTTAATGCGTTAATTTACGTCGCGTTTTGAAACTAAAACAAAAGAAAGAATAAATCTATAGTTCTTACGTTTTTTGACTTTTCAATTTGGTCGGGTCCACGATATTATCACTTTTGTGTGAACGCATTAGATCCTCCAACGCGAACACGAACGCACACCCATATACGAGTACATTTGATTGAATTTGAACACACCTACATTGTTTAGACAACAAAGAATGCTTGTAATTTAATATCAACTTTATTGAATAGCAATAAAGTTGAAATTGACTCTACATTTAGTTAGAAAATATTTGTATGGGGAAAAGAAAAGGGCTGTTTTAGGGGTTTCCCGGAAATTATTCAAATTTTTGTCGCCGTAAAAACCATCCTTGGACTTCAAGGAACAAAACAAAAATTGTTAAGATTGGTCCATGCGTTGTTGAGTTACGCGCTTACCAACACATTTTGCGATTCATTTTTATATTATAGATATTGTATTGTATTATAATATATTATATATTTTATACCGGAGGTCCACGCTCCTTCTGGATCGGGCGGCTAAGCTGGGCCCCAAGCCACCGGGGGGGTCGGCAGGTTGTGGATCGCCGGAAGGCCTGCAATTGCAGGGTAGTTGTGAAAAAGTGTTAACAAGTTTGCAGGGTAATTGTGAATAAGTTTTAACAAATAAGCAACCCCCGACAAGGAGCGGCTGGAACAGAGGACGCGGTACAAAAGCTAGCTAGTCCGATGAAGTTTCAGTGACAAAGGCGAATAGACACCGCCTTTCCAAAATTATGTGTCCCCTTCATCACGCGTGGGCATGATGAACATACAAAAAACCAGAATCATATGACTCAAAGTGAGCGGCTCCCTGGTCAGCGTCTGCTCTCCAAAGTAGAGCGGCTGCCTCCACATCATCACACAGAAACTGTGATGAAAAAAACGAACCTGGCAATGAAACGGATGTAGATTTTAACAAACGATTTGGATTTGATGATTTTGGGCTGACGGCTGCAACAGTCTGTTACCTTAGTACACAGGAGTGAAATCCTGTGGAAACGGTTCTGAGGTAAATGTTGTAGACCGCCTCCGTCCTGTTAAACCCGTGGCGGGTCTTCAAGTACGTTGGAAGGTACGTCGCCATTAAGTTGGCGGTACAGGCTCAGATGAGAAATTCCTGACAAATGCCATCCTGGCTCTGAACGCAACAGCCCATAAGGTTTTGCGTCAACCCTTTGCGCGGCCTCCCTGCAATGCATAGATAACCGCTCGGAAAAAGCGGGGAAAAAGCAGGAGTTCATAGCAAAGATGAGGACAGGAGAAGAGGAAGCTCTCATGAAGTGCCGCCTCACGCTAGGGAAAATGAAACTGGCAATGCTGAAGCAGAAAAACATAAGTATCGACGTAAAAAACGGTGTGTCCGAACTAGACGAGCTCTTCGACATTATTGAAAGCCTGAGACGAAACTGGACTAAACCGGAACACGAAGCCAAAAAAGTAAGATCGGTGAAACCAGCAGAAGCCCAAAGTGACCCAAGTAATTTGATCATTCCGACGGCTGTATCATCGAAACGGGCGGCCTCGAACCCGGCAGAGCAAGGGACGGGGAAAAGAGTATGCGAGAGTGGCAAAACTGATTGGAAAACAGTGACTAGAAAAAAGACGAAAAAACAATACGCAGAAACACAAATCAAGCAGAGACCTCAGACAAAAAAGGACGAAAGAAAACCCGAACAGTGGTCGGAAGCAGTACTCCTCCAGCGGAAGGACGAAGTTACGCCGAAGTTCTGCAAAACCTCCGCCAATATGTTAAATCAGACGAGAACCGTGTGGAAGTTCGGGCAATAAGGAAAACCAAATCGGGCGCACTCCTCCTTGAACTAGACAAAGGTATAAAACTAGGACCAGAGTTCCATGAAGCTCTGAGGAGCAAGATGAAAGATATCGCTTCCGTTAGCGAGCTGAAAAATAAAACAACAATTGAGATACGGGACCTAGATTCACTGACTACAGCAGACGAAGTTGCAACGGCCGTTAACCAACTATTAGACGAGACCAACGAGGAAACCACTGTTAAACTATCAGCACCAAACAGCCGAGAACAACTAAGAGCGTATGTGACGCTATCATCAGAAAGCACAAACAAAATTCTCCAGAGGGAACGCATTAAAATAGGATGGATCAACTGCAAAATGAGACTCTGCATTGACAAAAAGAAATGCTACCGGTGCTTCGAAACCGGACACTTAGTATGGCAGTGTAAAGGGCCTGATAGAAAGGGTAAAGGACTGTGTAACCGATGCGGGAAGCCAGGACACAAAATTAAAGAGTGCAGCAGCCCACCGGATTGTTGTATATGCCGACGTAAAGGTGTTTCTGACACAGGACATATGCTAGGCTCAGTACGATGTGCGCTACAATGAAATCATGTCGAAATGATAAAGATTCTACAAGGAAACATGCACAGGAGCACTACGGCAGACTTACTCCTGCCGCAAATTATGCTGGAACAGGAAGCAGACATAGCGGTTCTAAGCGAACAGTACGCCTTTCCAAGTGTTGGATGGTTTACGGAAGATCCCCCTTCTACAGCAGCAATATGGCGCAAGGATAACACGAAACTCCAAGTGACGAACAGTGGAACCGGAAACGAGTACGTCTGGATGAGGAGCAAATGTCTCACAATTATTAGCTGCTACCTTACACCAAGCGATAACATTGCTGACTTCCAAACTAAACTGGACAATATTGAAGACACAGCTCGCCAAATGGGCGGGCACACCAGCATCGCCAGAGACTTTAACTCTAAGGCCATGGAATGGGGTAGCCGAAGAACAAACCTGAGAGGCCAATGAATAATAGACATGGCCGCCAGACTAGGATTCGCCGTTGCAAACGTGGGCAATAAAGCTACCTTTCGAAAACCAGGGTGTGAAGGTAAAATTCCGGATATAGCTCTAGTGTCTGAAAGCTACGCAAACAAAATACGTGAATGGACAGTTCTGGAAGATTACAATGGCTGTGACCACCAGTATATTACCTACTGCGCCGGAGAAACAAACGCAAACGCAACGAAACGCATCAAAAGCTCGCGGAAATGGAATACATCAAAACTTGACAAAGCAAGACTTATCGCTAAAATTGGCGAGGGCCAGCCACACCACGAAGAGCCAAGTAGCACCAGACACAAAGTGGAGATGATGCTGAGAAGGATAACGCAAGCGTAATCAGCAGCAATGCCCAAGATAAAAAATGCACACCCAAAGAAGTCCGTGTACTGGTGGACAAACGAAATCCGCGATCTGAGGCATACGTGCATCAGCAAAAGAAGGAAGTACACAAGAGCACCAGCCCTCCGCGTCGCTTCAGCTTATCGCACGATATCAGAAGCAGCAGTACTCATTATGGAATTTTAAAAAGAGCGAGACAAACGCCATAGGAGACTACACACTAAAACGATCGCAAAGCAGCAAATTAGAACCCATAAACTGCAAATATGGCAAGAGCGATGGGAGTCAGAGACGAAAGGCAGATGGACGAAGAGACTTATACCAAATCTAGACAAATGGTATAACAGACAGTTTGGCGACGTAAACTATTATACTACACAGATACTATCTGGACATGGATATTTTTAGAAATACCTACCTTAACAAAATAGGGATGTCAGAAACCACTAAACGCATATCCTTTTCTTACACGTATGCACATGCGTAGGTACATATTGCTGTTTAATTAGGTCTTTGAACTTAGATTTTATTTACTGCTTTGTTATTCATCCCGCAATTACCGCATATTTTACCGCTTATGTTTTTACCGCATAACTTACCGCTTTAGGGATTGCATATAAATGCAACCGCGCTAATTGTTAAATTATAATATAAGAATCTATTGAAACGAAACGGTTGTGTTTTTCTTTAAGCGATCCGCGTCAACAATATTATATTATATTATATTTTATTATATTATATTATATATTATTATATTATATTATATTATATTATATTATATTATATTATATTATATTATATTATATTATATTATATTATATTATATTATATTATATTATATTATATTATATTATATTATATTATAAAATATTTCAAATCCAATGAGCCAAGTTTTTATAGGAAGTATGCTCAAATATGTGGAACGGAAAACAATAAACAGAGAAGCAATCGATGCTATTAATACATATTCATACATAGTATGCATGTACCCAAGTATTAATGCGCGCAAATAACTTTGATCTTCGCCAAACTCAGGTCAATGAAGAAGCTAAATTGTTACGGGCCTAACATTTATGCATTACTGCCTAAGCACTGAGCAGGTGTATGGTAAACGTATGTGCATATGGATAGACATATATTCATGCATATTTGTATGTACACAATAATCATGATTCACTAGTGACATTCGACTTCTGACACTCCCTTACAAAAGGTTGCATTTCAGAAGGTGAATAAAGTGGAAAATATTAAGTCCTTTTTGGTAAAAATTGTAGCAAAAAAGTATTTTCTTAGCATACTTAAATGGAAACAAACAGCGAACGATTTAAAAAATTAACCTAACCTAAAAATTAATTTTAATTATATTAATATTTGAATATAAATAATGGTACAAATAGAATTTATTAGCGGAAATTGCCAAGCCTAATATTAAAACAAGAAATTATTTCACTTAATCCAAGATTTTATTTTGTGAATTAATTTTTAAATTTAAAGCCGATCGCGAAGTTGCGAAGTTTCGCCAATATGAAACTATTTTGTTAAAAATAAATGATAAGCACGTACAATTCTGTTAGGTGTTTGGCCGAGATCCTCTTTCTATTTGTAGCGCGCGTTCCACAAATGGAAGGACATACAGTTTTAAGCCGATTCCGGCAGATGGTTTTTTATGAGAAGCTTTTTTATGCTGGTACTGTGCTTTGTTAAGCCTCCTCTGGATACTCCATCTATCCATGGGAAGGTGGGCTCATTGGAAATAAGTGGAATAAGTTTATAATGAAGTATGCAATGTTATCGATCGCGTCGGGACTATCCAATTATTCTCACTGTCGTAACTCTTTCGGAAATGCTAGCTCTTTGCAAAACATGAATTCCGTCTAAATCACCACATCATAAGAAATAAAGCTTTGTAAATTCCCCACTCATCGACCTCGGATTGCGTCAATTACTCTACCATGTGCTGACTTAAGCGGAACTCTTTAGCGAGCTGTTGCTCGTAAGCAGACCATTTTGAAAATGAAATGTGTTTCCGAAAAATTTTACTTTTCCACCACTTTTACTCAAAATTTCTTGAGCTAGCAACCCAGTGTCTGGCTAAGGGAGCCGATTTGTCAAGAGGGAATGAGAAAGCTGCTTACTGAGCAAACCTTTTATTATTGAATCATGCACAATAATCATATAATATTTGATGCTATGGCAAACTTTTGATTTGCCTATTTTTGATTTTTGGAAATTTTTTACATAAAGCATTTTATTTAAGTATTTATGTCGCATGAAAAGAGATAATTGTTTATCTACCATACATTACCATTAAAAGTTCTGCACCAAATAGGAGTTAGAGGAACTTATATATCAAGAGATGAAAGATTAGCCTTAATAATGAAGAATGTACATACATGTGCATACAAATCTGAATTTATTTATAAAAGTTAATAAAATAGATGCCCTTCATTATTTACTTGATGAAATTCGCCGTCCCCCAGTGGATATTAAAAATATTGTAATATACTTACAAAAACAGGCGCAGTAGCAGCATTGTGAAATGCAAGCGCATATTTCTCATAGCATGGCTCGATCCTTCATAAAACGAGCCCACTCCATTTTCCCTCAAGCGTCTGAGCTGTCCATAAGCCTATTGTTTTGAGGAAGACAAAATTGTGTGGGGAACCGCCAATTTCTGCCGGCATTTTCGCTTACACATACATCCATATGTATGTATGTAAATATGTCTTCTAAATGCGAGATAGAATGGCGAGAGTCGTAGCGAATGGGGAGTCGTAGCAGCTGTGTGTCAAGTGCCCGCAGAAGAAGCTTAAAACAAGTTTACGTCTTCGAGATTTCGTAATATTGAAAATTTAAAATCCATTCCTTTTTGTTCCCTTAAAGAAGATAAATACTTCATTAAAATATATCTTAACGTATGGGATTATCCAATTTACAAAAACTGTACGAAATAAGCAATATAGCCGTGAAGTTAGAAATTTACTTCGTAGTATATCTATTTTTACATATACATACATTTTTCTGTGAGCCCGGCGCAGAGCTTACATGGCTGCGGCGTACAGTGTCTTCTTCGTGGTCATAAATAAAATGTTTTATTGTCCGAAATATAGACGCATTTAGATTGTTGAAACGCTTCAGAAAAAAACATTTTCAAACCTCATTTTAGACTTAATTTCATCGGAAATATAGAAACTATGAAACACCAATAGGAGGCTTTTTTTCAAAATTCATTCATTTTTGCTTACTGTTTATATTGAGCGTTTACTCTGTGTTTACGAGCAAAGCTATCATTGGTCGCCTTTACTACTCGGTACGATGATTTGCGTATCTTCATATGCTGAGTAAATAATATTTTGATATTACCACGTGTAGAACCAACAATTTCAATAAAAAATAAAAAGTGAATGTACGGATATGCCGGTCCCAAGATTTGAACCTGGTGACAAACATCTAGGGACCTTACAAAAGCAATCATTGAGCAAGTGCTAACTCAATTAAACAATAAATATTGTAGCCACCAGCGTGTTGCAAGTATTAGAACGACCTCACACATCTAACTTATAGGTATATCGAACTCACACATCAACTGACCTCTAAAACATGCAAAATTTTTCAATTCCCTGATCATTCCACTTGATGCCGAATTATTCTCATACGTCTCAAGAATGAGTCACGCAGCATGTTGGAGTAGAAAGGGGGTGCCATACAAAATATTTTTTTTTCGAGATTGTGACTTTCTGTTATACTTACTCAATGCTTTATGCCTCTATATGTGTATGTTTCCAAAGCCTTGCGACTACAATAACAAAATACATTCATAGGGCAGCCGTAGCGGCCATGATTCTTTTAGTCGCGACGACGCTGAACAGTTTCAAACCATTTGAACCCTGCAAACCCCCCCGTGCGCACGGGCCTGGGGTCAACAATTGTTTTTTGTCCTCTGATAGTAGGTAAATAATTAATTTGTATGCTACTTTGAATATGTAGTTCTCCAATTGATAAAAAGTGCACTAAAACATATGGATATAGCTGGAAAGTTAGAAATTTACTATGAGTGTGGCTTATTTGGAGATTACTGTACGTATATTAAACCTTTGGATGATGAAGCCGAAAGTGTCGAGCATTTAATATTCAATAAGTCAGTGAAGTTTTTTGAGCTGTGAGACCAATATGCACTTTTTATTTCTAAAATGTGTTATATACTTTTCCTGTTGAACATTAAAACTCACATATTGGGTAATAATGCACTTTTTTTTTCGAGACAATTAGCAAGTAAAGAAGAAATCTGAGTAGATCCACAGAGCCGGAACAGTGCTCGGTTCTGGAGACATCCGTGAAAATGCGAAAACATGTCTGGAGGGCTCATTTTCAGAGTTTGACCACAATTGAGCCTCTGGCAGCACCACACTGTATCTCTTGTCATGCACGACTCTTGATGGCAAGGAGTCAAGGGGCATGGAGAGAATCTTTGAATCGAAGTCCATGCCTGTTCTCTGTTCTCCAATGCCGGACAGGGGTTGTAAGGGTTCCCATAGTGTTTCAGGCTGCAGAAGGTCTCCAAGGCCTCTCCTTGTATGAAAGGATCAAGTGGTGGCTCCGGTGCGACAGATGACCACAGTGCGTGGTAGTCTTCATAAGGTCTTCCTGACCTAGGTTATATTCCAAATAGCTGGAAACTTGTTAGAGTCGTCTTCATACCAAAGGCAGGTAGAGGAGGACATAAATCAGCGAAGGTCTGTAAAAACCTGTCTGTAAAAACCTTGGAAGGGCTTTTAGATATGCACATTAGAACTTCGCTGGGGAGTTCTAGTATATCAACTGCACAACATGCTTTCCTCAAAGGCAAATCGACGGAGACAGGTAATCGACGCTTCATGAGGTAATCCGAACAGTAGGGGGGTCTCTAGTAAACAAACAGAATACCATGACAGCTTTTCTAGCCATAGAAGGCGCTACCCATAAGGCGTTAATAGACCTAGGGGTGGAAAATTGTATCAGCTATTGGATCATCTCTATCTAGGAACCAGGATCATCAAAGCTAACATGGGTAATATCAACATAACTAAGAAAGTCCATAGGGGTACTCCACAGGGGGGAGTATTACCTCCACTCCTTTGGTTATGTGTGATTAGCAAAATCTATTAAGGTGGGGTCAAAGCGGGGGCGTACGCTGATGATGTGGTGCTAATGGCGTCAGGACTGTGCCCTAATACATGGGCATCTTTCAAAGAGCATTAGGCGAGCTTAATTCTTGGGAAACAGGTTGTGGCCTAAATTTAAACCAGCGTAACACAGAACTCATGCTGTTTACCACCAGATATAAGGTGCCAATCTTTACCCTCCCAAATATTAACGGACAAACCCAGTGCAAAGTACTTAAGGGTAATTTTGGACTCCAACCTTAGCTGGAAATTAAACGTCGAAGAACGGGTAATGAAAGCTGAAATTGCTTTATATGTCTGTAAACGTATGCTTGGAAGAAGATGGGGTCTTCAACCTAAGCATACATTATGGTTGTGTAAGGCGGTTATACGACCAATTTTATCGTATGGTTCGGTAGTTTGGTGGAAAGCTCTAGAGAGAGATTACAATACCAAATTACTCGGCAGAATACAATCAAACCATGTCCTAGGGAGGCTCTCAACGCACTGACACACGTTATTCCAATAGACCTACTCATTAAGAAGACGGCAACCATGAGTGCATTTAGGTTAAACGAAGCGGGTCGCTGGAAAGCAAAACTTATGGTCATGCCAGTCTACTATTACGACAAACTCAGTTAACCCCTGTGAGGACTGACTACATCGTCCCGACGGTAACATTCAACAGGAACTTTGCCACTCTCTTTCCATCTAAGGAGGAATGGAATAAGGGATTCTCCCTAAATAACTTCGACACTACAGTCTATACAGATGGTTCTAAAATGTTTTGTCGTGTTGGAGCTGGTATATACTCTCATAGACATGGAATTGAAAAATCTGTGCACCTCCCTAATGCCTGCAGCGTCATCTAGGCGGAAATATTGGCAATTGGGGAAGCTTGTAGGCTACTTATCGCAGATTTCTCTTTAAAGGGCAATATCGCTATTCTTTCGGACAGTCAAGCTGCAATCCAGGCACTGGATTCAGCTACAACAACCTCTATAGTGGTGGAACAAAGTAGAAATAGCCTTTCCACCTTGAGTGAAAACCATAATGTTACCTTAATCTGGGTCCCGGGGCATCGGATTATTGAAGGTAACGAAAAATCAGATGAACTGGCAAGAGGGGGATCTGCCATGAACAACGCGCTTGCAGAATCGGTATTCACACCATTAGGTGCAGTTAAGAGTACAATTTCATTAAAATACCTTCGAATCGCGAATTGTATATTAGATGGAGAGACGAGACGAAATGCAAAATCAGCAGAACGTTATGGCCCACCTACAACCTCAAACAATCGTCAATATTGTTAAACATGAAATGACAGGACGCCTGGAGACTAACAGCAGTCATAACTGGCTTTTGGTCTGTCGGAGAACAAGCAGCCAAAATGGACATCCCTCACAACACATACTGTCACAGTTGTAGCCAACCGGAGAAAAAGGAAACAATCCTGGGCAAACCGCTCAAACAACTGTCTGGCTCATGTGTCAACAACCTAATAAGGTTCTTGAACCGCACAGATTGGATATAGTTATGCCGTAAATAACTGGTAAACAAGTTGGTAGCGAGGATGTGGCAACAAAATGGTGCGGAAGCGCTAGGCATATTCTAGAACAATTACCACTCAAACCAACCAATCGTCAACGCAATGTTGTCTGTGTATCCAATTGTTTGCACTTATCTCGGTATTGGTAGTCGCAGTACCCGATCACATGGGACATTCCATAGGATCGGGTCCAGTACAACTGCTCAGTATTTTTCGTCACCATGCATCCCCCTTCAATGGCCTTGCTTGCAATGCTTGTCACTTTCCTGACGACGTCGATGGTTAAACGACCTTTTCGGAAGCCGAACTGATGTACGGATAGTTCAGCTGACACTTTCTTTAGGTGCTACTCCAGGCGCGTGCAAATTAATTTCTCCAAGACTTTACCCATAGTATCTATCATGCAGATTTGCCGATATGAATTTGGATCACCCTCCTTTGACCTTGGCCATAACAAGTTTTTAGCCATCACCCCACGGGTTTTCGTCCCCATTCTGGCACTGTTCTTTAAAGCTGGCTGCCTTACTGCTTTTAATGGCTTTCTTTAATTCTTTCCGTTTATTTTAAAAGCTCTCGCGGACCCTGTAGTATTCTACTATCGTTGGTGCTAGTCGGGTTCTCCTCTAGCATGATTTGGAACAGTTCTTCGTCAAGCTTCTCCACCCTATAGCGCTTTTTCTCTATATTCCGTACGTAAAGTCCACTATAATGGCAAGGAGGTCACTGCCCGTGTAAAAATCACACACTTGACAGCTTTCTGATCGTACTAGAGCCTTGCTAGTGAAAGTGATGTTTTTTCCTCTAGTGTTTAGTAGAACCGCAACAAGCAATGATAATGCCTTAATCAAGACATCACCCCTTTCATTAATGTATGTGCTGCCCCATTCCAAGGCCCATGCATTAAAATCCCTCGGAATCACGTTTCGCTTGGTACCACGAGCGTTTTGGACAAGCTCAACCAGCAGGTTCTCAAATTCTGCTTGCGTCAACTTCGGTGGCGCGTAACAACTGTAGAAATGGATGTCACATATGTTTGCTCGTTTGCTCCGGTATAATAATCTCTGTCGGTGTGCAGGTTGTCCTGCAAGGTATTTCTTCCGAGACTCATGTTCTGGAGATAAGGTTTTCATGCTGGTCGCTAACTAGCACCACATCCATCCTATTTTTGTTTTTCCTTTGTTTTAGCAGCTCTTGCGCAGTCTCGCAATGGCTTAGGTTGATCTGCCCAATCCTCAGTTCTTCGCCTTAACGTACGCCGCTTGATACAGAGGACATTTTCTGCTTCCAAACTGGTAACTTCTATCCTCTCTTCCGTTTCTTTTACACGCTCTGTATATGTATGGCTCAGTATATGTAATAAGGCGGCCGCCGTACACGAATGGGTTGGTGCGTGACTACCATTCGCAATTCACAGAGAGAACGTCGGTTCGAGTCTCGGTGAAACACCAAAATTAAGAAAAACATTTTACTAATAGCGGTCGCCCCTCGGCAGCCAATGACAAACCTCCGAGTGTATTTCTGCCATGAAAAAGCTCCTCATAAAAGTATCTCCCTTTCGGGGTAGGCTTAAAACTGTAGGTCCCTCCATTTGTAGAACAACATCAATACGCACGCCACAAATAGGAAGAGGAGCTCGGCCAAACACCCGAAAAGGGTGTACGCGCCCATATATATATATGTACATATATGTATATGAATTCACGTATTTGAATTTGCATATGCCATCTTCCTAAGTGCCTGATAATGAATAATTTCTCTATGAAGGAATTAATTTGATCTACTTCGAGGAATTTAAAAAATCCGGATTTATATTTACATATAAACGTGCATATACATATATGCATAAACGTGCTTATATATAGACAACAATCCCACAGTTTCTCCAATATTTGAGGCTATTTTCACAAGAAACAAAAAAAAGCCAGTGCAAATAACTAATAACTAATTTAAACTACACTTTTTCATACTTGCGTGTCAGTCTTTCCCTCTCCGGCAGCCATATTAATTAATCTCTTCCTCTTCTTCTTAATTGGCGCGATAACCGTTTACGCGATTTTGGCGGAGTTTAACAAAGCCCGCCAGTCGTTTCTTTCTCGTGTTAACCGGCACTAATTGGACACACCAAGTGAAACCAAGTCCTTCTCCACGTGATCTTTCCAACGCAGAGGAGGCCTTCCACCTTCTGCTACCACCAGCTGGTACCGCAGCGAAAACTTTCAAAGCCGGAGCGTTCGTATCCATTCGGATGACATGACCCAGCCACCGTAGCCGCTGGATCTTTATTCGCTTCGCTATGTCTATGTCGTCGTAAAGCTCATACAGCTCATCGTTCCATCGCCTGCGATATTCGCCGTTGCCAACGTGCCAAGGTCCAAAAATCTTGCGCAGAATCTTTCTCTCAAACACTCCAAGCGTCGCTTCATCGGATGTTGTCATCGTCCAAGCTTCTGCGCCATACGTTAGGGCGGGCATGATGAGAGTCTTGTACAGTGTTAGTTTTGTTCGTCGAGAGAGGACTTTACTGCTCAATTGCCTACTTAGTCCAAAGTAGCACTTGTTGGCAAGAGAGATTCTACGTTGGATTGCAAGGCTGACATTGTTTTCGGTGTTAATGCTGGTTCCTTAATAAACGAAGTCTTTTAAAACCTCGAAATTATAACTGTCAACAGTGACGTGGGTGCCGATACGCGAGTGCGCCGACTGTTTGTTTGAAGACAAAAGGTACTTCGTTTTGTCCTCGTTCACCACCAGACCCATTTGCTTTGCCTCCTTATCCAGTTTGGAGAAGGCAGAACTAACAGCGCGGTTGTTAAGGCCGATGATGTCAATATGATCGGCATACGCCAGCAATTGTACGTTCTTATAAAATACTGTGCTTGAGTGATTAAGTTCTGTGGCTCGTACGAACTTCTCCAACATCAGGTTAAAGAAGTCACACGACAGCGAGTCAACCTGTCTGAAACCTCGTTTGGCTGAAACGGCTCGGAGAGGTCCTTCCCAATTCTGACGGCGGTGCTCGTATTGAGCAACGTCATCTTACATAGCCGTATTAGTTTTGTGGAGATACCCAATTCAGACATCGCGGCATACAGATAACTCCTCTTCGTACGGTCGAATGCAGTTTTGAAATCGACGAAAATATGGTTTGTGTCGATTCTCCCCTCGTGGGTCTTTTCCAAGATTTGGTGTATTGTAAATACATATTTGGTCGATGGTAGACTTTCCAGGTCTAAAGACACACTGATAAGGTCCAATCAGTTGGTTGACGGTGGGCTTCAGCCTTTCACACAATACGCTCGCTAGAACCTTATAGGCGATATTTAGAAGACTAATCCCGCGGTAATTGGCACAAATTGCAGGATCGCCCTTCTTATGGATTGGGCAGAGCACACTTAAATTCCAATCGGCAGGCATGCTTTTATCAGACCATATTTTGCATAGGAGCTGATGCATGCACCTTACCAGCTCCTCGCCGCCATGTTTGAATAGCTCAGCCGGCAGTCCGTCGGCGCCCGCGGCTTTGTTGTTCTTTAGCCACGTTATCGCTATTCTCACCTCGTCATGATCGGATAGCGGAACGACAATTCCGTCGTCAACGATTGGGGTATCGGGATTTTCACATTCTCGGTGACATGCGCAGCTGTCACTGTTTAATAGAATTTTCGGGAGTTGTTTCTGTTGGCCAGCATCTCAAGCTCCTCGCACTCATGTATTTCGGCCTCTCGTTTCTTGTTTCGGGTAATACGTCTCTCTTCCTTTTTTAGATCTCTGTAGCGATCCCACATGGCTCGCGTTGCGCCCGATCGCAGCGTGGCTCTATAGGCATCCCTTTCTACGTCAGCGTGACATTCCTCCTCGTACCAATTCTTTTTTCGGGCTCGCCGGAATCCGATTTCTTCTTCTTCGGCGTTACGTAGGGAACGAGAAATGTAGCTCCATTGCTCGTGCATGCCGGTTTGTTGGGCAGTACTCTCTGAGAGCAGGAGAGAGTGTCGAGGGGCGAATCTTCTGGCTGATTGCAGCTTTTCGATGTCGAACATTCTCTGCGTAGATAGATGTACGTTTTTTGCTGCACAGAGGCGTGTGCGCAGCAGAGGCGATCAGCCTCTGTCCGTTACCGGATGTTTCATTATGCAGGCTGAATTTTCCGATTGTGGGACCAAAAATTCCCTCCTTGCCCACCCTGGCGTTGAAGTCGCCAAGCACGATTTTTATGTCGTGGTGGGGCAGCGCTCATAGGAACGTTCCAGGCGCTCGTAGAAGGAATCTTTGGTCGCATCGTCCTTCTCTTCCGTCGGGGCGTGGGCGTAAATTAGCGAGATGTTAAAACATCGCGCTTTGATTCGGATTATTGCGAGACGCTCGTCCACCGGAGTGAACGACAGTACTTGGCGACGAAGTCTCTCTCCCACAACAAATCCGACACCGAATTTGCGCTCCTTTACATGGCAGCTGGAGTAGACGTAGCAAGGTCCTTTTCTTGCCTTGCCTCGTCTATCGCATCTCTTGGATGGCAGTGATGTCAGCCTTTACTTTCACGAGGACATCAACCAGCCGGGCAGAGGTACCTTCCCCATTAAGGGGACAGGGACATTCCAGGTGCATGCCCTCAAATCGTATTCCTTATTTCGTTTGCAGAGGTCGTCATCAGTAAAGGTTGTTCTCATCCGAGGCTTGTTAATTCTTTTCACTGGGGGCGATTTTTAAGTGGTGGGTCCCAAACCCAGCGCACAACCAGCTATCCTGGAGTGCTTCGTCTTCTCACGTTAGCTCACTCCCGAACGGGTGTTCGGAAGCTACCCAGAGAATACGTGGGCTTGCCCAGGACGGTGTGAGCTGCTAGAACCATATGCAAAAGAATCGTCCTGGCCACTCCCAAGTGAAAGGCGATCAGTAACTTTCCCCAAAGCGTGCGCTATCTGCTGTCGTCATTAAGGTTTATTCATGTTTTTTTTTTGGCCTCTCGTTCGTTATTGTTGCCAGTTGGTTCGCGAAACTTCGCTATTGTAACAATCAGCCCAATCCTAAATATTCTCGCGGAATTTCTCCTTTTCACATTTTTAATTTCCCTAAGAAAAATTCTTCCAATTTTAAACCCTTAGGGAAAGGGAATTTTTTGGAGTAGGATTTTTTCTCACTTGTGTTTTTCGAAATCAGCTGTTTTGCTTATTGTTGTCAATTTTGCAATGCGTTTAAAATGTGAATATTGTTTATTTTTGCGAAATATAAATTGCATTCAAATAGGAAACTGAAAAATGAATAGCTTAGCATTAAATATGTTAGTGAGTGAAATAAATGAAGAGGAAAGGGAGCAATTAAACGGGCCACGAGTGGCGAGGAGGAAACTCCGGGACTTAATGAAACCCTTGGAGATGCCTCAATCTTTGTAAGTAAACGAGTGAAAAAAGTGTGTTAAAATAACTGAACTTTTTTTAATTGTTTAAACAGATTTCAGAAGTATTTCAGGTTGAATAAACCATCGTTTGAGTACTGAGCTAAAAGTGGTGACTACTCATACACGACCAGGAAGGCGGTTACCAGACGGGTATGGGAAAAGACCACGACGTGGGGCTAGCGCAGTTTCTGCAAAGCACTTGCGGACGTCCTCTTTATATTTCAACAATATCTATGTCCAAGGTGGATACAGTTTCCACTGACAGCCGAAGAAAAAAGTAAAATTGCGACTGCTTTTTACATTAAGCATAAAATTCCATCTGTTGTCGGTTGCGTTGATGGAACGCACGTTAAGATAATTGCGCCATCCGAAAATAGTCACCTATCCTACAACAGAAAGGGTTATTACAGCTTAAATGTTATGCTGGTAAGTTATTAAATCCTTTCTGAAGTACATTTAATGATTCTTTATAATAATAGGTATGTGACCATGAATTAAAAATACGCTACGTCGACGCTTCTCATCCGGGTGCTAGTCATGATTCACTAATTTGGAATGTTAGCGAATTACGTTCACATTTTGAGACACAATTTTCCAACCACCAAAGAACTGTTTGGTTGCTAGGTAAAATTTTACATTTGTAAAAATTGTTTATTTCTTAAATTTTATTTTATATTATATTATTATATTAAATTATATACTCACATATTTATAAATGTATCTTAACCGAGAACATCTATTTCCAATTATTTATTAAGGTGATGCTGGGTATCCGTTAGAACCATGGCTTATTACTCCTTATCGGACGCCGAACCAAGCAGAAATTAAGTTCAACGAAATGCATTCAAAATGTCGCAACATAATTGAAAGAACTAATGGTGTTTTAAAGAACCGATGGAGGTGCATTCTTGGTGGACGAGAACTACACTACGCTCCAGAGAAAGCAGCACAAATTGTAGATGTTACTTGTTGCTTGCATAACATCTGCATTCATTTCAGAGCGAGTATACCCGATACACCCGATGCCGAAGCGGAGTTAAACCTTCCTGAAATTCACGACGTCCATTCCAACATACCAACACAAAATATGGAGGTTGCGAGATCAATAAGAAATAATATCCGTGATTCCCTCAATGACTAAAATGTAAGAACAGAAATGTTTGCTATTTCTACGCTCGATCATTTAATTTTCGTAAGTTTAGTTATAAGTAAAATGCTTATGTTCTAATAAAAAATCAGTCATATAAAAAATTACATTAAATAAAAAACAAAACACAGGTAATTCATTTACATAAAATCTTAGCTTATAAGTCTCATTATTAAATTAATTAATTGTTTTGGCGTTTGCATGTTTCCAGTTCTTGTATTCCAAGCAGTCTTTTATTTTTTTCTAATTTGTGTTCAATCTCTTTCCTTCTCATTTGTTCCATTACATAGTTATGCCTTTTATTTTCTTCCAGCTTTTCTCTTTTGATAGCGTTAGCAATTTTGATTTCCCACAGTTTCTCCTTTTTAATGGTCGCGATTGCCTTCAAATGCGTCTTCTTTAGCTCATATAATTTATCTAGCCTGCATGAAGGAAAATGTTTAATTACTTATAAATTTTTGTAAAATAAATATTAACCTCTGGTATATTTTTTTTAAGTTTTCAGGTTGCTCGTCCTGGTTTGTAACCGCAGTCTTTATATTAGCGCTGATCTCCCTTTGTATTTTTATTTCCTCTTCTAGTGCATATAAGGAACTTTCTTTTTTCGAAGCCTTTTGGCTAGAATATGCTTTTTTACTTGATGATGCCACTTCGCTTTTATCTGCAGAGGGGTCTTCATTCGTAAACGCCAACGAATCTACAGAGACAACTGGTGCACTTATAAGACTTACTCCGCTGATGTCCCTAAATCCATCCAATGCGCCAGTTTGGGTCAGATTTAGTGACTCCACTTCTGGGCAGTTTTCTTCACAGGACATATCCAAGTTCTCTCGAATTCCAGACTTCTTAACCGCCAGCCCCTCTACTGACTGCTTAATGCCAATCAATTTGAAAATTGCTTCTTCAAGGGGGGAAAGTACCTTCTCCATATTTGGGCCGCCCCCAGTACCTTTTTGCATTTTTATATAATATTATTCGCCACTTTTTGGAGAACATATTTCTTCTGGTCTGCCCATACCTAAATAAAGGTTTCAACAATTAAACAATGTACGCATTTGTATAGTTGAAGCATTTACAAATTATTCTCCCAATTTTGCATGCATACACTGATTAACTATTTGAAACATTGGCAACTAACGAATCATTGCCACTAAGAACTTATAAATCTTCAAGTTACCTTTTTCCATTCCACAATTATTTTAATTGGGGACCTGCCGCATTCAGCTCCACATTCACCTTTTCCCAAAATCTGGCGGCCTCCTCCTTACTTCCCTTAAAAAATCCCCGCGCAATAGCAGGATTACCTTCCATCATATTTACCAGCATTCCCATTTGCGTTTTATTTGTTGATTTCGTCCTTAAACCAACAAATTTTGTATTTTTCTCTCATTTTATTTAAATACTCACATTTTTGCTGCAAATTCCCTTTCAAAATACAGATGAAAAATTTCTAACGGAATGTGAAGAGTTTCCGCAATTATTTCATGTTCAAAATACCTACTTTTCGTGTTCGAAATTTTTCGAAGATGTTTAGGATAGGAAGATAGCGGAAAGTGGGATATTCCGTAAAAACATTTTTATTTAGGATAGTAGGATTACGGAAAGAGGAAAAACTCGTTCGGAAATTTTATTTAGGATTGGGCTGAATATCTAAATATATAGGGTTATTCAATAGGTGCGCTTCAACTTTTTTCCGATAGGGAGGGCGAACGACGCAATATTTTTTATTTTTCGCGGAGTTTAACAAAGCCCGCCAGTCGTTTCTTTCTCGTGTTAACCGGCACTAATTGGACACACCAAGTGAAACCAAGTCCTTCTCCACGTGATCTTTCCAACGCAGAGGAGGCCTTCCACCTTCTGCTACCACCAGCTGGTACCGCAGCGAAAACTTTCAAAGCCGGAGCGTTCGTATCCATTCGGATGACATGACCCAGCCACCGTAGCCGCTGGATCTTTTTTCGCTTCGCTATGTCTATGTCGTCGTAAAGCTCATACAGCTCATCGTTCCATCGCCTGCGATATTCGCCGTTGCCAACGTGCCAAGGTCCAAAAATCTTGCGCAGAATCTTTCTCTCAAACACTCCAAGCGTCGCTTCATCGGATGTTGTCATCGTCCAAGCTTCTGCGCCATACGTTAGGGCGGGCATGATGAGAGTCTTGTACAGTGTTAGTTTTGTTCGTCGAGAGAGGACTTTACTGCTCAATTGCCTACTTAGTCCAAAGTAGCACTTGTTGGCAAGAGAGATTCTACGTTGGATTGCAAGGCTGACATTGTTTTCGGTGTTAATGCTGGTTCCTTAATAAACGAAGTCTTTTAAAACCTCGAAATTATAACTGTCAACAGTGACGTGGGTGCCGATACGCGAGTGCGCCGACTGTTTGTTTGAAGACAAAAGGTACTTCGTTTTGTCCTCGTTCACCACCAGACCCATTTGCTTTGCCTCCTTATCCAGTTTGGAGAAGGCAGAACTAACAGCGCGGTTGTTAAGGCCGATGATGTCAATATGATCGGCATACGCCAGCAATTGTACGTTCTTATAAAATACTGTGCTTGAGTGATTAAGTTCTGTGGCTCGTACGAACTTCTCCAACATCAGGTTAAAGAAGTCACACGACAGCGAGTCAACCTGTCTGAAACCTCGTTTGGCTGAAACGGCTCGGAGAGGTCCTTCCCAATTCTGACGGCGGTGCTCGTATTGAGCAACGTCATCTTACATAGCCGTATTAGTTTTGTGGAGATACCCAATTCAGACATCGCGGCATACAGATAACTCCTCTTCGTACGGTCGAATGCAGTTTTGAAATCGACGAAAATATGGTTTGTGTCGATTCTCCCCTCGTGGGTCTTTTCCAAGATTTGGTGTATTGTAAATACATATTTGGTCGATGGTAGACTTTCCAGGTCTAAAGACACACTGATAAGGTCCAATCAGTTGGTTGACGGTGGGCTTCAGCCTTTCACACAATACGCTCGCTAGAACCTTATAGGCGATATTTAGAAGACTAATCCCGCGGTAATTGGCACAAATTGCAGGATCGCCCTTCTTATGGATTGGGCAGAGCACACTTAAATTCCAATCGGCAGGCATGCTTTTATCAGACCATATTTTGCATAGGAGCTGATGCATGCACCTTACCAGCTCCTCGCCGCCATGTTTGAATAGCTCAGCCGGCAGTCCGTCGGCGCCCGCGGCTTTGTTGTTCTTTAGCCACGTTATCGCTATTCTCACCTCGTCATGATCGGATAGCGGAACGACAATTCCGTCGTCAACGATTGGGGTATCGGGATTTTCACATTCTCGGTGACATGCGCAGCTGTCACTGTTTAATAGAATTTTCGGGAGTTGTTTCTGTTGGCCAGCATCTCAAGCTCCTCGCACTCATGTATTTCGGCCTCTCGTTTCTTGTTTCGGGTAATACGTCTCTCTTCCTTTTTTAGATCTCTGTAGCGATCCCACATGGCTCGCGTTGCGCCCGATCGCAGCGTGGCTCTATAGGCATCCCTTTCTACGTCAGCGTGACATTCCTCCTCGTACCAATTCTTTTTTCGGGCTCGCCGGAATCCGATTTCTTCTTCTTCGGCGTTACGTAGGGAACGAGAAATGTAGCTCCATTGCTCGTGCATGCCGGTTTGTTGGGCAGTACTCTCTGAGAGCAGGAGAGAGTGTCGAGGGGCGAATCTTCTGGCTGATTGCAGCTTTTCGATGTCGAACATTCTCTGCGTAGATAGATGTACGTTTTTTGCTGCACAGAGGCGTGTGCGCAGCAGAGGCGATCAGCCTCTGTCCGTTACCGGATGTTTCATTATGCAGGCTGAATTTTCCGATTGTGGGACCAAAAATTCCCTCCTTGCCCACCCTGGCGTTGAAGTCGCCAAGCACGATTTTTATGTCGTGGTGGGGCAGCGCTCATAGGAACGTTCCAGGCGCTCGTAGAAGGAATCTTTGGTCGCATCGTCCTTCTCTTCCGTCGGGGCGTGGGCGTAAATTAGCGAGATGTTAAAACATCGCGCTTTGATTCGGATTATTGCGAGACGCTCGTCCACCGGAGTGAACGACAGTACTTGGCGACGAAGTCTCTCTCCCACAACAAATCCGACACCGAATTTGCGCTCCTTTACATGGCAGCTGGAGTAGACGTAGCAAGGTCCTTTTCTTGCCTTGCCTCGTCTATCGCATCTCTTGGATGGCAGTGATGTCAGCCTTTACTTTCACGAGGACATCAACCAGCCGGGCAGAGGTACCTTCCCCATTAAGGGGACAGGGACATTCCAGGTGCATGCCCTCAAATCGTATTCCTTATTTCGTTTGCAGAGGTCGTCATCAGTAAAGGTTGTTCTCATCCGAGGCTTGTTAATTCTTTTCACTGGGGGCGATTTTTAAGTGGTGGGTCCCAAACCCAGCGCACAACCAGCTATCCTGGAGTGCTTCGTCTTCTCACGTTAGCTCACTCCCGAACGGGTGTTCGGAAGCTACCCAGAGAATACGTGGGCTTGCCCAGGACGGTGTGAGCTGCTAGAACCATATGCAAAAGAATCGTCCTGGCCACTCCCAAGTGAAAGGCGATCAGTAACTTTCCCCAAAGCGTGCGCTATCTGCTGTCGTCATTAAGGTTTATTCATGTTTTTTTTTGGCCTCTCGTTCGTTATTGTTGCCAGTTGGTTCGCGAAACTTCGCTATTGTAACAATCAGCCCAATCCTAAATATTCTCGCGGAATTTCTCCTTTTCACATTTTTAATTTCCCTAAGAAAAATTCTTCCAATTTTAAACCCTTAGGGAAAGGGAATTTTTTGGAGTAGGATTTTTTCTCACTTGTGTTTTTCGAAATCAGCTGTTTTGCTTATTGTTGTCAATTTTGCAATGCGTTTAAAATGTGAATATTGTTTATTTTTGCGAAATATAAATTGCATTCAAATAGGAAACTGAAAAATGAATAGCTTAGCATTAAATATGTTAGTGAGTGAAATAAATGAAGAGGAAAGGGAGCAATTAAACGGGCCACGAGTGGCGAGGAGGAAACTCCGGGACTTAATGAAACCCTTGGAGATGCCTCAATCTTTGTAAGTAAACGAGTGAAAAAAGTGTGTTAAAATAACTGAACTTTTTTTAATTGTTTAAACAGATTTCAGAAGTATTTCAGGTTGAATAAACCATCGTTTGAGTACTGAGCTAAAAGTGGTGACTACTCATACACGACCAGGAAGGCGGTTACCAGACGGGTATGGGAAAAGACCACGACGTGGGGCTAGCGCAGTTTCTGCAAAGCACTTGCGGACGTCCTCTTTATATTTCAACAATATCTATGTCCAAGGTGGATACAGTTTCCACTGACAGCCGAAGAAAAAAGTAAAATTGCGACTGCTTTTTACATTAAGCATAAAATTCCATCTGTTGTCGGTTGCGTTGATGGAACGCACGTTAAGATAATTGCGCCATCCGAAAATAGTCACCTATCCTACAACAGAAAGGGTTATTACAGCTTAAATGTTATGCTGGTAAGTTATTAAATCCTTTCTGAAGTACATTTAATGATTCTTTATAATAATAGGTATGTGACCATGAATTAAAAATACGCTACGTCGACGCTTCTCATCCGGGTGCTAGTCATGATTCACTAATTTGGAATGTTAGCGAATTACGTTCACATTTTGAGACACAATTTTCCAACCACCAAAGAACTGTTTGGTTGCTAGGTAAAATTTTACATTTGTAAAAATTGTTTATTTCTTAAATTTTATTTTATATTATATTATTATATTAAATTATATACTCACATATTTATAAATGTATCTTAACCGAGATCATCTATTTCCAATTATTTATTAAGGTGATGCTGGGTATCCGTTAGAACCATGGCTTATTACTCCTTATCGGACGCCGAACCAAGCAGAAATTAAGTTCAACGAAATGCATTCAAAATGTCGCAACATAATTGAAAGAACTAATGGTGTTTTAAAGAACCGATGGAGGTGCATTCTTGGTGGACGAGAACTACACTACGCTCCAGAGAAAGCAGCACAAATTGTAGATGTTACTTGTTGCTTGCATAACATCTGCATTCATTTCAGAGCGAGTATACCCGATACACCCGATGCCGAAGCGGAGTTAAACCTTCCTGAAATTCACGACGTCCATTCCAACATACCAACACAAAATATGGAGGTTGCGAGATCAATAAGAAATAATATCCGTGATTCCCTCAATGACTAAAATGTAAGAACAGAAATGTTTGCTATTTCTACGCTCGATCATTTAATTTTCGTAAGTTTAGTTATAAGTAAAATGCTTATGTTCTAATAAAAAATCAGTTATATAAAAAAATTACATTAAATAAAAAACAAAACACAGGTAATTCATTTACATAAAATCTTAGCTTATAAGTCTCATTATTAAATTAATTAATTGTTTTGGCGTTTGCATGTTTCCAGTTCTTGTATTCCAAGCAGTCTTTTATTTTTTTCTAATTTGTGTTCAATCTCTTTCCTTCTCATTTGTTCCATTACATAGTTATGCCTTTTATTTTCTTCCAGCTTTTCTCTTTTGATAGCGTTAGCAATTTTGATTTCCCACAGTTTCTCCTTTTTAATGGTCGCGATTGCCTTCAAATGCGTCTTCTTTAGCTCATATAATTTATCTAGCCTGCATGAAGGAAAATGTTTAATTACTTATAAATTTTTGTAAAATAAATATTAACCTCTGGTATATTTTTTTTAAGTTTTCAGGTTGCTCGTCCTGGTTTGTAACCGCAGTCTTTATATTAGCGCTGATCTCCCTTTGTATTTTTATTTCCTCTTCTAGTGCATATAAGGAACTTTCTTTTTTCGAAGCCTTTTGGCTAGAATATGCTTTTTTACTTGATGATGCCACTTCGCTTTTATCTGCAGAGGGGTCTTCATTCGTAAACGCCAACGAATCTACAGAGACAACTGGTGCACTTATAAGACTTACTCCGCTGATGTCCCTAAATCCATCCAATGCGCCAGTTTGGGTCAGATTTAGTGACTCCACTTCTGGGCAGTTTTCTTCACAGGACATATCCAAGTTCTCTCGAATTCCAGACTTCTTAACCGCCAGCCCCTCTACTGACTGCTTAATGCCAATCAATTTGAAAATTGCTTCTTCAAGGGGGGAAAGTACCTTCTCCATATTTGGGCCGCCCCCAGTACCTTTTTGCATTTTTATATAATATTATTCGCCACTTTTTGGAGAACATATTTCTTCTGGTCTGCCCATACCTAAATAAAGGTTTCAACAATTAAACAATGTACGCATTTGTATAGTTGAAGCATTTACAAATTATTCTCCCAATTTTGCATGCATACACTGATTAACTATTTGAAACATTGGCAACTAACGAATCATTGCCACTAAGAACTTATAAATCTTCAAGTTACCTTTTTCCATTCCACAATTATTTTAATTGGGGACCTGCCGCATTCAGCTCCACATTCACCTTTTCCCAAAATCTGGCGGCCTCCTCCTTACTTCCCTTAAAAAATCCCCGCGCAATAGCAGGATTACCTTCCATCATATTTACCAGCATTCCCATTTGCGTTTTATTTGTTGATTTCGTCCTTAAACCAACAAATTTTGTATTTTTCTCTCATTTTATTTAAATACTCACATTTTTGCTGCAAATTCCCTTTCAAAATACAGATGAAAAATTTCTAACGGAATGTGAAGAGTTTCCGCAATTATTTCATGTTCAAAATACCTACTTTTCGTGTTCGAAATTTTTCGAAGATGTTTAGGATAGGAAGATAGCGGAAAGTGGGATATTCCGTAAAAACATTTTTATTTAGGATAGTAGGATTACGGAAAGAGGAAAAACTCGTTCGGAAATTTTATTTAGGATTGGGCTGAATATCTAAATATATAGGGTTATTCAATAGGTGCGCTTCAACTTTTTTCCGATAGGGAGGGCGAACGACGCAATATTTTTTATTTTTCGCGGAGTTTAACAAAGCCCGCCAGTCGTTTCTTTCTCGTGTTAACCGGCACTAATTGGACACACCAAGTGAAACCAAGTCCTTCTCCACGTGATCTTTCCAACGCAGAGGAGGCCTTCCACCTTCTGCTACCACCAGCTGGTACCGCAGCGAAAACTTTCAAAGCCGGAGCGTTCGTATCCATTCGGATGACATGACCCAGCCACCGTAGCCGCTGGATCTTTTTTCGCTTCGCTATGTCTATGTCGTCGTAAAGCTCATACAGCTCATCGTTCCATCGCCTGCGATATTCGCCGTTGCCAACGTGCCAAGGTCCAAAAATCTTGCGCAGAATCTTTCTCTCAAACACTCCAAGCGTCGCTTCATCGGATGTTGTCATCGTCCAAGCTTCTGCGCCATACGTTAGGGCGGGCATGATGAGAGTCTTGTACAGTGTTAGTTTTGTTCGTCGAGAGAGGACTTTACTGCTCAATTGCCTACTTAGTCCAAAGTAGCACTTGTTGGCAAGAGAGATTCTACGTTGGATTGCAAGGCTGACATTGTTTTCGGTGTTAATGCTGGTTCCTTAATAAACGAAGTCTTTTAAAACCTCGAAATTATAACTGTCAACAGTGACGTGGGTGCCGATACGCGAGTGCGCCGACTGTTTGTTTGAAGACAAAAGGTACTTCGTTTTGTCCTCGTTCACCACCAGACCCATTTGCTTTGCCTCCTTATCCAGTTTGGAGAAGGCAGAACTAACAGCGCGGTTGTTAAGGCCGATGATGTCAATATGATCGGCATACGCCAGCAATTGTACGTTCTTATAAAATACTGTGCTTGAGTGATTAAGTTCTGTGGCTCGTACGAACTTCTCCAACATCAGGTTAAAGAAGTCACACGACAGCGAGTCAACCTGTCTGAAACCTCGTTTGGCTGAAACGGCTCGGAGAGGTCCTTCCCAATTCTGACGGCGGTGCTCGTATTGAGCAACGTCATCTTACATAGCCGTATTAGTTTTGTGGAGATACCCAATTCAGACATCGCGGCATACAGATAACTCCTCTTCGTACGGTCGAATGCAGTTTTGAAATCGACGAAAATATGGTTTGTGTCGATTCTCCCCTCGTGGGTCTTTTCCAAGATTTGGTGTATTGTAAATACATATTTGGTCGATGGTAGACTTTCCAGGTCTAAAGACACACTGATAAGGTCCAATCAGTTGGTTGACGGTGGGCTTCAGCCTTTCACACAATACGCTCGCTAGAACCTTATAGGCGATATTTAGAAGACTAATCCCGCGGTAATTGGCACAAATTGCAGGATCGCCCTTCTTATGGATTGGGCAGAGCATACTTAAATTCCAATCGGCAGGCATGCTTTTATCAGACCATATTTTGCATAGGAGCTGATGCATGCACCTTACCAGCTCCTCGCCGCCATGTTTGAATAGCTCAGCCGGCAGTCCGTCGGCGCCCGCGGCTTTGTTGTTCTTTAGCCACGTTATCGCTATTCTCACCTCGTCATGATCGGATAGCGGAACGACAATTCCGTCGTCAACGATTGGGGTATCGGGATTTTCACATTCTCGGTGACATGCGCAGCTGTCACTGTTTAATAGGCTTGAGAAGTGTTCCCCCCATAATTTAAGATTGTTCTGTACGTCAGTCACCAGATCGCCGTCTTTGTTATTACAGGAAAACGCAGCGGTGTTAAAACCTTCTGTAAGCCGCCGAACTTTCTGGTAGAATTTTCGGGAGTTGTTTCTGTTGGCCAGCATCTCAAGCTCCTCGCACTCATGTATTTCGGCCTCTCGTTTCTTGTTTCGGGTAATACGTCTCTCTTCCTTTTTTAGATCTCTGTAGCGATCCCACATGGCTCGCGTTGCGCCCGATCGCAGCGTGGCTCTATAGGCATGCCTTTCTACGTCAGCGTGACATTCCTCCTCGTACCAATTCTTTTTTCGGGCTCGCCGGAATCCGATTTCTTCTTCTTCGGCGTTACGTAGGGAACGAGAAATGTAGCTCCATTGCTCGTGCATGCCGGTTTGTTGGGCAGTACTCTCTGAGAGCAGGAGAGAGTGTCGAGGGGCGAATCTTCTGGCTGATTGCAGCTTTTCGATGTCGAACATTCTCTGCGTAGATAGATGTACGTTTTTTGCTGCACAGAGGCGTGTGCGCAGCAGAGGCGATCAGCCTCTGTCCGTTACCGGATGTTTCATTATGCAGGCTGAATTTTCCGATTGTGGGACCAAAAATTCCCTCCTTGCCCACCCTGGCGTTGAAGTCGCCAAGCACGATTTTTATGTCGTGGTGGGGCAGCGCTCATAGGAACGTTCCAGGCGCTCGTAGAAGGAATCTTTGGTCGCATCGTCCTTCTCTTCCGTCGGGGCGTGGGCGTAAATTAGCGAGATGTTAAAACATCGCGCTTTGATTCGGATTATTGCGAGACGCTCGTCCACCGGAGTGAACGACAGTACTTGGCGACGAAGTCTCTCTCCCACAACAAATCCGACACCGAATTTGCGCTCCTTTACATGGCAGCTGGAGTAGACGTAGCAAGGTCCTTTTCTTGCCTTGCCTCGTCTATCGCATCTCTTGGATGGCAGTGATGTCAGCCTTTACTTTCACGAGGACATCAACCAGCCGGGCAGAGGTACCTTCCCCATTAAGGGGACAGGGACATTCCAGGTGCATGCCCTCAAATCGTATTCCTTATTTCGTTTGCAGAGGTCGTCATCAGTAAAGGTTGTTCTCATCCGAGGCTTGTTAATTCTTTTCACTGGGGGCGATTTTTAAGTGGTGGGTCCCAAACCCAGCGCACAACCAGCTATCCTGGAGTGCTTCGTCTTCTCACGTTAGCTCACTCCCGAACGGGTGTTCGGAAGCTACCCAGAGAATACGTGGGCTTGCCCAGGACGGTGTGAGCTGCTAGAACCATATGCAAAAGAATCGTCCTGGCCACTCCCAAGTGAAAGGCGATCAGTAACTTTCCCCAAAGCGTGCGCTATCTGCTGTCGTCATTAAGGTTTATTCATGTTTTTTTTTTGGCCTCTCGTTCGTTATTGTTGCCAGTTGGTTCGCGAAACTTCGCTATTGTAACAATCAGCCCAATCCTAAATATTCTCGCGGAATTTCTCCTTTTCACATTTTTAATTTCCCTAAGAAAAATTCTTCCAATTTTAAACCCTTAGGGAAAGGGAATTTTTTGGAGTAGGATTTTTTCTCACTTGTGTTTTTCGAAATCAGCTGTTTTGCTTATTGTTGTCAATTTTGCAATGCGTTTAAAATGTGAATATTGTTTATTTTTGCGAAATATAAATTGCATTCAAATAGGAAACTGAAAAATGAATAGCTTAGCATTAAATATGTTAGTGAGTGAAATAAATGAAGAGGAAAGGGAGCAATTAAACGGGCCACGAGTGGCGAGGAGGAAACTCCGGGACTTAATGAAACCCTTGGAGATGCCTCAATCTTTGTAAGTAAACGAGTGAAAAAAGTGTGTTAAAATAACTGAACTTTTTTTAATTGTTTAAACAGATTTCAGAAGTATTTCAGGTTGAATAAACCATCGTTTGAGTACTGAGCTAAAAGTGGTGACTACTCATACACGACCAGGAAGGGTTACCAGACGGGTATGGGAAAAGACCACGACGTGGGGCTAGCGCAGTTTCTGCAAAGCACTTGCGGACGTCCTCTTTATATTTCAACAATATCTATGTCCAAGGTGGATACAGTTTCCACTGACAGCCGAAGAAAAAAGTAAAATTGCGACTGCTTTTTACATTAAGCATAAAATTCCATCTGTTGTCGGTTGCGTTGATGGAACGCACGTTAAGATAATTGCGCCATCCGAAAATAGTCACCTATCCTACAACAGAAAGGGTTATTACAGCTTAAATGTTATGCTGGTAAGTTATTAAATCCTTTCTGAAGTACATTTAATGATTCTTTATAATAATAGGTATGTGACCATGAATTAAAAATACGCTACGTCGACGCTTCTCATCCGGGTGCTAGTCATGATTCACTAATTTGGAATGTTAGCGAATTACGTTCACATTTTGAGACACAATTTTCCAACCACCAAAGAACTGTTTGGTTGCTAGGTAAAATTTTACATTTGTAAAAATTGTTTATTTCTTAAATTTTATTTTATATTATATTATTATATTAAATTATATACTCACATATTTATAAATGTATCTTAACCGAGAACATCTATTTCCAATTATTTATTAAGGTGATGCTGGGTATCCGTTAGAACCATGGCTTATTACTCCTTATCGGACGCCGAACCAAGCAGAAATTAAGTTCAACGAAATGCATTCAAAATGTCGCAACATAATTGAAAGAACTAATGGTGTTTTAAAGAACCGATGGAGGTGCATTCTTGGTGGACGAGAACTACACTACGCTCCAGAGAAAGCAGCACAAATTGTAGATGTTACTTGTTGCTTGCATAACATCTGCATTCATTTCAGAGCGAGTATACCCGATACACCCGATGCCGAAGCGGAGTTAAACCTTCCTGAAATTCACGACGTCCATTCCAACATACCAACACAAAATATGGAGGTTGCGAGATCAATAAGAAATAATATCCGTGATTCCCTCAATGACTAAAATGTAAGAACAGAAATGTTTGCTATTTCTACGCTCGATCATTTAATTTTCGTAAGTTTAGTTATAAGTAAAATGCTTATGTTCTAATAAAAAATCAGTTATATAAAAAATTACATTAAATAAAAAACAAAACACAGGTAATTCATTTACATAAAATCTTAGCTTATAAGTCTCATTATTAAATTAATTAATTGTTTTGGCGTTTGCATGTTTCCAGTTCTTGTATTCCAAGCAGTCTTTTATTTTTTTCTAATTTGTGTTCAATCTCTTTCCTTCTCATTTGTTCCATTACATAGTTATGCCTTTTATTTTCTTCCAGCTTTTCTCTTTTGATAGCGTTAGCAATTTTGATTTCCCACAGTTTCTCCTTTTTAATGGTCGCGATTGCCTTCAAATGCGTCTTCTTTAGCTCATATAATTTATCTAGCCTGCATGAAGGAAAATGTTTAATTACTTATAAATTTTTGTAAAATAAATATTAACCTCTGGTATATTTTTTTTAAGTTTTCAGGTTGCTCGTCCTGGTTTGTAACCGCAGTCTTTATATTAGCGCTGATCTCCCTTTGTATTTTTATTTCCTCTTCTAGTGCATATAAGGAACTTTCTTTTTTCGAAGCCTTTTGGCTAGAATATGCTTTTTTACTTGATGATGCCACTTCGCTTTTATCTGCAGAGGGGTCTTCATTCGTAAACGCCAACGAATCTACAGAGACAACTGGTGCACTTATAAGACTTACTCCGCTGATGTCCCTAAATCCATCCAATGCGCCAGTTTGGGTCAGATTTAGTGACTCCACTTCTGGGCAGTTTTCTTCACAGGACATATCCAAGTTCTCTCGAATTCCAGACTTCTTAACCGCCAGCCCCTCCACTGACTGCTTAATGCCAATCAATTTGAAAATTGCTTCTTCAAGGGGGGAAAGTACCTTCTCCATATTTGGGCCGCCCCCAGTACCTTTTTGCATTTTTATATAATATTATTCGCCACTTTTTGGAGAACATATTTCTTCTGGTCTGCCCATACCTAAATAAAGGTTTCAACAATTAAACAATGTACGCATTTGTATAGTTGAAGCATTTACAAATTATTCTCCCAATTTTGCATGCATACACTGATTAACTATTTGAAACATTGGCAACTAACGAATCATTGCCACTAAGAACTTATAAATCTTCAAGTTACCTTTTTCCATTCCACAATTATTTTAATTGGGGACCTGCCGCATTCAGCTCCACATTCACCTTTTCCCAAAATCTGGCGGCCTCCTCCTTACTTCCCTTAAAAAATCCCCGCGCAATAGCAGGATTACCTTCCATCATATTTACCAGCATTCCCATTTGCGTTTTATTTGTTGATTTCGTCCTTAAACCAACAAATTTTGTATTTTTCTCTCATTTTATTTAAATACTCACATTTTTGCTGCAAATTCCCTTTCAAAATACAGATGAAAAATTTCTAACGGAATGTGAAGAGTTTCCGCAATTATTTCATGTTCAAAATACCTACTTTTCGTGTTCGAAATTTTTCGAAGATGTTTAGGATAGGAAGATAGCGGAAAGTGGGATATTCCGTAAAAACATTTTTATTTAGGATAGTAGGATTAAAGAGGAAAAACTCGTTCGGAAATTTTATTTAGGATTGGGCTGAATATCTAAATATATAGGGTTATTCAATAGGTGCGCTTCAACTTTTTTCCGATAGGGAGGGCGAACGACGCAATATTTTTTATTTTTCGCTTGTCATTTGTAAACTTCATTAGTATACATTTCATCATTGAACGCTACACACTTGAGCAACGATTGCAAATCGTGCAAATATTTTATGAAAATAATCGTTCTGTTGCTACTACTTTAAGAGCATTACGGCCATTTTACGGTCCATTTAACAAGCCGTCCCGTTTTGGGGTTATGTAAAGTCATTGGTCTACAGTAACAAGCCGGCGACGATTTGTGAGCACAGAGCCAATATTGAACGCGAAATTGCTGGAATTTCGGCCGATTTATGCAAAAGAGTGGTCGAAAATTGGGTTCAACGATTGGACTTCGTAAAAGGTGCACGCGGTGGTCATGCAAAAGAAATCGTTTTTCATACTTAAATGTATATGTTCAAACTCGATAATAAAAAAAGAATTAGTTAAAAAAGTCAAACCGTTTGTGTTTTATTCAAAAAAGTTCAAAAGTTGAAGCGCTCTTACTGAAAAATCCTATATGTAGTTTACCACCCACTTAGTCCTGTACTATCAAGTACGACTCTTAGGAAATATCTTTCTAGTAATTATTAACATTATACGTTATATTTATAGTAAACTTAAGTTGAATAAAATTTTTAACTATGTTAAGTCTTTTGAATTGCTTTTTCCTTCGAGACTCATGTGATCGCCGAAGACAGGCAAACATTTTTTCACCTTTTCAAAAATTTTTAGCTACACTGAATTGATGTTTCTAAAAGCAGAAAAGCTGGTCGGGTCAGTGAACGATGCTTTTTGTATATAAAAAATGTTTATGTTTATAACCCAAAGTCTAGCTTGGTTGGTAGGGATATTATTTTGTCAGTCAATATATTTACCGGTAGGTTCTGCTTCATACTCTGATACATAAACTGTACAAGCTGGGAATCTGCTTTAAGGATTTTGCAACGTTTTTGGAAAACCTTAAACCTACTTTTTTCTTTATTGTTGGAGACCTAAATGCACACGTTGGTGAGGGGCAAAACATAGACAAAAAATCATTATCTTCCCTGACAGGTAGGAAAGGTGAACAAATACTGAAATTAATTAGGATGGAATTGTCACTTGCGAAGTGAACGAAAACATAGGCGAATTTAACAGTCACGAGTTGTGAAATTTGTCTACTGCTTATTCTGTTCGCATTACAAAAAAAGGGAGAGAAGAAGGTGAGACACTTAGAGTGGTCTTATCAGACGGCCTTGAAAGTGATTGTAAATATGCGAAACGCAAGTACTGCGAATCCATTGAATCCGAGAAGGATTCTGCCATTCTAAGCAATGTTTTCATACCCACAGCAGGGAAGCGGGGTCACGACATGGCCAAGGACTTCAGGCTTCTAAGTCTTACCTCATTTATCTTAAAGGTGTTTGAAAGATTGATTCATTATCATGTCCGACAGCACATCGAAGCCAAATTCTCTCCAGCATAACATGTTCATCTAAAAGGGAAATCCACGGAGTCCGCCTTACGCGAGGTTGTAGGTAATGTGGAAAACTCTCTGGAGGGCAAACAATTCACTTTGGCGGCCTTCATAAATATAGAGGGCGGTTTTAATAAGATCAGGACAGAGTCAATTATCACTGCATTAGACAGCCTAGAGGTGGAAAAATCTGTCTTTCTCTGGATTTCGTCCCTGCTTGGTTGCATCACTAGATTCATTCACAGGGTGACACTGCGGGGTGGTGTTCTTTCGCCCCTACTTTGGCTAGTTGCTATTGACGAAGTTTTGAGAATGCTAAATAAGGGTGGGGTTAAGGTAGTAGCATACGCCGATGGGGGCAATGGGGGTGGTTTCCCTCAGTCATGCCTGCCAGTTGTGGCCACCCAGTCAACTCTGACAAAACGGAGCTGGTGCTATTTACCAGAAAATATAAACCTCCGCACGTTATACTTCCCAAATTAAACAACCACGTTCTCCCGTTTTCACCGAAATTTAGGTATCTTGGAACGATACTTGACTTCAAACTCCATTGGAAGCTACACATTGAAAATCGGGTAAAGAAGGCCAGTAGAGCCATCTGTTAATAGAAATCTATGTTCAGCAAAAACTGGAAACTCAACCCACAGGTCGTGCTGGGGATGTACAACGTAGTGGTTCTGCCAATTTTAACGTATGGATGCCTGGTTTGATTGAAAGCTCTTCGGAAGGGCTATAGTATCACTAAACTGGGGAGGGTGCAAAGGACTGCATGTATTGCAGTTTGTTTATGTACACAGAGAATCGCCTGCCACATTATCTATCCAAAATTGTTATAAAGAAAGAAGTCTTCTGGATTAGAGATTTAAAGAACTTGTTTAGTAAAAACGATGCCATCTGGCGAGATAACATACAATAAGAAAGCTGGATAGAAGATGCAAAATTGCTTTTAACAAACCACAACCAGGCAAGAATGAATTTGTACATGCAAAAAGCCTTGAGTACTTGTAGGATATAAAAGGAGGTTTCCTCAAAATCATCCCATTTATATATAGATCCTTTAAACTGCCGAATACTGCTAGTGTTTTTCAGGCAGAAGTCTTTGCGATCCTGCAGGCATACAAAACGCTTAGGGAACGTGGGACCGAGGGAGATATTAACATTTTCTCCGATAGTCAAGCCGTGATTAAGGCTCTGTCGACGCCATGGTGCAAAACCAAACTAGTAAACTCTTGTAAGAAGGAGATCAAATCCCCCGTGGGGACAGGTACCATTTCTCGTATCTGGGTTCCAGGACATAGTAACAAAGAGGGAAATGAAATTTCGGATGAGCTTGCAAGGAAGGGTACTGAATTGGCCTCAGGACCGCCCGGCCGATCACCTGACAGTTGTTAAAGGGGAATTGCACAAATTATTTCTTAGGAAAGCGCAGAAAAGATGGAGCTCCATTTCTTCGTGTGCTATTACGAAAACCTCTTGGTCCCAGTACAATATACGGAGGACTCAGAAAGTTTTGGCCATTCAATTTCCAATAGCTGAGTTTACTGGTCACTGGACGATCGGACAAGACGCGGAAAAGCTAGGTTTATCATTTCAGCCACATTGCAGAAGCTGTGGGGACCTTTTAGAGAAGGAGCCTGTTGAGCACTTTATTTGTAAATGTCCGTGCTTGGCAGCTAGACGAAAAAGGTTACTGGGTGCTCCTTTCTTCGACAGCCTGGGGCAGTGCGCCAACCTAAATCCCATCAATCTTCTCCATTACATCAACAGCTCTGGTTTGCAGTAGATATCTTCTTGTTGTAGGTCTCATAATGGTTTCAAAACAGCGCTTTAGTGCTACTTGGGGAGCGCCAGTGTGGTACCTCAGCCATTTACCTACACTTTAATCTTATGTACATATAAACTATTCAATAAAATATATGTATTATAATTTTCAATACAAAATGGACAACAGCGCAGCAGTTACAAAAGTTGGTAGAAGTAATGAAGAAAACCCCAGCCGTAGCCAGAGGAATAGAAAGTTTCTGCTTAACTAAAACACAGAGCAGAACTGTGGGACGAGTTCGCCACCGAACTTAAGACCATTAGTCCTCCAATGCGTAGTGGATACGAGTGGACTATGGTAAGAATTAAATTACTTTGTGAAATCGTAATTTCCTACTTGCGTGTACTATTTAGATTTGATTGGACTACAAACTTAAGCGAAATATTTCGACAAACCGACGCGTAACTGAGGCCTAGGAGGAGGGCCGTCCACGCAGCGCAGCTTAATGCCATCGGCAAAAAGCAGCCAAACGTCACAAACGTTGTGTAAAGCACAACATATGTGTATAAGTGTTGCCAGTTTAGCAGGATTGAATCGCATTTTTCGATCACTGAATACCCATCGAAAGTGGCATTTCAGAACTGGAATCATGCGTTTAACCACGTTTCCAGCTTTCGCGTGCTGCTTGTTGAATATTTTTTGCTTGGCGGAAGGGTGTCTGTAAATAAGGACTGAGTGGATATCCAGAATCACCTGCAAGTGAGTGATTTTTTAAAATAGCAATGTAATAACATTGATTTTATTGTTAGAGTTGTGATCTCCACGTTGATGCATGTCCTCTAAATATAATTTTAACGAACTATTGTTCCACACGAATGAATCGTTGTAGAACCAGCAAATCTCGCATCCATAAACCGAATGTTCATTTCATTCAAATTTATTATTATCATTACAAATTCTTTTTCAATGTTAAAGTAATTATTTCTTAAAAACTCACAATCATCGCATTTATGCTGAAACTCCCTTTTCTATTCAGATAAAGGTGTTTGTTTCCAGTGGGGACATAAATTGCAATCACATTTGGTATTCCCGATCTAGAGAAATGTTTGCTCCTTGCTTGTTGCTTCTCCTCTTCAGTCATTTCTGTGCTTATCCAGACACTGCAAATTTCAGTTTCCAAAATGGATAGTATCATCTTTAAAATAAACGAAACTATGGGCTGAGCAAAACCCAACTGAAATTCATTACCCACTGGTTGTTGGTAACTGTCATGTGCAAAAAATCTTAGCACACAACACAATTTTAGCATTGGCATTGGCGTTATAGATGATGACTGGCGGAAATGAAATTTATCCTTAATTTTGTCCAGCAATAAAATATATGCGTCCTTCTTATTCTTCTTCTTCTTAATTGGCGTGATAACCACTTACGCGATTTTGGCCGAGTTTAACAAAGCGCGCCAGTCGTTTCTTTCTCGTGCTAACCCACGCGAGTTGGACACACCAAGTGAAGCCAAGTACTTCTCCACCTGACCTTTCCAACGCAGAGGAGGCATTCCTTTTTCTCTGCTACCACCAGCTGGTACCGCATCGAATACTTTCAGAGCCGGAGTGTTTGTATCCATTCGGACGACATGACCCAGCTAACGTAGCCGCGGGATCTTTATTTTGTCGTCGTAAAGCTCATACAGCCTATCGTTCCATCGCCTGCGATATTCGTCGTCGCCAACGTGCAAAGGTCCAACAATCTTCCGCAAAATCTTTCTCTAAAACTACGCCTCTGCGCCATACTTTAGGACGGGCATGATGAGAGCCTATTAGAGTGTTAATTTTGTTCGTCGAAAGAGGACTTTACTACTCAGTTGCCTACTTAGTACAAAATAGCACTTGGTGGCAAGAGAATTTTTACGTTGGAATTCTAGGCTGTCATTGTTATAGGTGTTAATGCTGGTTCCTCAATATACGTAGTCTTTTCTTCTTCGTGTTAATTGGCGTGATAACCACTTACGCGATTATGGCCGAGTTTAACAAAGCGCGCCAGTCGTTTCTTTCACGTGGTAACCCACGCCAGTTGGACACACCAAGTGAAGCCAAGTACTTCTCCACCTAACCTTTCCAACGCAGAGGAGGCATTCCTTTTTCTCTGCTACCACCAGCTGGTACCGCATCGAATACTTTCAGAGCCGGAGCGTTTGTATCCATTCGGACGACATGACCCAGCTAACGTAGCCGCGGGATCTTTATTTTGTCGTCGTAAAGCTCATACAGCCTATCGTTCCATCGCCTGCGATATTCGTCGTCGCCAACGTGCAAAGGTCCAACAATCTTCCGCAAAATCTTTCTCTAAAACTACGCCTCTGCGCCATACTTTAGGACGGGCATGATGAGAACCTATTAGAGTGTTAATTTTGTTCGTCGAGAGAGGACTTTACTATTCAGTTGCCTACTTAGTCCAAAGCGATTAAGTTCGTCCTCTCATATGAACCTCTCCAACATCAGCTTAAAGGAGTCACACGACAGCGAGTCACCCTGTCTGAAACTTCGTTTGGTATCAAACGGTTCGGAGAGGTCCTTTACAGGAGTCCGTTCTTATGGATTGGGCAGAGCACAATTAAATTCCAATCGGCAGGCATGCTTACCAGCTCCTCGCCGCCATGTTTGAATAGCTCAGCCGAGAGTCCGTCGTCGCCCGCGGCTTTGATGTTCTTTAGCAGCGTTATCGCTATTCTCACCTCGTCATGGGCACGTAGCGGAACGACAATTCCGTCGACAACGTTTAGGGTATCGGGATCTTCGCATTCTCTCTGACATGCGCAACTATCACTGTTTAACAGTTTCAAGAAATGTTCCCTCCATAATATAACATTGCTCATTATGTCAGTCACCAGATCGCCGTCTTTGTTCTTACAGGAACCTTACTTAATCGAAAATTCACTACGATCTACAAAAACCAATTATGAAAGTACATATCTAAAAGGAATAATTTGTTTAAAAAAATGCTTGTTTCTTTGAATCGGTTATCTTCACTAAATATGATACTTACACCGCAGTTGGCAGCTTCATAGGATTGGAGTAATATCTTACGGAACGCCTCGGACGAAGAAGGTGAACTCGTGATTCCACGTTATAACTATCTTCGATATAAAGATCAGAGTTATTAAAGATTTCCGCTCTTTCAATTTAAGTTCATATAAGTGGCACTCACAATGCAAATTTTAATTGTGTTCCCGAAACCGTTCACTTCGCCGCATTTGTTCGCTTCGCAAGTGACAATATCAGCCTTAATAACTTTGGACATGTTATTCTTCACGGTAGACTTTGCGAAGATACCTTGGGGAAAATTACGTATTGCGGCTCTGTTGGAAAATCGGTCATTGATTATGACATCTGTTCCTTTGATATGCTGTCCTATGTACACAATTTTAGTATAGGCAACGAAGAATACTCAGATCATATGCCCGTAGCTATTACTCTAAAAACCTCATTTTGTGTGAGGGAGACGGACGATGTATTTTCACCCAAACTGGTCTGGAGGCCCAACTTAGCTGAAAAACCGGGAGTTAATTGTAGCCACGTGCGATAATAAATATGTGCACTCGAAGATATCTATCGATGAAATAGAGAAACGAGCTGTAGATGTAAAGCCAAAACCGTTGGATTTCTCTCCACAAAATGTCTGGTTCCAATGTCAAAACATGCGCAAGAAAATTTGTGGTTTCCTGGATTCTGTTAGAGAATCTAACAACAATCTAACAAATTGTTGAGGTATCCGTGCCAAGACCTGCATAACTAGTAGTGCGCAAATAACCGGTCTTTAAGGGTCCTCTCCAGAGGACACAGACAACGTCGGTTGTAGCAAGTGTCTTACCGCGGTATGCTGGCTCCGCCGCGGCGGTCCATTTCCTTCCGGGCATACTCATGGGACAAAAATCAATTATGGAAACTAAAACAAAAATGAAACAAGAAAAACTCAGAGTGCGCTGGGCACACAAAAATCGTCGGAACCAGCCAGCGGCGTTGAGGGCCCAACAACTAGTGCGGTGGTTGCGGCTGCGAGGGTTGCTTATAGCGAGGTGGCCAGGTTCACCTCCATGTTTCCCAATAATAAATTGAACAGGCAAACTTTTTCCTACTCATCCACTGATCAACAGACTGGACAAGAAGGTGAGACACTTAGAGTGGTCTTATTAGACGGCCTTGAAAGTGAATTGCCCGGTATCTTTTAGCAAGGAGGACTTTCCTCCCTGGTGGAGCAAGACGCTGACGACTTGAAAGAGAAGATTAGGAGGGTTTTTAACGAATGCAACCAAACTAAAAACTTTGAAAATTACCGTGTATTATAAATGAATACAAAAAAGCCATTCAATATGCGAAACGCAAGTACTGCGAATCCATTGAATCCGAAAAGGATTTTTGCCAGGCTAAGCAAGATCCTTTCGAGAGACCACTCCTGCAGAACTCTTGTAAAAAGAGAGGATGGGGAGTGGGCTGAACCAGCAGAAAAATGTTTGACTATCCTGTTGAATAATCACTTTCTGGAAAATTCTATTACCCCACGTGACATTGTCGACACGAGTCGACAAGTAAGGCTACTCGATTTTTCCCTGAAATCTATTCTGTCAGTTGACAAGATCTTCTGGATTCTCTGAAAGTGGAACAAGAGGTCGCGAATTTATTATAGCTGTTATTTGACATACCAAAGTACGCAATTCGTCAAATCCAAGAATTGAGAACCCAACTGAACGATATAGATGCTGCTTGGCTGTTTTAACCGCTGCCTCCCATAGGCCCACAAAATGCGGCGAACGAGGCGGTATGAAGCGCCACTCAAATCCATTGCTAATGCAGTAGTTATTAACTGCGCTACGATGATTTTCATTGAGGACTAAATTTCGTAAGTCGTTTAACTCGTTTCTAGCGCCTACAAAGTTTGTGGCGTTGTCTGACCAGATGCAGCTAGGTATGCCGCGCGTAGCGACGAAGCGTTTGAGAGCGCCTAAAAAGGCGTCAGTAGAAAGATCTTTTACTAGTTCTATCCAAATTGCCTTTGTTGAAAAGCAGATGAAGACACTCAGGTAACATTTTTGTGGAGATTTGTTGCGAATTTCAGACTTATAATAAAATGGGCCACAATAATCTACCCCAGTTATCATAAAAGCCCGTGTAGTCTGAATGCGCTCTTTAGGTAAGTCAGCCATGATATGCTCGAGAAGACGCGGTTTTGATCTACAACATATGATACACCTTCGTATGGCTCGGGCAGTAGTTTTCCTTCCTCCTATGGGCCAAAACTGCATGCGAAGAGAAGCAAGCAAAGACTGCGGACCTGCATGGTGGTACTTACGGTGATAATGTGTTATTATGGCGAATGTCAGTGGGTGATCCCTTGGAAGGATGCATGGATGACGTGCTTCAAAGCTGAGCGTTGAATGTCTTAGTCTGCCACCTACACGAATAAGGCCAAATCATCTAAAAATGGCGACAGCGAAGCGATGGGGCTTGAGGCGTGAACAAACTTATTGTTTTTCAAAGCCACATACTCGGACCACAACTGCGCCCTTTGAACGATGCGAATCAACAATTGTATACCGCGATGAATATCCTCAAACGTGAGTTGCGAAGTTCTTGGTGAGATTCTGCTTGTTATAAACTTGTTTACATATCCAAAAATACGTTGCATCTTGCCAAACGAATTTATGTACTTAAAGGATAGTGTTAAGTCGGTTCGATCATTTGACAAGAGCAACACCCTTTGTCGAAGTTCTATAATTTTAGTTTTAGGTGCGCAAAATTGGGGCCAATTGTTGTCAACTTCTCGCAAGAACGAAGGCCCGTGCATCCAAAGTGGAGATTGTGAAAGTGTCGTTGGTGAGGCTCCCTTCGACAAAATGTCAGCAGGGTTTAATTCTGTAGGAATGTAATGCCATTGCATACCCTCTGTAAGTTGCTGTATCGCGCTTACCCGGTTAGCAACAAACACATTAAATTTAGATGGCTCTTCACGCAGCCATGAAAGCACAATCGATGAATCCGACCAACAGTGAAAGCGGCCGGCGAAAAGTTTCATTTTGAATATCCCATTTACTAATTCCGCAAGCAAGGCAGCAGCGCAGAGTTCCAGTTTGGGTATCGTAAGTATCTTCAATGGAGCGACGCGAGCTTTGGAACACAGTAGATGCACTTGCGCGCGGTCATCCATTATCGAACGAATGTAGATACAGGCACCGTACGTTTCGATACTTGCATCACAAAATGCATGAATTTCGACGGTGGCTCCAGGCTGCAGTACGTACCGAGGGAATGATAAATGCTGCACTTCGACGAACTCGTTGCGAAATGTAGACCAAGCAGTGTTCAGTGAGTGCGGTAAGCCTTCATCCCACTCCAGCTTATCCCTCCACATGCGCTGTAAAAGAATTTTTCCTCTGGTCAAAGTGGGGTCAATGAGTCCAAGCGGATCATAACAACGAGCTAACGTAGACAACGCCGATCGCTTGGAGTTTTTGCAACATTCAGGTTGCGACGTAAACGAAAATAGCAGATTGTCATCAAACGGCTTCCAGATCAAACCCAATGCCTTGGTGATGTCGCTGCCGTCATTAAACTTAAGCAAGTCTTATTTATCAGCATCAGGAATATTACGAAGAACATCTGGACTATTGGAACACCATTTCCTTAGCTGGAAGTTACCTCGAGCGAGAATATTCGTTGTTTGTCGTTTGATTTCTTCTACTTCTTCCAAAGTATCGCCACCACTTATCAAGTCGTCCACGTAAAAGTCTCGAATGATGGTTTGCGAACCAAGTGGATAAACTGAGGATTCATCCGACGCAAGTTGGTGCATTGAACGAATCGCTAGGAATGCTGCAGATTTAGTTCCATATGTTACAGTGTCTAATTTATATATATTTAAGTCATCTTCAGGAGAATCACCCCACAATATACACTGGAGCATGCTATCCGGTGGATAGATCCGGACGCATCTATACATTTTGCAGATGTCTCCAGTGAGTGCAATCGGAAACGTACGAAAACGAATTAAAATATTGAAAAGTTTGGGCTGAATTGTTGGCCCAGTCATGAGTAAATCATTAAGTGACAAACCCGAGGTTGTAGCTGCAGAACCGTCAAAAACAACTTTTAATTTGTTGTAGTACTTTCGTCTTTAATGACGCAATGATGCGGCAGAAAATATTTGCACTCATGGATGGCAGAGTTTGGAACTAACGACATGTGATTGAGGTCACGATACTCTTTCATGAATGCACAATATTTCGCCTTGAGCTCAGGATTACGTACGAGTTTTCTTTCTAGGTTTTGAAATCGGCGTCGAGCTTGTGAGTACGACTCACCTAACGAATTTAAATTTAGCTTTGTTGGCAGGCGAACCGAATATGCGCCTGAGGCTAAACGAATGAAATTTTGCTTGAAATGCAACTCACAGTCAAGCTCCTCTTTAGAATTTTTAGAAATCGGTTCAACGACATGATCGATCTCCCAAAACTGCCGGACTAAATCATCCAGCCGATCATCAATACTGATATCTGTAGTTGAGCTGTGACTTGCTACGAATGTTGAAAGTTTGGGGGCTTGTTGCTTACCGCCAGACAGAACCCAGCCAAGACGAGTTTTTTGAAGTAATGGTATTTCAGGTGCTAATTGAATCTGTCCTACGCAAAGTAGCTCATAGAAAAGTCCTGCTCCGATGAGCAGATCGATACGCTGGGGCACGTTAAAACCAGGATCAGCTAGTTGAATGTTTGAGGGTATGTTCCAATTAGCGATGTTTATTGAAGCCACTGGTTGACTATCGGTAATTGTTTTCACCACAACAGCAGTGATATTTGTACAAAAATCTGAAGTCCGCGACTTCAGAACTATATCAACGGAGCACCCATCAGTCGAAAAGCTTGCATCTCCAATGCCGGAGACTGCGACCAATGATTTCGTTCTAGTAAGCTGTAGCTGGTTAGCGAAACGAGTTGTAACGAAGTGAAGCTGCGAGCCCGAATCTAGGAGGGCGCGGCAAGGTACGAAGGTTCCAGCACGATTCTTAATTAGAACAATTGCAGTGGCGAGAAGCACAACATCAGGAGAAGGAGTATGTGCATGGGACGTGACAGATAATGATGCAGTCCTAGCATTCGATTCAGAAGTAGTGCAAGGTGCTTGGCACTGAGTAGCTGGTGAAATGGATAACCGATCAAAATGTAACAGTGTATGATGCTTCGCTTGACAGCTGCGACAGGGTCCCGATTTGCAGTCACGAATCTGATGACCTTTCTTCAAACAATTAAGACATAGGTTGAGCCTTTTAGCTTCTTTCTGGCGTAGATTTGGCGACAAATTGACGTAGCGTTGACAACGGTAAATTACATGTTCGGGGGATTCGCAAAATACGCAACTACCTACTGAGCTATTCGAAGCAACAAAAGATTTTCTTGGATTTGTACTCACGCTTTTGATGACTTTTACCGGAATGCTAGCTTGTGTCTGCAATGCATATTCGACGTTTTCGAGTGTACGACAGCGTTTTTCTAAAAATCCAGCTAGTTGGTTCCAAGAGGGTAGGTCGTTGCTTGCCGAATTCTCCTCCCATTTAGCTTGCGTCACCTTGTCTAACCTTTGCACTATCAACTGAATGAGGATGTTATCGGATATTTGTTCCTTTGAGCCGATAGATTGTAGAGCGCGCATGTGCGCGATTGCCTTGTCTGTCAATGCCCGCAACGTGTATACGGACGAATACACCTTGTCCAACTCAAATATTCCCCTGATGTGTGCCTGAAAGATAAGACGTTTATTATCAAATCGTTTTTGTAAAAGTTCTAATGCAATTTTGTAGTTAGTGTCGTTTATCTCGAGTGATCCCACGGTGTCCAGGGCAGCACCACTAAGGCAAGACCGCAAATGTTGAAGCTTGTCCACTTGTGTCAGTTCACTGTCTTTGTCGATTACAGATGTGAACATTGCGTAAAAATGTGTCCACTCCGTGTAAGCCCCACTAAATTTGGGCAACGTTCGTAGTGGCACACGCGAACGATTTGCGTTTACAATTATGGACTGTGTGTCCGCGGTGTTCATCCGAAAAGTTGAGCAATGTTGTGAAGTACTGCGCTTCCCGGTCTCCCGTTGCAGAGTGGCTCTGAGATTGACTAGCGTGGTATCGAATTTGGAAGGTACTACTGTGTCCAAAAAATAAGGTGACATTGTATTTATTTTGAAAATTCTTTATTTATTCTTCCAAATCAATTTCATCCCCTTCAAAGTAATCCCCTCCCGACACAATGCACTTATGCCAACGTTTTTTCCAATTTTCGAAACACTGGTTGTAGTCACTTTCCGGGATGGCCTTCAGTTCCGTCTTCGTTGCGGCTTGAATCTCCTCTATCGTGTCAAAACGGTGTCCCCGGAGCGGTCTTTTGAGCCTGCTGAACAGCCAGAAGTCGCACGGTGCCAGATCAGGTGAATACGGTGGTTGCGGAACGATATGGGTTGAGTTTTTGATGAAATGATCACGAATTACGAGTCCAAAAAATTCAATGTTTTCGGTACCAGTCGAGATTTGACGCGCTTGAGGCCCAAAACATCCTTCAAAATGGTATTGACTGAGCCTTTCGATATGCCAACATCATCAGCAAGGTCTCTAATCGTTAATCGACGGTTTTTCAACACCAAATCTTTGATTTGTTGGACGTGAGCTTCGTCAGTTGAGGTTGATGGTCGCCCAGGACGCTCTTCGTCTTCGACACGTTCACGACCGGCTTGGAACTCACTATACCACTTGTAAACATTTTTTTTAGACATAGCCTCATCACCAAAGGCTTTCTGCACCATCCTCAACGTATCCGAAAATTGATTCCGCAAACAATATTTAATGCAAATTCTTTGCTCAACAAATTTCGACATTGCAAAAAACGAGAAACTCACTTTTAGCAGCTCACAAAACGACGCGTATCTCAAACAGTAAATGAATATTTCACATGAAATTTGACATAGATGTCACTCACAGTACTACCAACCTAAAAAAAAAAAGAATTCTTCTAATCCTTCAAAGCGCGCAGTTTAAAATCAAATGTCACCTTATTTTTTGGACACAGTAGTAGGTCACTGGTAATCGACTCGAAGTCCAGTTCCTCCAAACTTGTGTGGGTGACCGAAAAACTGGATTTCAGCTCCACCAATAATTCCAGTATTGCGTTGAGAGCATATTCATCCTTACTGTGCAGATTATCAGGATCCAAGTCGGTGGCTATACTTTCAAGGCGATTAAGTATAGCTTTCGATTTCATCTTCAGAAATGTCACTCGGCCCATAGGCGGACCTATAGTCGGCCCATTGGTTGGACCAACATCACACATATCGTCTCTTGCTGGTGTACCAGTAGCCGGGCTGAATGGCATGGCGAACAATTAGGTTAATTATAACGCTGCGCGACACGTATAAAAAAAATAGGTGCGTTATACTCGACGACAATGTTATACGGTAAATAAATGCACCGTATCTAACTGGCCGGAACAACTGTTTTAATAAATTTCGACACCGGTTAATAAGTTTATTGCACTTTTTACAGGTCCTATTTTGCTGCCTTATGTACTCCGCACTAAGTACACAACAAAAAAAAATGCTCGAAACCGCAACGGGAAAATATGCACTTTAAATTATTTAATTTAAATTATTAAATTAACGCGAAAAAAAACACGGCGATCACGTCGGGGTCACCAAATGTTGAGCTTCCAATATTTTTTGGTAGCTATGTGTTGCGAAATAAAAACTAGGTTTTTTTTAACACGTTATAATTTGTACTTTAATTTATTGCGTGGCCGTGTTTGTAACAAGTTCAACTGCTAATGCTAATTTGCGAATATTTGCACGTATATATATATGTGCATATGTAACTGTATTAGGCAAGCGAAAGGAGAAGTAATGTTATGTATATGTACATATCTTATGCTAAGTAAATGCCTGCGTATACTTTGTATTTTTGTATGCCGTTAAGTGAAAAGGAATATTGTAAGGAATGTATAAAAACTGATAAATAATATAACATGACATTTTAAGGTGACCAGCTAACATAACATTTTAAGGTAACCAGCTTATGGCCGAAATTATAAATATTGGCTATAGTTAAAAAGTTAGTTTGTAGGTTGTAGAACGGGATTAGCTGCTGCTCCGAACACCTCCTTTAAACCTCCTGGCTTTGACGATATTTTGCCTGTGATGCTTCAGAAAACAAGTGCCTTAGTCCTTAGGCTGTCCTTCAAGAAATCTACTTGGCGTGTATCGGTCTTAATCACGTCCCTGGGAACTGGAAGAAAACGAGAGTTGTTTTCATACCCAAAACAGGGAGGCGGGGTCACGACACGGCCATGGACATAAGGCTTATAAGTCTTACCTCATTTATTTTAAAGGTGTTTGAAAGATTGATTCATTATCATATCCGAGAGCACATCGAAGCCAACTTATCTCCAGCATAACATGTTTATCTGAAAGGGAGATCCACGGAGTCCGCCTTACGCGAGGTTATAGGTAATGTGGAGAAATCTCTGGAGGGCAAACAATTCACTTTGGCGGTCTTCATAAATATAGAAGGTGCTTTTAATAAGATCAGGGCAGAGTCAATTATCATGGCATTAGACATTAGACAGACTAGAGGGTTTTTTTTTCTTTTTTCTTTCTCTTTGTTATAGGCGTTGTGGTAGTCAAGTGGTGTTCTGAATCCAGGCTAAGCCTATTTGTCTCCATCCCCTCTCGCCGCGGCACAACCAGTATTACTTCGCGGGGAGGGAAGGCGATTAGTCGCCGTTGCTGAGTCACAGTCTTTCCAGACGCCTCATCTCTTTCATAATCTCGTCCAGTAAATCGCAAGCCGCATTCCACTGTTCTTTCGAGCGCAGCATGTTATGTAGGAATGTTTCCGGCGAAGTAGGTTCTTCAAAGGTTCTATAGAGTCTTTCTTTTGCAGAACGGAAGCGCGAGCATGTGAAGAATATGTGGTAACGTCCTCTGGTAATGTCTCCATCGCCGTAGTCGCAATAAGGATTGTCGTCGTATTTAAACCTATACAGATATGCTTTGAAGCATCCATGTCCACTCAAAAACTGGGTCAGGTAAAAGTCCCCTTCTCCATGTGGCCTCTTTAACCAAAGCTTAAGGTTGTGAATGCATCTGTGTCTCCAACACTCTTTGGCCGAGTTGTCCCAGCTAGTTTGCCACTCGTCGATGCAATTATCGCGTAACGCGGCCCGAGTAGACGGACTTATAGGTCGCTGTGCTCTCGCTATTTGGGCAGATATTACTAAGGCTGCATCATCGGACACCGTTTTAAACGCGCTACATACGCTTAGTGCGCACAACCGGTAGGTAGACTGTAGAGCTCGAAAGTATGATACATGATCCGTTTTATTCGCCCAGATTGGAGCACCATACAAAATTTGGCTTTTCCCGACATTAGCCAGAAGCTGATGGCGAATTTTGTGTTGGTCCTCGTACATTTAACATCAGCCTCGAGAGCGCCGTCGTGGTGGTGGATGCTATGTCTAGCTTATTTTGGGCTAGCCAAGATTGCACGCTGAAAACCGCATGTATCGCATTGTTGCGGATATCGTTTAGATTTTTCGCCGTTACCACAACGGCAATGTTGTCAGCAAAGCCAATTATCTTGGTTCTTTCTGGAATCCTGGCACGGAGAACACCGTCGTACATTATATTCCACAGCAATGGCCCGAGAACCGATCCCTGTGGGACGCCACTTGTTATTTTAACTTTTTTTCGTCCCTTTGAACCATAGAATTCGGCCATCGAAATAACTGCGCAATATTCTCCTCAGGTACATGGAGACCCCAATTCGCTCTAGGGCGTCTAAGGTTTTCGCCCAGTTTGCAGAGTTGAATGCATTTCTGATGTCTAGGGGGATAATCAGGCAGTACTCTTTGGTGCCATTTAGTCAGCGGGTGCCGCTGATTGCTTTCGTTGCAAGATGGATTGCTGAAGATTCTGCATCTATCGTTGACTTCCCCATTTTAAATCCGAATTGATTTTCGGACCGGCCTCCCTTTGATCTGACTTCCGCGTCTAGTCGATCGGGTAAAATTTGTCGAGCACCTTACCCGCAGAGTCGGTTAGACATATTGGTCTGTAGCTCGACGGCTCCTCCGCTGATTTAGCTGGTTTTGGAAGCAAAATTAAATTTTGGCGCTTCCAAATTGACGGAAAGGTGCCCTCCGAAAGCCAACTATTGAATAAGTTGCTAAACACTTTAATGTGTTGTTCGATTGCTAGCTTCAAGCATAAATTTGGCACTCCATCCGGTCCAGGGGCCTTTGAGTCTGCGAAACTGCTTGTAGCCCTTATTATTTCTTCCTCTATAATGAAGTCGAATTGGGGACACCAAACGTTTATGTTTTGGAAATAGCGTATCCACGATTTTAGCCATGAAACATGGGCACATAGGCGCTGCGGATTTGCTGCTCTTAAGCTTTTTGGCTACTATCCTGTATGCGCAACCCCACGGCTGTCTTTCGGCGTCATCGCAAAGTTCCAAAAAGCTGTTTCGCTTACTCTCTTGTATAGCGTATTTAAAAGCTTTTCTTGTAGAAAGTTTACTCTCCCTCTAGACCTTTGGAATTTCCTTCTTGCCTTTAGGCATTCCTTACGAAGCATGGAAATTTTCTCATTCCACCAGTAAACAGCACTTTGCGGTTTACATGCAGTTTTTCTTTTCGATGCATCACAGGCCGCTGTAATATTCCTCATTACGCATTTAGCCATGTTGTTGGCGGAACCCGAACAGAAAGCGTTTTGTAGAATTATCTTAAACACTTCAGTATCAAGCGTGTTGATCTTCCAACCAGATGGCTGCCGAGTAGAGACTGAATGTTTGTTGCTAGTTTTTGTGTCACACCTGAACTAGCAAACGTTAGGTCGATGATCGACCAAAATTCGTTGCGACTAAAGGTGTGCTGCGTACCAGTATTGAGAAGGGCTACGTCTAAATATGCTATATTTTCGAGGAGGATTTTCCCTCTAGCGCTTGTTCTTGGGCAACCCCATTCCTGCGCACAGGCATTGAAGGCGCCAGCAATAAAGAATTTATTCCTACTCTCAGCGTCGATAACCGTCTTCAAGACATTCTGCGTATAGGTATCAATCGGAGCGCTGGGTGGTATATAGACACTATAAATATATAGGTCGTTTACTTTGGCGCAGATAAATCCCGATTCCCTAATGTCGTCCGTCATGGTATTTGTCTGGGTTTTGCAGCACCAAATAGCCGGTTTTCGGCTGGTGTCTTGCAGTCAGTTTGATGCCTTTGGCTTGTAAGGTTCGCTGAGTACCGCTACATCAACGTTAAGTTCCAATGATTTAAGTTGAGTTGTAAAACTTTCATTATTTCCTAAGATTTTGTAAGGCTTCGAGATAAATAGGGCATTCGCTACTCCCAGTGTAATGACCAATATGGGTAGCATTATTTTTAATGCATAATAAGCATTATGGGGAATCGGTGCACTTTTTAGAAAGGTGACCTTTTTCACCACACTTAAAACGAGCGTCTTTGAAAGCGTCATTCCTCGTACAATATCTGGAAGTGTGCCCAGGTCCAAGGTACTTGAAGCATAGCTGGGGTTGAACTTTTTTACGAATGCGACAAACAACCCAACCTATACGTATTTTCCCGATGCTAATTAGTTTCATCCCACAGTCCGTAGGTAGTGTCACAGAAGTTGTTTGGTTGCCACCGTATGCTTTACGCAAAGATCGAATGTTTGACGGCTCTAGGTTAACATTAGCGAGGATGTCATTAACGGCTTGACAGATTTCGTCATGAGTTGTAACATCATCAATGTCACGGATTTCCAACTGTGTGATATCTGTGAGTTTTTTCACCCCTGCTTTTCCACCTAAAATTTGCCCCACTGCATCTTGAAATTTAGAGGTATTTTTCTCAAAATACTCGCTAAGTTGAAATAGCAGATCTCCCTGAGCCGTTTTTCGGATTTTGGACTAGAAGTGCAAGAACCTATCTGTCTCTGGATCTTGTCCCTGCTTGGCTGCACCACTAGTTTTGAAAATGCTAAACAAAGGTGGGGTTAAGGTAGTAGCATACGCCGATGACTTGGTCCTAAGGGTAATGGGGGTGGTTTCCCTCAGTCATGCCTGAGATTTAGGAAAGGTTACTGGTTGCACTCAGTCGCTAAGCTGCAGTTTCGGCCTCCGAGCCAACTCTGACAAAACGGAGCTGGTGCTATTTACCAGAAAATATAAACCTCCGCATGTTATACTTCCCAAATTAAACAACCACGTTCTCCCATTTTAATCGAAATTTAGGTATCTTGGAACGATACCTGACTCCAATCTCCATTGGAAGCTACACATTGAAAATCGGGTAAAGAAGGCCAGTATAGCCATCTGTTAATAGAAATCTATGTTCAGCAAAAACTGGGAACTCTACCCACAGGTCGTGCCGGGGATGTACAACGTAGTGGTTCTGCCAATTTTAACGTATGGATGCCTGGTTTGGTTGAAATCTCGTCGGAAGGGCTATAGTATCACTAAACTGGGGAGGGTGCAAAGGACTGCATGTATTGCAGTTTGTTTATGTACACAGAGAATCGGCTGCCACATTATCTATCCAAAATTGTTATTAAGAAAGAAGTCTTCTGGATTAGAGATTTAAAGAACTTGTTTAGTAAAAACGATGTCATCTGGCGAGATAACATACAATCAGAAAGCTGGATAGAAGATGCAAAATTGCTTTTAACAAACCACAACCAGGCAAGAAATAATGTGTACATACAAAAAGCCTTAAGTACTTCTAGGATATAAAAGGAATAAGGTTGGTCATAAGGTCTGGTTTATTTAAAAAAATATGACATAGAATCAAGCATGTGGATAATGAGGGCTAGAAGTGACATGGTAATTTTAAATAACAACAGATTTGACACAGAAAATAAAACTTGCTCAATGTGTAATTTAGGCGAGCTTGAAAACATAGCACATTTCCTGGTACGCTGCCCATATTAAGAGAATATAGAAAAGTCTTTTCCGGAAAATTTACCTTAAAAAATTCGCAACTAATTGAGATTCTTAATTGGGAAAATGATGATTGGGATACACTTTTGCGTTTCATAAAATACGCCTCTAGATACATTGATTACCTAATAAAAGGGTTTAACTTTACTACTCATCGACTTTTAAGTTCTTTCCATCGCAGCTCAAAGTGCAATCAGGTTAAAGGAGGTTGGCCTCTGGAGGTAATCCCTCAAGGGACATGGTAGCATTTTACATCAACAGCTCTTGTTGGCAGTAGATACCTTCTTATTGTAGGTCTCATAATGGTATCAAAACAGCACTTTATTGCTACTTGGGAGCTCCAGTGCGGTACTTCAGTCATTTACCTTAACTTTAATCTTATGTACATATAATCTATTCAATAAAATATATTATAATTTTCAATACAAAATGGACAACAGCGTAGCACTTACAAAAGTTGGTAGAAGTAATGAAAAAAACCCCAGACGTAGCCAGAGGAATAGAAAGTTTCGGCTTAACTAAAACACAGAGCAGAACTGTGGGACGAGTTCGCCACCGAACTTAAGGCCATTGGTCCTCCAATGCGAAGTGGATACGAGTGGACTATGGTAAGTGTCTAAGATTATGAAGTTATTTAAACTATGTCATTTGAATTACCCTGTCTTTTTCCTTTGCTATTGTCTATTCTTTATTTTGCTGTTTAATGTTCGCCCATTTGTCGCTCTCTTTTAATTTGGACGTGGAATAAAGTGGATGTGCTATAAGCTAAGCTCAAGATTTTTTACTAAACAGTAAGAATTAACTTACTTTGTGAAACCGTAACTTTCTACTTGCTTGCTCTACCTGCAAAAATCAGTCAATCCTACAGGCTCCTCATTCGGAAGAAATATGGAAAGTGAAAAAGAAAATTACGCGGAAAGGCCCCTGGTAGAGAAACAGTCCGGAGCCCAAGACATCATTTGCCGTAAAATTGCCAAATAGCAGAAATAGCTGGATATACTAGAAAATTGTACGAGAAAAAAGAGAAATTAATATTATTGGAAATAAAAGAGGAAAGGAAAAAGGAAGAAAATTTAAATGCTTTATATTTTTCAGAAACTTTGTTTATTTTTTAGTTTAGACCACAAAGAAGTAAGGTAAATAGTTTTGAATTTATTCAATAATTCATCCTACAACAAAACATCGGCAAAACATCAATGGTATTTTCATTGATTGGGTCTAATGGTACATAGGATTCAGTAAAAATTTCAGCTTCATCTGGATCCCTGATTCTAAATTTCTTACAAACGTTGTGTAAAGCACAGCATATGTGTATAAGTGTTGCCAGTTTAGCAGGATTGAATCGCATTTTTCGATCACTGAATACCCATCAAAAGTGGCATTTCAGAACTGGAATCATGCGTTTAACCACGTTTCCAGCTTTCGCGTGCTGCTTGTTGAATATTTTTTGCTTGGCGGAAGGGTGTCTGTAAATAAGGACTGAGTGGATATCCAGAATCACCTGCAAGTGAGTGATTTTTTAAAATAGCAATGTAATAACATTGATTTTATTGTTAGAGTTGTGATCTCCACGTTGATGCATGTCCTCTAAATATAATTTTAACGAACTATTGTTCCACACGAATGAATCGTTGTAGAACCAGCAAATCTCGCATCCATAAACCGAATGTTCATTTCATTCAAATTTATTATTATCATTACAAATTCTTTTTCAATGTTAAAGTAATTATTTCTTAAAAACTCACAATCATCGCATTTATGCTGAAACTCCCTTTTCTATTCAGATAAAGGTGTTTGTTTCCAGTGGGGACATAAATTGCAATCACATTTGGTATTCCCGATCTAGAGAAATGTTTGCTCCTTGCTTGTTGCTTCTCCTCTTCAGTCATTTCTGTGCTTATCCAGACACTGCAAATTTCAGTTTCCAAAATGGATAGTATCATCTTTAAAATAAACGAAACTATGGGCTGAGCAAAACCCAACTGAAATTCATTACCCACTGGTTGTTGGTAACTGTCATGTGCAAAAAATCTTAGCGCACAGCACAATTTTAGCATTGGCATTGGCATTATAGATGATGACTGGCGGAAATGAAATTTATCCTTAATTTTGTCCAGCACAAAAATAAATGCGTCCTTCTTATTCTTCTTCTTCTTAATTGGCGCGATAACCGCTTACGCGATTTTGGCCGAGTTTAACAAAGCGCGCCAGTCGTTTCTTTCTCGTGCTAACCCACGCGAGTTGGACACACCAAGTGAAGCCAAGTACTTCTCCACCTGACCTTTCCAACGCAGAGGAGGCATTGATTTTCTCTGCTACCACCAGCTGGTACCGCATCGAATACTTTCAGAGCCGGAGCGTTTTTATTCATTCGGACGACGTAGCCGCTGGGTCTTTATTCGCTGTGCTATGTCTATGTCGTCGTAAAGCTCATACAGCCTATCGTTCCATCGCCTGCGATATTCGTCGTCGCCAACGTGCAAATGTCCAAAAAGTCTTTTGGAGAGCCTTTTAAAGTATTAATTTTGTTCGTCGAAAGAGGACTTTACTACTCAGTTGCCTACTTAGTACAAAATAGAACTTGGTGGCAAGAGAATTTTTACGTTGGAATTCTAGGCTGTCATTGTTATAGGTGTTAATGCTGGTTCCTCAATATACGTAGTCTTTTCTTCTTCGTGTTAATTGGCGCTGAAAACGCTTACGCGATATTGGCCGACATTGTTGTCGTTTACAACCGCGAAATTATAACTGTCAACAATGTAGTGAGTGCCAATACGCGAGTGCGCCGACTTTTTGTTTGAAGACAGGAAGTACTTCGTTTTGTCCTCTTTCACCACCAGACCCATTCCCTTTGCCTCTTTATCCAGTTTGGAGAAGCCAGAACTAAAAGCGCGGTTGTTAAGGCCGATGATGTTAATATCATCGGCATACGCCAACAACTGTACGCTCTTGTAAAAAATTATGCCTGAGCGATTAAATTCTGCGGCTCGTACGAACTTTTCCAACATCAGGTTAAAGAAGTCACACGACAGCGAGTCACTCTGTCTGAAACCTCGGTTGATAACAAATGGCTCGGAGAGGTCCTTCCCAATTCTGACGGTGCTGCTGGTGTTGAGCAACGTCATCTTGCATAGCCGTATTAGTTTTGCGGGGATACCAAATCCAGACATCGCGGAATATAGGTGACTCCTTTTCGTACTGTCGAATGCAGCTCTGAATTCGACGAAAAGATAGTGTGTGTCGATTCTCCTTTCATGGGTGTTTTCCAAGATTCGGCGTATTGTGAATATTTAGTCAATGGTAGACTTTCCAGCCAGCTCTAAAGCCACATTGATAAGGTCCAATCAGTTGGTTGGTTGTGTGCTTCAACCTTTCGCACAATACGCTTGCTAGAACCTTATAGGCGATATTTAGAAGACTAAGTCCGCGGTAATTGGCACAGATTGCGGGACCACCGTTCTTATGGATTTGGCAGAGCACAATTAAATTCCAATCGGCAGTTTGTTGTCCTTTAGCAGCGTTATCGTTATTCTCACTTCGTCATGGTCGGGTAGCGGAACGATAATTCTGTCGACAACGAGATTGCCCTGGATGTCAGTCACCAGATCGCCGTCTTTGTTCTTACAGGAACCTTACTCAACCGAAGATTCACTACGAATCTACAAATGCAAATATGGAAGTATATATCTAAAAGGAATATTTTGTTTAAAAACATGCTTGTTTCTTTGAATCGATTATCTTCACTAAATATGATACTTACACTGCAGTTGGAAGATTCATAGGATTGGAGTAATATCTTACGGAACGCCTCGGACGAAGAAGGTGAACTCGTGATTCCACGTTATAACTATCTTCGATGTAAAGATTAGAGTTGTTAAACATTTCCGCTCTTTCAATTTAAGTTCATATAAGTGCCACTCACAATGAAAATTTTAATTGTGTGCCCGAAACCGTTCACTTCGGCGCATTTGTTCGCTTCGCAAGTGACAATATCAGCCTTAATAACTTTGGACATGTTATTCTTCACGGTAGACTTTGCGAAGATACCTTGGGGAAAATTACGTATTGCGGCTCTGTTGGAAAATCGGTCATTGATTATGACATCTGTTCCTTTGATATGCTGTCCTATGTACACAATTTTAGTATAGGCAACGAAGAATACTCAGATCATATGCCCGTAGCTATTACTCTAAAAACCTCATTTTGTGTGAGGGAGACGGACGATTTATTTTCACCCAAACTGGTCTGGAGGCCCAACTTAGCTGAGAAATACCGGGAGTTAATTGTAGCCACGTGCGATAATGAATATGTGCACTCGAAGATATCTATCGATGAAATAGTTTCCATTTTGGTTAACTAAATTAAACGAGCTGTAGATGTAAAGCCAAAACCGTTGGATTTCTCTCCAAAAAATGTCTGGTTCCAATGTCAAAACATGCGCAAAAAAATTCTCTGATCATCACGGATGGCTATAACGTGCACAGAAAGAATCGCCAGCGAAGCAACGGTGGTGGCCTAGCGTTCATAATTCACCACACAATGCAGTATTGTCTCATCGATGAAGGCATCGACCGCAGGGACAGCACCTTAGAATGTCAAGATATAGCTGTCCGGTCAGGCGATGCCGAACTCGACATCTTTAATATACACATACCCCCTGTCACCCGATGTCCGGCAGGATATCACCCTCAAATTGGTGCGCTTGTCAGAGGTGAAAACCGATCGGTAATAGATGACCTTAATGCGTATCACGATCTTTGGAATTCAAGCCTACCAAACTATCGTTAGGGACAGCACTTGGCAAAGCAGGTAGACGACCAAGATAGTGAACAATTGCAGCCGCTCGCCTGCCATTGCAATAGCTAGCGCTGGTCTGATAACCGATCCGAACCACCGATCCTATATTAACTTTAACAAAGCTAATTGGGCCAGCTCCGCGGAATTCACCGAAGACACCTTCACCGCTCTTCCCATCCCCACCGATGTGCGCACAGGCGAAGGCGCATTCCACAAGGTGCTCATAGCTGCTGCGGCTCGCTTCATCCCCGCTGGAAGGCTCAAGAGCATACGTCCTAATATCCCAGCCGAAGCAGCAAGTTTAGCAGATGAGCAAGACCCCCTACTCCAGGTCGATCCCGGGGATCCCCGCATAAGGGATTTGGAGATCGGGCAACTGGTAGATCAACACAAGCGGACACAATGGGTTGAGCACCTGAAGACCTGAAATTTCACTACTGGTGTGAGTAAGCTCTGGCCCACCGTAAGACCCCTGTCAAACCCGACGAAGCACAACGACAAGGTGGCCAGCACCTTTAACGGTTGCACTTCGTTGGACCCGAAGAGATGCGCGAGCTATTTTAGCCGAGTTTTCATACTGCATCCTCCGGCCGACAGAACCAAGCGTCGTGTTACCAGACTGCTGTACAAGCTGACGAACGATGGTGCGCCACTTACTTTCTCCAGTAATGAGGTTCAGGGGGACATAAACAAATCAAAATCATCTAAAGCTATTTGCCCTGAAGGACTGAACACACTGATGCTGAAACATCTGGGACCAATGGGAGTAGGATTTCTCACAAGGGTCTTCAATATGTCCTTGGCCACTCTCGTTATCCGTGACAAGTGGAGAGCAGGGAGAGAGAGACTACTGAAACCTGGGAAACCCGCCAACCAAGGGGATCTTATCGGCCGATAATTCTCCTTTCCCAGTAGTGAAGACACTTGAAACCCTCCACTCTTCACAAAACACCTGGCCCAGCCCCACATCAGCATAGTTTCCGACGAGTGCACAGCACCACCACGGCACTCACCGTCATTACCGCCCAGATAAACCGTCATAAAAGCCCAAAACCCCCTCTGCGAGTAGCGTTGGACTTGAAGAAGGCTTTCTACACTGTCAGCCATACAACGCTACTACAAGATAATTATCAGTCGACACTCTCGCCAAGGCTGAAGAGGAAGTCCACCAACTATTTGAGCTGTCCTCACTCGTCAGTAATTTTTCGAGACCAAACTTCACAACAGAGCAAAATCAAGCAAGGTGTTCCGCAGGGTGGTGTCCCTTCACCCTTGCTGTTCAACTTCTATGTCTCGAAACTCCCCCAGCCCCCAGAGTGAGTCTTCCTAGTCTCATACGCTGACGACTGCACGATATGCCATCGATGGCCTCTGCTCCAAAGCGAACATCTACCTCACCGACCTTTCTCGCTTTTTCACTACAAGGAATCTACAACTTTCCCCCACTAAGTCCACGGCGACCCTCTTTATCACCTGGATAAAGGAGGTCAAACTACCTCTTAAGGTAAAAGTCGATGACACACCAATTCCGACGGTAAACAATCCCAAAATTGTGGGTGTAACCTTCGACAGTTTGCTCTCCTTCTCTGCGCACACAACCGCAATCTAAAGTCCTCAAATCGCCTGCCGGAAGCACTTGAGGCAAAGACAAAGAAATGGTGCTATCGACATATAAAGAAATTGGTCGGCCAGTTCTAAACTATGCTGCGCCTGTCTGGTCGCTGGAAAATGTAATTGAGCACAACAAACTGCTCAGCAAGCAGTTCCTGTTAGAGTGCTACCGCAGGATTCCCCCTTGCAAACACCTGCTCGAGCCAGAGCCGCCTCCCAGGCACGTCAGGAGACACCTATTAAACTACGCCGACGAGATCCAGGACAAAACTAACAGACATCTAGTGGACCAGACAGTGTTTAGACAGACATTAAACGACATGCACCAGGAGCTCGTTACCACCTTCTTCAGCTCCCGTCCACCGAATGCCGTAATCGGAGTCCAACTACCGCCTACAGCAGATGAAGAGCTATAGCTTCCCCGTGAAACCCGCGTATCCTTGGCACAACTACGTTCTGGATACTGAAGTGGAATTCACCCCGACATGCTAAACATATGGCCGGTATGTGAAGGCACCCCGCACGACACTAAGCACCTCTTCACATGCCCTATCTAACCCACTCACGTAACACCGTTCTCCCTCTGGACCCAACCTGTCGAAAAAGCTAATTTCCGGCCCCTACCTTTAGGTGAGCCAGACGAAGCCCGGTGATATACCCCACACTGAAGGGCCTTGTATTACTGATACAACAACAATAACAACTACAACAAGAGTCCCTGCAAAGTCGCTTAAGCATTCTTCGCCAATAGTAAACACAAACCCCAGTACATAAAACTTTTACAACCATTTCAAAAATTTGCTTTATCACACCAGTTTGGAAAATACCATTCACTGGACATTGCCTCCTGTTACCGACTAATTTTTGGGTACACTTTTTGATTTGTGCGAAAGGCGTTTTGTACTCAAAAACTCCAAAAAACGCGTCTGGGCAGGACAGGTTCGGCTATAAGCTCAACAAGTTTGCGTCAGAATGTTTTCTGTATGAAGCCCTCCGCTTGCTAAATTATATATGTATTTTGGAATAAACAGGTCCCTCGTTATTTTCGTTCTGCAGTTGTCGTTCTCCTCTTCAAGAAAGAAAATCCCGATTTAGTATCCAATTTCAGGGGACTTTCTTTACATGCCACAGTGTACAAAATATTTACCGGCATTATACTTAACCGAAAAAATGAATGGATCGATTGTAACAGTATCCTTAATGAATTTCAATCTGGGCTTTTATTCCACAATAGATACCATATTTAATTTAACAAGTATCATATTATTCCATTAAACTGTACGTCAAAGAAGGAAACATTTGCCTTTTTCGTCGATTTTGCTTACGCTTTCGACACTCTTCCTCGTAACATGGCATTTTACAAGCTTGCGATGCACGGCATGTCAACACATATGATCGAGATCACATGACTTTTATACGAGGGCAACACGAACCATGTTTGGTTTAATGACAACATTTCAGGAACTAACAGATGCCGAAACTGCCATAACGCCATATGGTTAAAATATATTAATAATCCAAGGATAAATACCTCAAAGAAACTAAAAATCTTTGAGGCAGCCTCTAGGGCCATCATGTTTTAGGGAGTGCAAGTTTGGAGGGTTGAAAGGTTAGAGCAAGTTGAGAAGCTTTAAAGCTTTTTTATTAAGAAAGCAATATTTTTGCCGTCCAACAACACATCGTCACAATTTTGAGACACCCTCCACCAGCACATGAGTTTTATCACGCGGTGCTTAAGACTACCAAAACCAAGGCTTCCACGTATCCTTGTTTAAGAAGCAATCAAATTAGGTGCTTACTGGGTAAAATAAATGTAGTTTTGACATGTCGCCATTATCAGAATTTTCTTCGGCTCATGTAATGGAGTTCATGCCTACACTACTAAATAAACTGATTGAAAAAGGATTTATTTTGTTCACTCAAAGAGCTCCTGTTACAAACTCACACGAACTTTACCCGCAACTTATACCTTTAAGTATGCCCTATTTTGATTATTTTATGAATTCTGTGCTTATGTCATAAGTCTAATTTTTCGAGCAAGAGGTGGCCTCCCCAACTTTAACGAAAGCACTTTAAAAAAAATACCAGTCTAACGGTTAGACGCGATAGAAGTGAAACCTTCCGTAAAACAAACTGAGAGAGAATGAGACGAAAGCAGCATTAGGGGCGGGATAATTATAGGTTCCTTATAATAGGACTATGAATAAGTTCCTTGCGGTTTTACAACAGATGGCGTAACTTGATTATTATTCCATCGATCCACATTTCCAAACATTCATTGGAGAGCTACTGTCGTAAGGCACAAACGTCAGTATAAGTTTTTTATTTGAAGCGTAAACAACAATATTTTTACCACACTTGAAAATGTCGAATTTCGTGCCAAATAATGTGTTTTTGCGGGGAATTCTTCTTCATTATTTTAATATGAAGAAAAAAGCAGCCGAAAGTCATTGTATCTTGGTGGAAGTTTATGGTGAGCATGCTCTAGCTGAGCGAACGTGCCAGAAGTGGTTTGCACGCTTTAAAAGTGGTGATTTGGCTTGGAAGACGAAGAACGCGAGGGTGCGCCGCCAAAGTTCATGGATACCGAATTGGAGGAATTGCTCGATCAAGATCCGGCTCAAACGCAAGAAGAGGTTGCAAAAACTTTGGGAGTTGATCAATCAACCATTTTCAAACGTTTAAAAGCCATGGGAATGATCCGAAAGGTAGGCCATTGGGTGCCGTATGAATTGAAGCCAAGAGACGTTGAACGCCGTTTTATGGCATGCGAACAACTGCTTCAACGGCACAAAAGAAAGGGTTTTTTGCATCGAATTGTGACTGGCGATGAAAAGTGGGTCCATTACGACAATCCAAAACGTCGGGCAACGTATGGATACCCTGGCCATGCTTCAACATCGACGTCGGCGCAGAATATTCATGGCCTGAAGGTTATGCTGTGTATCTGGTGGGACCAGCTGGGTGTTCTGTATTATGAGCTACTGAAACCGAATGAAACGATTACGGGGGATGTCTACCGACGACAATTGATGCGTTTGAGCCGAGCACTGCGAGAAAAACGGCCGCAATACGCCGATAGACACGACAAAGTTATTTTGCAACATGACAATGCTCGGCCACATGTTGCACAAGTGGTCAAAACATACTTAGAAACGCTCAAATGGGATGTCCTACCCCACCCGCCGTATAGTCCAGACCTTGCGCCATCCGATTACTATCTCTTCCGATCGATGCAACATGGCCTGGCTGACCAGCACTTCCGTAATTACGATGAAGTCAAAAAATGGATCGATTCGTGGATTGCGGCAAAACCGACCGAATTTTTCACAAAGGGAATCCGTGAATTGCCAGAAAGATGGGAAAAAGTAGTAGTAAGCGATGGACAATACTTTGAATATTAAATTTGTAACCATTTTACGTCAATAAAGTTTCAAATTTCGAAAAAAAACCGCACGAACTTATTCATAGTCCTATTAATATTGCTATAAAGTTCATATTTTATTTTCTTCATTTTATTATTATTCATCCTCAATGTTTTCAATTTCAACAAATGATACGAGTGGCTTATGATAGCTAAAATATGATACAAATGCTTTGGTTTCGATGTTGTCAACATATCTTTGAAATACCGCGTCAATTGTTGTTTTTGATCGTGTTGTCGATTCAGTGCGATTGTTACACATTTTTACATTGAATGTTGTATTGAGAAAGTCAATTGAAGGAACCGCTGTGTCCAATGCAAAATTTACGTTGAAATCACCTCTTAAAATCATTGGAACTTTATCGTATCCGCGATACTTCTGGTGTATACTTTATTAAATTTTCGTGAATGAATTCCGTGATGCTATTTATTGATTTTGGTTCTCCGTCACCTTTGGAAAATGTGTAAACAGTAAGCAAACTTTATTCAAATATTTTCCCTCATTTTTGCATCAGTAAAATTAAACAAACGCCGTAGCCGAATGGGTTGGTGCGTGACTACTATTCAGAATTCACAGAGAGAACGTCAGTTCGAATCTCGGTGAAAACACCAAAATTAAGAAAAACATTTTTCTAATAGCGCTCACCCCTCAGCAGGCAATGGCAAAACACCGAGTGTATTTCTGCCATGAAAAAAAGCTCCTCATAAACATATCATAAAAAAAAAAATAACTGTATAAAAAAATTTTTTTTCTTGTGATTCGAACCAAGGATTTTGGATCGGAAGCTCACATTGCTAGTCGCTCGGCTACCGCGCCATGCTGTCGGCGCTGGCCTAAAAGTTATTTAGTTCGTCGCTACGTTTATATCAACATATAATATAACGCTTCGTAGCTAAATAACTTTTAGGCCAGCGCCGACAGCATGACGCGGTAGCCGAGCGGCTAGCAATGTGAGCTTCCGATCCAAAATCCTTGGTTCGAATCACAAGAAAAAATAAAAGTTATTTAGTTCATCGCTACGTTTATATCAACATATAATATAACGCTTCGTAGCCAAGAGGGTCGCTATTTCCGTTTCACTTTTTCTCAAATCACTCCCAACGATTCTAAAGAAGTTTTCACTTCAAAAATTCTTCTTCTGTGATCTGCCCATTGCAACTTTGGCGATGCCGAAAGCATATTTCACTTTATTGGCGCTTGCTAAATTGAAAGTTTTAAGATGATACGACAACTCTTTTTCATAAAACAGAAGTTCTTGGCTTGAAAGCAAACATCAAATTTGTGTATAAACAGGTGTTTGTTGATTGTGAAATATGTTGCTTATTGAAGCGAAAGAGGATGTCCCGACTGTCGTAGGAACGAATTTATGGAAGTCGTAGACGATGGGTGCGACCATAATCGGGATGTGGATGCACATTTATTTTTCAGTACAACTTGGTTAAGATTAGCCTTTTCTCTACGTTTTCAAGCTTTTATCGAAAATATAAGGGTTCATTTGAATATATTCAACTCATTTAAATTTAATTTATTTTCTGCATTTAATTTGATATAATAAAAAACATCTTCGATAAAAAATTGCGGGATACCAAATAGTTTTTCTTTGAGCAGTTGTAATTTTCGCCGCACTTCCCATACGACAAAAACAGGAAGTTGTCAATTTTTGTATATTCCCACATGGCGTATGACACATATGTCGCGCCTTCCACTCAAATACATATAATCTATTTTACTGTCAGTGAAACTCGTTGGCACAACGGTCGCAACGGACTTAATGTGACAGGTCTATAATAGGTGAAGCTACTGGTATAAACACACATTTGTTGGCAGACTAGCAAAGAGTTGCCAAACATTTTGGAGTACTTTGGAGTACACCCGGGCAAAATTGTTCTCGGCAACATTCGTTAGCATCTTTCGACATTTCTTTCATTCGTGCAGCCGTGATTTTTTTGAATTTTATAAATTGAAGAAATATATTAGTTTATTGCTATACCTAAATATGAATTACACACAAAAATGTGATCTAATCACAAGCACATGGTAATGCATTGGGGAGGCTACGAAATTTGACTCAGACGACTGCGATAAAGAAGAAATACTTTGAGGTTAGTATTTCCATTCTTGTAAAATGTGCACATATTATACAATTTTTAAATTATACTCCAATTAAGATTAGCAAATTCAGACGAGAAAGGTTCATCGTTGACTTGCAAGAGGGCCAAGTGGCAATGGATAAAGTAATAGAGAAAAAACAAATGTGTTTGCGGATCGTTCGCCATTTTAAACAAAGAGTTGCTGGTGCACGATCAGGAAAGCTACAAAAACTGCATACGACTATCAAATATCCAATTTGGTTACTTGCTATCGCTAATTGCAGATGATATGCAACGCTTTGATACTTCTATGAGAGAAGCGATTCCCGCATCAGAAAAATTGACAATGACGTTGTGATTTCTTTCTCAGCACAGGTAAGTTATTGTAAAAGAGATGTTGACATGGTATTGTTATGAGCAGTTATTTGTTTTCAGGGGAGTTTTACGTGAGTTTGGACTACCAGACACATTTATCCCAATCCTCAATTTGCAGGATAATACCCGAGGAAAGGAATAAATACATTTTAGAATATAATTTTAAATATTTCACAATTAGTGGCTTTTTTTCTTAAGTTCCGAACAGCAAATCAGAATGGGAGGCCATAGGCACAGAATTCGCACTTTAATGGCAACACACTTTCTTTTCAACTTTCTGTCCGTCACGCACTGACAGAGCTTTTTATTACAATTACAAAGAGACTAACAGTTTAATTTTATTTGCCCTGTAGTGCGATTAACGATTCGAAAATTGATATTTTTGTCTGCAGTATTTGCCGTTTGCTCTTATTTTTTAATGTAGCGACGATGACTATACGCTTGCTTGTCCGCTCACAATGCAACTAACTAGCTATCGTACACGTACGAGTTGTCAATATGTCGAGCGATGAAGAGGAATTTATTTTATTGAATTATCTTCCCCATCGCAGCATCCCACACACGGTCCGCTACTGGATCAGCTGACGGTTAGTTTTGTCATCCATTGGATAGCGTCTGCCTTCAGTATTAAAATCAGTCGGCCTGAAATAATGAGGTCAAAATTACCCCTGGCTTCCGGACTATATGTACATTTTTCAAAGTGAAGGCCACAGAAATAACCGTCATCGCTTGCGCGAGTTTTGTTGCTTCGACTACAACGAAAGCAGCGCAGAATATAAGCTGAAAACAGAATACGTTGAGAAAAATTTAAATTAACGCGATCTACTGACCATTTGCGATATGTTGGAAATCGAGTACGATGTAGCTGACGTACAGATTTACATTTTTAAGAATCTCCGACGAAATCATTTGTTCTCTGAGCAAATTAACGACGAAGCTGATGAGAATGAAGATGTAAACGACAATAACGACAAACAGAGTGGAAATGTTGTTCAGAGCAATAGCGAGATGAGTGGAAAAGGTGGAGAAGAAACAAATTACTTCAGTTTCCCTACTCAAACAGCAAATGACAAAGTACGGAATATAAATAAAACGAGCGAATATAGAAATGACGTGGGTGTGAGCAGCAACGCTGCATATCAAAAACCTAAATTTGCAATGACAATGCGTGATGTAGAGGATTCAGTTAGAATTTTCAATGGTTCTAATAAGATTCCAATTAAAGTGTGGGCACAAGAAATTAGTGTTTGCGAAAAAATCATTACGAGGAATAGCAAGATTGTTTGTGTTGAGTGAAAGAGGCCTCAATTCGGGGAGTGCATTAAAAGATGCGCTAATAAATGAATTTAAAACAACAATTAATAGTGCTATTATACACAAGCGACTGTGTGAACGTAAAATCAAAGATAACGAAAGTGTACAAGAATATTTCTATTCTATGAAAGAAATGGCTAGTGATGCTTAAATGCAATATACATATTGTACATACATATTATTGAAGGAATCGCGAATATGAATGTAAACAAAGCGATTGTGTATGGGGCGAAAAATTTAAGTGACTTTAAAGAAAAATTGAAGTGTTACGAATATATGCGCAAACGGAACACGAATAAACAGGGCAAAGCAATAGTGAAAAACAATACACAAAGTAATGAGAAGAGTGTAAAGAGAGAAATAAAATGCTACAATTGTGGTGAAAAAGGGCATTTATCAAGCGATTGCAAAAATAAAGAAGAAGGCAAGAAGTGTTTTAACTGTAATAGTTTTAGGCATATTTCAGCAAAGTGCGAGGAAAACAGAAAAGAGAAAGTGAAATGCGAATACCCGCCAAATTGTAGTAAAACATGATCTTACTAATAAAAACATAAGCATTGGTGACAAAAGTTACGTCGCGTTGTTCGATACGGGAAGCAAATATAATATCGTAACTGAAACTGTCAATAAAAATTGAAATAAGCCGAAACTAAGTGCATATAATATAACTTTAGTTGGTTTTGGTGAAAAAATAAAACACAATACGGCCAGAAGGGTGTTTTGAACATGATATAGGTACAAATAGATGGTCAAACTTTTAATTTAACTTTCTATGTAGTTTCGTGAATTATGTTTAAAGGCGGAAATAATAATAAATCGTGAGGGTTTGAGAATTAATAAGATATATACGGACAGTGAAGTTGAAGAAATAGCTTTAATGAAAATTGACGCGGTATTAAATGAATGTGAACTTGACATTGATGTAAATGCGAGTGCGGTAGCAAAGCAAAAAGTGTACGAGTTGATTACGAATTACAAACCATTGAAAACATTTACAACAAACGTAGAGATTCGCATAATATTAAGTGATGAAACGTCAAGTTTTTCTTGACCACGTCGGTTACCATTCTCGCAGGTGGCTATTGTTGATGTCCAAATTGACGAATGGTTTAAAGATAATATTATCGAATTCCGATTTCACCAGTCCAGTTGTCTTGGTCAAAAAAAGAGACGACTCACACAGGCTATGCATAGATTTCCGCCGAATCAACAGGGCAATTATTAAAGACCATTTCCCGCTTCCCCTTATAGATGATCAGCTCGATCGCTTGCACGACGCGAAGATTTTCAGTACGATCGATTTAAAAAATGGATTTTTCCACGTCCCTGTGGCAGAATCAAGCCGAAAATACACATCTTTCATAACCCAAAACGGGCAGTACCAATTTTGTAGAGTACTGTTTGGACTGTGTATTTCGCCTAGCATTTTTCAGAGGCACATAAAGTAAATTTTTCGGATTTAACACGTAAGGGTATTGCATTACCATATATAGACGACGTATTTACTCCTGCCAAAAACGAGAAGCAAGCCTTGGAAAATCTTGAATTAGTAGTTAACACTTGCCGTGATTATGGATTACATTTCAACCTTAAAAAATGTCAGTTTCTTAAAAGAAAAGTTACGTTTCTTGGTTACGTTATTGAAAACAAGAAACTGCATGCATCACCAAAAAAAATAGAAGCAGTACTCAATTACAATATGCCGCAGACTCCGAAGCAGCTTCTCAGTTTTCCAGGGATAGCAGGATATTTTAGAAAATGTATACCCAATTTTTCCATTATTGTCGAACCTTTAACCGACATAACTAAGCAAAATTGTTCGTTTAAGATGGAGTATCAACAAGAACAAGCGTTTAATTTGGTAAAAAAGGCATTGGTTGGAAACTCTGTCCTAGGCATTTATAATCAGAAATATGAAACAGAATTACATACTGACGCTGCAATAGATGGGTTTGGGGCTGTGTTATTACAAAAATCCCTGGATGCCGGTCAGCTTCACCTAATATATTTTATGAGCAAAAAGACGACGGAAGCTCAAAATTTGCCCAAAATGCAAGAGCTTGACTTGCATGACATGTGGTTTCAGCAAGACGGTGCCACATGCCACACAGCACGCGTAGCAATGGACTTGTTGAGAGGCGAGTTCGGTGAACATTTTATTTAACGTTCGGGACCTGTCAATTGGCCACGCAGATCGTGCGATCTTTTGTGGGGCTATGTTAAAGCTCATGCATTGGAAGACAACATTAAAGCATTTATATGTGAGATACCGGCCGAAACATTGGAAAGAGTATGCCAAAATTGGACTAAGCGGATGGACCATTTGAAGCGCAGTCGCTGTCAACATTTGCATGAAATAATCTTCAAGCATTTAATTATACAGTCCACTATCGATTTAAATAAAAATTTCATGCATTTTTCTGAATTTTACGTGTGTTTTTTTGAAAAACTTTCCTATAGCTCTTAAAAAAATACCCGTTAGCTATCGTACAAGTACGAGTTGTGGCAACTCCCAATAATTGCTATTTTCTCTTTCTCACTGTGAACGTCAGCTGTTCGTTTTTACTTCCGGTCGTTTGAGTCGGCCACATATTCTGTCTCTTCTGTCTTCACGTGTCAAGGTGACAACATCGAATTCCGCAAGCGCTCCTGCTTTATATTAAAAGATTTATTCATTCATTCGTGTACATTATATTTAAGTAAATAAAAACAGCGTTATCATTCACGCACCAAAAATTAGTGACCCCGCATCAGAACATTTAATCGAAAATACGTTAGTTGGTCGTGAATGACAAAAAAAAGATGCCTAACAATGAGGAGCTTTCAAAAGAGATTGAAGCGCTTAAAGTGCAACTAAGCGAGGCATTGGCTATCAGCGCACAACAATCAGCAGAGCAGATCAACCCATCCACTTCAAGCCAAATTACATCGATCGCGGAAGTCAAATTCAATCAGTTCTACGAAAACGATCCGGAACTGTGGTTTGTTATCGTAGAATCTCATTTTGAGGCACGAAAAATAACCTCAAATAAGTCGAAATACTTACATACCGTTGCAAATTTATCCAGCAAGGTTGCATTACAGGTAAGGGGATTGCTTCTGGAGCCATTCTGCGATGAAAAGTATGAAAAATTGAAGCAGCAACTTATTTCAATTTACTCCGAATCTGCGACCATCAAATTTGAGAAGTTAATTTCAAACGAGCCGCTAGGTGATATGAAGCCTTCTCAGGCACTACATAAAATAAAGTCACTCGCTTCCAAAGATGTTGGAGACGACTTCATCAAGAACTTATGGTTAAAAAAATTGCCGCAAACCACGAGATCAGTCCTGGCCGCATCAAAAGATAGATTAGACGATTTAGCCCAAATCGCCGACCGAATGTGGGAAGTTTCCGACAGAGTGTATATATCCAGCGCGGAAAAAGCTCCTCCGTTGGAAAGGACGCTGGAAGCAATACAAATTGAATTGGAGAAATTATGCTCACGACTCAATGCAATCGAAACTCAGAACCGTACGACGCGTCGAGAAACAACACCACTTCGACAGCGTGGTCGTTCTTCCAGTAACAATCGAAACGGAAAAGGAAGAAACGACGGCAATGATTTGAGTTGGTACCACCAAAAATTAGGAGATCGCGCCAAAAAGTGTCGTTCACCGTGCTCATTCAACTTACAGTTAAAAAACTAATTCGTGCGGTGTCAACTCAGGCGCCGACACCATGCACGTCTTCAAAGCGCCTGTTTATACACGGCATACTATCGGAGCATAACTTCCTAATCGACTCAGGTGCTGATCACTCAATACTGAAACCAACCCACCGTATGAAGGAACTCATACGCAGCAGCTACAACAAAAACAACACAGAAGAGTATGCACTATACTACGCCGCTAACGGGTCGCCGATACAAACATACGGTAAACGTTTGCTGAGCGTAAGCCTGGGGTTGAGACGCGAATTTCCATGGAATTTCACCATAGCAGATTGCTCAACATCAATAATCGGTGCAGATTTTTTAAACGAATATGGTTTGCTTGTAGACATCAAACGTAAACGGGTAATCGATCCATTGACTGCAGTGTCGTCCAAAGGTGAAGTAGTTACTTCGATCTCACCACAGGTAACTACCATCGATGTGACTAACAAATTTTCGTTTCTTTTATCTGAGTTTAAAGAATTACTTGACGATAAACCCTCGTTGCGAGTTAAAGAACGGGCGAATGTAACGCACTTCATTGAAACTACGGGACCACCGGTCACAGCAAAAGCAAGACGATTATCAATAGAAAAACTAAAGATTGCCAAACAGGAGTTTAACGAACTGCTCCGACTTGGTATCTGCAGACCCTCAAAGTCCAACTACGCTTCGCCGCTGCATATGGCACCAAAAACTAATGGAGACTGGCGTTCATGCGGTGACTATCGGCAGTTGAATTCACGTACAAAGCCGGATAAATATTCGATTCCTCACCTCCAAGATTTTGCAAATATCCTGCACGGAAAGCGTATCTTTAGCCGCATCGACTTACGAAAAGCTTATCAGCAAGTCCCAATCGAAGAGTCTCATATTCCAAAAACGGCCATCATCACCCCGTTCGGATTATTCGAGTATATTTTTATGTCATTCGGACTGCGAAATGCGTCACAAACGTTTCAACGATTAATTGACGAAGTGTTACGGGGAGTTGACTTTGCTTTCGCGTACATAGACGACATTTTCATCGCATCCGAATCTTACGAACAGCACGTCGAACACATTCGAAACGTATTCAAGCGCTTGTGTGATTTTGGACTAAGGATTAACGCTGAAAAATGCATATTTGCTGCTAGCAAAATAACATTTTTGGGTCATGAAGTCACAGCTGAAGGTGTTAAACCGCTACCTGAAAAGGTGGAACGAATATTGTCTTTTAACGAACCGACTGTCGCGAAGGAGTTAAAGCGTTTCATGTTAACGATTAATTTCTACCGCCGTTTTATTAGAAATGCCGCTGAAACGCAACAACGATTACAAGTTTTAATCAAGAACAATATAAAAAACGATAAAACACCTTTATTGTGGACTGAAGATGCAAGACAGGCATTCCAACAATACAAAAAGCAGTTAGCAAATGCTTCATTATTGGTTCACCCAGCTCCAAACGCTAAGCTAATTCTGGCAACGGACGCGAGTTCAACGGCTATTGGAGGGGTTGTCCATCAAGTCGAAAATAATATTTGCAAACCGCTTGGATTTTTTTCAAAACGGCTAAGTGACACCGAATCCCGCTATCCAACGTACGACAGGGAATTACTGGCGATTTACCGAGCAATAAAATATTTCGAGCACTTACTGGACGGGCGCGACTTTGAAGTTTACTGCGATCACAAGCCACTGTCATTTGCATTCACTAAATTCAGCGAAAAAATTATTCCACGTCGTGCAGCGTAATTAAGTTACATCAGCGAATTCACAACTACCATTCGCTACGTTCCAGGAAAGAACAACATAGTTCCGGATATGCTGTCAAGAATCGACTCTATTGAACTGAAAGACATAAATTTTGAAGAAATGGCTGTCGAACAACAAAACGACAAATATCTCAACTCACTGCGCAACAACGACAACAATACGAGTATTCAACTTAGTCGAATCACAGTTCCTGGCACCAATACCGAACTAACATGCGATATTTCTGGTAACCGTATCCGCCCTTTTCTTCCTAACAAATTTCGAAATCTCATTATAGGCAAACTCCACAGCTTAAGTCACCCAGGGGTGCGAGCTACAACGAAGCTAGTTCAACAACGATTTGTGTGGGACAACATGCGACGAGATTGCAAACAGTTTGTGCGTCATTGCCTTGCATGTCAGAAAGCCAAAGTTCATCGCCACACACGATCACCTATCGAACATTACGACACCAGATGTGATCGCTTTGATCTTGTGGCCATCGATCTTGTGGGGCCACTACCCGAATCTAAAAGCTTTACATACTTACTGACTTGCATCGATAGGGCAACCCGCTGGCCTGAGGCGTTTCCCATCGCGAACATTTCTGCCGAAACGGTTGCGAACGCTTTGTTATCTGGGTGGATCTCTCGCTTTGGCGTACCTAAGCGCATTACAACGGACCAAGGTCGTCAATTCGAATCCGTTCTATTCAAGGAATTAAATTCGACGCTCGGAGTGAAGCATCTCAGAACGACACCTTACAATCCAAAAGCTAATGGAATAATTGAACGATGGCACCGTTCGCTGAAAGCGGCGTTAAAGTCAAAGTTAACAGACTGCGATTGGGTCACGGAATTACCTCTTATTTTACTAGGGTTACGCTCAGTTGTCAAGGACGATCTCAATGCATCTCCAGCGGAACTTATTTTAGGAAAACACTCACATTGCCAGGGCAATTTTTCAACGACCCTATCATAAGAACGAGCGGCAATGACTTCATCACTTCATTCAAACAATCGTTAAGAAAAGTAAAGCCTCATGAGACATCTTTTCATGATTCGCCGTCAGTTTTCATACACCCAGAGCTGCCGGAAGCAAGGTTTGTTTTCGTTCGAATTGGCGGTCACAAAACACCATTACAAGCACCCTACAACGGCCCATTTAAAGTTTTAGAACACGGAGCTAAACACTTTAAATTAGACATCAACGGCGAACATAAAATTGTATCAATTGATCGTCTCAAACCAGCGTTTGTTGAGAACTTAGTCGACGACTCAGACAATCGATCAGCAAATTCTAAACCGATGGCAATCGAAACACAGCTAATCAAAACTACAAGATCGGGTCGTCGAATCAAACTTCCTACTCGATTGTGTAATTAGCGGGGGAGTTTTGTGGCAACTCCCAATAATTGCTATTTTCTCTTTCTCACTGTGAACGTCAGCTGTTCGTTTTTACTTCCGGTCGTTTGAGTCCCCCACATATTCTGTCTCTTCTGTCTTCACGTGTCAAGGTGACAACATCGAATTCCGCAAGCGCTCCTGCTTTATATTAAAAGATTTATTCATTCATTCGTGTACATTATATTTAAGTAAATAAAAACAGCGTTATCATTCACGCACCAAAATATGTCGACCGACGAAGAGGAATTTATTTTATTGTATTATCTTCTCCATCGGAGCAGAAATAATTGAAAAATGAGGCAGTGGGTGCATCCGTACAGTAGGATTAACTCAAAGAGCAGATTACACTGTGCGACAGTGATATTATACTTTTCTGGAGACCTAGTACAACTTGTAGGTATAGTAAAACTAAGAAAAATGGTATAGGAGAATCTTCCAATATACCCCCAAAATCTCATTTTATGGCTATAAAACCGTTTTTAAGTAGGTTGATGTGAACAATCACTCCTAACTTCGCCAATTTCCATCCGATTTCGAATTTGTTTTTTTAGTTCGAAAGAACAAAAACAAGCCTTTTTGACAGTGTGTTGACAATTTTTCTGAAATGACAACTGACGAGACTGTAAACGGAAGTATTTGGAATTTTTTTATTTTTTCTCTATTTTTTCAACTTTGACATAATTTTTACGATGTTATCCGATATTGAGGTTTTTTTTAGTACACTACTGTTTGTTATAGTAAATTTAATTTTGCGTCGAATGAGCTACATTTGACTGTAAATGAATTAAAATCAATAGAGTTGTGTGGGTTTTAAGATTTTATGTTTTTTTTTACTAATTTGGTATATTCCATTCTTCCTTAGATGGAAAGAGAGTGGCAAAATTCGTATTGAATGTTACCGTCGGGATGATCTAGTCAGTTCTCACGGAGATTAACTGAGTTTGTCGCAATAATAGACTAGCATGACCATACGTTTTTTCTCTCCAGCGACCCGCTTCATTTAACCTAAATGCATGGTTGCCGTCTTCTTAATATATAGGTCAATTGGAATAACGTGTGTCAGTGCATTGAGAGCCTCTCTAGGACATGATCTGATTGCACCGATCGTTATTGCATAGGCTGATCTTTGCATTCTGCCGAGTAATTTGGTATTGTACTCTCTCCCTAGAGCCTTCCAACAAACTACCGAGCCATACGATAAAATAGGTCGTATAACCGTCTTATACAGCCATAATGTATGCTTAGGTTGAAGGCCCCATCTTCTTCCAAGCATACGTTTACAGGCATATAAAGCAATTTCTGCCTTCCTTACCCGTTCTTCAACATTTAATTTCCAGCTTAGTTTGGAGTCCAGAATTACCCTAAGTACTTTGTGCTGGGTGATAGTGAGAGAGTTTGTCTGTTAATATTTCGTAGGGTAAAAGTTGGTACCTTATATCTGGTGGTGAAAAGTATAAGTTCTGTTTTACGCGTATTTAGACATAGGCCACAACCTGTAGCCTAAGAGTTAAGCTCGCCTAACGCCCTTTGGATGATCCCACTGATCGTATTAGGAGACAGTCCTGACGCCATTAACACTCCATCGTCATCGTACGCCACCGCTTTTACCCCACCTCTATTAAGTTTTGTCAAGACTTTGCTATTAACGCATAACCAGAGTAGAAGAAGTGGAGACAATACTCCCCCCTGTGGAGTATCCTGTGGACCTTCTTGGTTATGCTGATATTACCCATATTAGCTTTGATGATCTTGGTTTCTAGCATAGAGATGACCCAATTACTGTTGCAATTGTCCACCTCTAAGTCTTTCAGCGCCCGTTGGATGGCATCTGTACTAACATTGTCTGTCTCCGTAGATTTGCCTTTAAGGTACGCATGTTGTGCAGTTGATATACCAGAGCTCTCCAAAGAGTTTCTGAGATATATATCCAAAAGTCTTTTAAAAGTTTTTAACAGGAAAGACGAAAGACTTATTGGCCTATAGTCCTTCGCTGATTCATGCCCCCTTCTGCTTATTTTTGGAATGAAGACGACCTTGACTAGTTTCCAACTATCTGGAATATGACCTAGGTTTAAACACGCTTTAAAAATTTCCTCTAGCCATGGTAGGATACAGTCCAAGGTTTCCTGTAACATCTTTGGAATGATCCCATCTGGCCCCGGAGATTTAAAAGGTGAGAAAAATTTAATTGCACACGCAACTTTCTCCTTGGTAATTATTTCTATTGCAAGCTGCTGTGGATTATATTGGCTCCACCTGATATTTCCCCTCCCAATTTCGAGGAAGCTGCACCCCGGGAAATGCGTGTTTAGCAGAAGTTCTAGCGATTCTTCTGTTGTAGCAGTCCAAGTACCATCAGGCTTCTTGACCCAAGAAGCCATTGAATGATTTCTGGAAAGAACACTGCTAAGCCTAGCAGAATCCCTTGTGGATTCGATTGACGAACAAAATTCGCTCCAGCTCTTTTTCTTGGCGGCCCTAATTGCCTTCTTGTACTGTCCCCGACTCTCTTTCTACAATTGTCAATTTCCTGTCGAGTAGTTGAGGTTAAACATTGATCTAGATTTTTCCCTTAGTTTTGAGAGCTCACTGCTCCTCGAAGGAGGATGGGATTTTTTGCTAAATTTTATGGGGCAGGACGTTTTGTAGGCCCTACTAAATGTCTTCTCCAGTCTTGTGACCCTACTCTCAAGGTTTTGGTGGATGGGAATCTCTCCTATCCTTTTATTGACTATAGCCTCTAGGCCCCTACCGAATAACGAAAATCACAGACAATTATTCATACGATGTACAAAGACTTTCAAACACGGAAGGTCCTATTAATTCTACAACTACGGCTGAATATATAAAGCCGTGGGCTTAAGATTTCGACGCAACATTCGGGAACAGGATGGCCGAAAGTGAGAGTGAAGCGACAAAAACAGTCAGTCGAAGTGTAGCGCACACGCAGTGAAGGCGCACAGCAACGCATTTTAGATCACCGTGCATTTTTCAAATTGTGAAGGGATTCCAAATTATAGAAGAATTTCAATCGAGAATACTATATTACTAATATAAAATACAAGAATACTACTAATGTAAAATACAAGAATACTACTAATGTAAAATACAAGAATACTACTATTGTAAAATACAAGAATACCGCTATTGTAAAAATAAATTAAAACTTGTTAAGCGATTTGAATTGTTTGAAATAATAAAGAGCGTAAAGTTTTGGAGTCGAAGTGTAGCGCGCACGCAGTGAAGACGCACAGCAACGCATTTTAGAGCTCCGTGCATCTTCAAATGGTGAATATATTGCTTTAGGATATCAAAGAAGCCGAGCAGCTCAATCAAAAATTTCTTTTGGCCATTGCCGCTCCGCTTGGGTCATAATTAGAAAGCATCTTCCTTGCTCAAAACATGAAACGCTTTATTGAATTTGTACACTATGTGTGCTTCGGTTAACGGACGACGGGCTCATGGATATTTCATATTGCTCACCTAAGGGTCGTTGATAACATCAAGTTGCAAAAAATCACAGTGCAGCTGGAGCCTTGTAATACAAAGGCAGAATTTAGAATTAAGTTAGCTTAACGAATGCAAGATTAACCTGTTCTTCAGTCGAAATCGGTGTTATTCTGGAACCTCTAAGATGACTGTCAACCTGAGAAATAACGTCCTCAGTTAAGTCTGGATTTCACCGGAATAGTTATGGGTAAGACTCCGTCAGAAAATATGAGATTTGCAAGTGGTCTTTCGATTTCTTTGAAACTTTGGGAAATATTAGTTCTAGGTAAGATACATTCAAGCCTAAAAGGATTTTGAAAAATTTTCAAAATTGAGTCATCTACGCCATGTTGAATATCGGGACCGTGTTTTTTCAAAAATCAATATTTCTTGAACCGGTGGATGGATTTCAATGCAATTTACAGACAATATAGAAACAAATAAGTAATTTAAATTAGTATTATGTAAAAAAAAAATTTCGAAATTTTGACCAAAAAAAAGTCAAAAAATTTTTTTGAATCAATTTTTAGTTGATTTGGCCACTTTTTTAGATTTTCTGTTATACACGTAACGATTCCTTATGATTTAACCTTTATTTTGAAAAAAAAAATTTTATGGTGTCTATAATAGTTCTCGAGATATTGCGATTTTAGTGGAAGCGCGCACGCACTTTCGCGTACGCACGCACGGTTCGCGCTGCGTTATGTGTTTCTGTATGAAGTGACTGGAGCAGACTGCTGCAGGTCTGTGCGCGTTTTTCTACTCCTGCGCTGCGTAACCGCGAAATTCACGGTGTTCGCTTCCACTAAAATCGCAATATCTCGAGAACTATTATAGACACCATAAAATTTTTTTTTTCAAAATAAAGGTTAAATCATAAGGAATCGTTACGTGTATAACAGAAAATCTAAAAAAGTGGCCAAATCAACTAAAAATTGATTCAAAAAAATTTTTTGACTTTTTTTTGGTCAAAATTTCGAAATTTTTTTTTTACATAATACTAATTTAAACTACTTATTTGTTTCTATATTGTCTGTAAATTGCATTGAAATCCATCCACCGGTTCAAGAAATATTGATTTTTGAAAAAACACGGTCCCGATATTCAACATGGCGTAGATGACTCAATTTTGAAAATTTTTCAAAATCCTTTTAGGCTTGAATGTATCTTACCTAGAACTAATATTTCCCAAAGTTTCAAAGAAATCGAAAGACCACTTGCAAATCTCATATTTTCTGACGGAGTCTTACCCTTATTGGAACTTGCCTGCAGCCAAGTGGAAAGGATTGTCCACATCCCGGAGCAAACGTCTATCCACTTGAGCTGTTCCGGCTTGACTGTTCACTACCTCCTCTCCACGCGATAGGTAGGTAGGTGGGGTGGTTGTCATAAATACCCACTTAGACCTTTCGCAGGTCCATTGTGATACCACTGGGGCTTACCCTTACTCTACGTGTTCCTTTTCAAACCATCCGGTAGCTTTAATAAACGAGCAGAGCTTCGTTATTTTTAGATGGGCTATGTCCGCTACATCGGTTAGAAATGCTGTATCTAGAGTGCGCAGCCTTCTCATAGCTAGGCTTTCACACTCACATACAAGGCGAAATGATTGGCATACTCCGAGTTTATCGGAGTAGACCCCTCCACCTACTTTGTTGTCCAGCTTTGAGCCATCTGTGTAGATGTTTAAATCATTTTTCTTAACAATAAGCCCCTTATCCCATTCCTCTTTGGAAGGAAATACTGTGACAAAGGATTTATTTAAATTGATGTCCTTGGTCTTACAGAAATCCGTTGTGCCAGGAATGCAGGGGAATTGTTCTAAGACTGAAGAGTGTCCTCTTTGGTTCGTTCTGAGTAGGCCGATTTCTCTTAGTCTGAGAGTTGCTTTCGCAGCTGTTTGCTTACCGAATTGCTCTATTGGTAAAATATTAAGCATAATATTAAGTGCATCTGTGGGTGTGGTCCTAAGGGCCCCGCAGATGCAAAGACTGGCCATTCTTTGTACATGTACCATGGTTCTTTTAATGCATAGTTTATCTAAAGCCGGCCACCATACTAATATGCCGTATTGGTCTGACAATTGCTGTGTAAAGCCAATGTTCGATAGATGGGGAGAGACCCCAACTTAGTCCTATCAGCTGTTTACAAGAGCTTAGTGCTATTGTCGCCTTGTTTACTCTATCTTCGACATTTGCCTTCTGAGTTAGTTTTCGGTTTAGTTTTAGACCTAAGTAGCGGGCCTCATCACTAAATGACGTGCCGTTCCACCTAGGGTCGGGGGAGCTATATTTGGAATTTTGTGTTTCCTGGTAAATAGGATGAGTATAGTTTTATTGGGATTGACGCTTAGCCCATTTGCTTTTGACCAGTTTTCAACCATGTTTAGTAAATCTTGTATGACTTCTGTAAGTGTATTGGGAGATTTCCCTCTTACTACCATTGCAACATCGTCCGCATATGCTACTACGTGTTGTCCTCTCTCCTCTAGGCTCTTTAGTAATGAGTTTAGTGCCAGCACCCATAGGAGAGGGAACAGCACACCGCCTTCAGGGGTTCCTCTGCTAACTTATTTTTTGATCTCTGAGGCCCCTAGGGTTGCGATCACAAATCTGCTCAAGAGCATGTTTTGGATGAACTCAACCAGAGCGAAAGAGATCCCGAAATCCGTCAGTGCCTTTATTATGGTATCCGGTAGGATGTTGTTGAACGCGCCCTCGAAATCAAGAAAGGCTATCAGTGTGAATTCTTTATTATAAATTGACTTCTCGATTTCTGTAACAAGTGAGTTAAGTGCTGTTTCAGTAGATTTCCCTTTACAGTACGCATGTTGTGAGATACTAAGCTTATTAGGGCTGATGTTAGCCTTAATATGCTCTTCTATTATTCTTTCTAATGTTTTTTGCAAAAAAGAGGATAGGCTAATAGGCCTAAAATCCTTAGGTGTTGTGTGTGAACTTTTTCCCGCTTTAGGAATAAAGACAAAGTTTACTTCTTTCCATACTGATGGGAAACTTTTTTAAGTTTCAGAGCAGCCTGGAATATAGCCGTTAACCACTCCATAATGTAATTGAGTGAATGTTGTATTTGGGCCGGGAATAATTCATCTGGACCCGGTGATTTAAATAGTTTAAAGGTGTTCACTGCCCAGGTTATCCTGGATTCAGTGATTATTTCTTCAATGTCAGAATTAGGTCTTTCTGTACTTTTGTTGATTAATACGTTAGATGATTCGTTGCTGGGAAAGTGTGTGTCCATTAGCAACTTCAAAGTCTCGTCATTCGAGATAGTCCAACTCTTATCTGGTTCTTGGAGGTATCCGGATTCGAAAGGGTTTTACGCAGTCTAGAAGCCTCTGTGGTTCCTTCGAATTCTCCACAGAACGTTCTCCAACCAGACCTTTTCGCTTTCCTAACTTCTTTTTTGTAAATTTTTAACTTACTGTAATAGCAGTCCCAGTCTTTATTTTCTCGTGTCGCTTTCGCTCTATTAAACTGTCTTCTGCTGTCATTTCTGAATGTAGTCAGGTCTTCTGACCACCAGGGCGGCTTTTTCTTCCCCTTATACTTAATTATAGGGCAGGCCTTATTTAGCGCAGTTCTACAAACCTCCGTAAGGATTTGTACGTGGTCGTTCAGTGATTCTCTATCTTCAATAGTGATAAGTGTTAGGCCAAATACTCGAAATACATATTCATGTTGTTTTAATAAGTTTTTGTTAATAAACTTTCATAGTTTTAATTCAAACTACTAATTCTTGTTTTCTCGTTTAATTTGCGTTTAGATTGCGATAATCGACAGGTTAACCAATAAGCTGATCTTGTTTTATCGATTATCGTTATAAAATGGACTACCGAATAGCAAAATCGTTAAAACTGTGGTTAAGGAAAGAAAACAACGCGAATATCGTTAAAATGTGTTAGTGAATAACATTACTGGTGGATGCTAATTGCAAATTTATTTTCTTTGACGTGGGTTGTAACAGTTGCAGTAATGATGCTGGATTGTTTCTGCAAAGCAAGTTAAGTACTGTTATTCAGGATGAGAAAGAAATACCAAAAGCAGTTTTATTGCAAACAATCAATGTGTTCCGTGCGTCGTAGTCGGAGACGATGAATTTCCTCTGCAGGTGCATTTAATGAAGCCAAGAAAAACAAGTTTTCAATCGAAGACTCTCCCGCGCGTGTAGTGGAACATGAAGATATTAGATATTTTATCGAACATATTTAGCGTTATCTTGGCGCCTATAAATCTTAAAGTGGCCACTGTAGAGAAAATTGGATAAACATGTTATACTTCACAAAAGTATTTGTTTGACATCCGACAAAAGGTGAAGCAGAGAACATTCGTCAACAGTTTCTTAAATATTTCAATGAAGAAGGCGAAATGGATTGGTTAAATAATAAATATATATATATTTTTTTTGTATTAACGTAAATGTATAAATAAGTTTTGATGTTGTTCCACAAATGGAGGGATCTACAGTTTTAAGCCGACTCCAAACGGCAGATATTTTTTATGAGGAGCTTTTTCATGGCAGAAAAAACTCGGAGATTTGCCATTGCCTGCCAAGGGGTGACCGCTATTAGAAGAAACTTTTTCTTCATTTTGGTCTTTCACCGAGATTCGAACCTACGTTCTATCTGAACTCCAAATAGTAGTCACACACCAAACCACTCGACTACGGCGGCCGCCCATTTGTGGAACAACATCAAGACGCACACCACAAATATGAGGAGGAGCTCGGCCAAATACTCGAAAAGGGTGTACACGCCAATTATATATAATATGTATATATAAGTTTTAGTACTTGAATAAAAAATATTGAATTAAATATACTACTGTAAGTTAAATACTATTTAAAATTATGGCTTTATAAAGCCTCATATAATTTGGGTACTTTCACTTTTATATTTCTTAGACTTAACTTAAATATTATGCGAATTATGGCTTTAAACACATTCTTATCTTTTGTAGGCATTTTTGTTTTTAACTTAAATATCATGGATTTGGTGGCTTTACATGCAGTATCATTTTTTTTTTTTGGCTCTTAAGTATCTAGAAATGGAAAAAAGTGTAATCAACATAAACATGTCCCATCCTTAAGTTATTTAAACCGTACCTACTTTACTAGCAAAAATTATCCTGGTCAAATACTCCATCCATGGAGAGCTGCAGTAAGTCCTTGTCGGATGATGATGATGTTGTTAATGATGCAGGAGTGCTATGATTAGATTCATCGATGTATCTTTTTATTACCTACTGTATTTCCCGAGCAACGTTCCGCTGTTTTTCATGGTCTATTTCCTCCATTTGATTGGCAACAAAAGTTCCCAACCAGGCGTATTTTCGGGAGTTTTTCTTTTTTTCAATCATTGCCTTAAATAATTTGAGTTCCCGCTGCATTTCAAACTGGTTACTTTTTTTGAATTTACGCTCGAGCTCCTGTTTTCTAAACTCACAAAGCTGCTATTTTTTGTGTCCGTACAAATTGAGCTACCCGAAGGAGAAGGCATCTGAAAAACCAATTTATATAGTATGTTAAATTATTCATTCATATTAATTATATATTATACGTCTTACGATACCACCACTTATATTTTCTTAAAATTTATTATACATTGCATTTTAATATGATCTCAGTATTCTCTTGGCTCTGTCTGGTTGGTACATGGCCTTCTGGCAATGAAAGTTGGTCAAAATACCAAAGCTTTGTTTCTAAAAATCGTATCGCTTCTACTTTTCTTGGAGTATGATATTAAACGTAGCTTCCTCATATATTAACTACGAAAATGCTTCATATTTTCTTATGTCGCCTTGTGTAGCGCCTACCATTTCTGTTTCCATTTTCTTTTCTGTATTTCCGCAAACGCCATCGCTTTTTTGGCACTGTTTATATACTCATTTGATTTAATGCTGTACAAACACGCATTTTTATGAATATACGTGTATACTATTCGTTTTTCGATGTGTCTTCGGTCCCATTTGCAATCCATTTTTAAAATCGGTTGATTACAGTACTTCTTCACATGAGTACCATTATTAATTGTAAAATATTCTTACAATAGCAAAGTTTCGCGAACCGACTGGGAACAATAGCGAATGAGAGCCCAAAACAAAAACATGAATTAGCCTGGATAGCGACGGCAGATAGCGAAACAGTGCACGCTTTCTGGATCTACCGCTAGATGAGTTAGACGAAGACGACAGGTGACTAGTAAGCTGCTGCTGCAACAGAACTCGAACAGGATCGGGAAAATGGCAAAGCTAAGAGAACTTAGGATTCAGCATTTTAAGACAGAGTTCGAACAGCGTGGCTTGTTAACTACTGGGAACAAGGCAGAATTACAAGTTCGACTATATAGGCAGAGGGCGTCGATGTAGACGAAGTTGTGTTCCAGACAGAAGCTGAAGAGTCTTCGACAAAAAAGGAAAATAAGGCAGAGCCTACAGGATCTTGTCCAGGTGAAGGCATGGGAGTGATTATGGCTGGATTATCGCAAATGGCATCACCCATGGAATCGAAAATGATGCAAATATCTCCTCTGTGAACTACAACTAAATCGTCCGAATATGTTAACCAGTGGTCCGAAAGTAAAAGCACCATCATTGGACGGCAGTGTACCATTCCCAATATTTAAGCTCCAACTTGAAACAACACATACAACAAATTACTGGATCGTTTCAGATAAAGTTGCTACATTGGTTGTCTAGCTCAAGGGTTCCACCGCCGAAGAACTGCAGACTGTTCCAGAAGCTGATCGGGACAACTATGAAAGTCTGATGGCAGCAATAGAAAGACGTTACGGGAGTGACCACAGGCAACAAATGTTCCAGATCGAACTGAGGAATAGCTGTCAGAAGACAAATGAGAGCTTGCAGAAATACGCGAAAGAGATTGAGCGGTTGGTGCATTTCGCACATGCGAAAGAAACCACAGACATCGTTGAGAAGATGATGTGCCAGGCATTCATAAGAGGAATACGAGATACGGGCACGAAACGGGCAGCATACTTAACATCGGAGGCGACGTTTTCTGAAACATTGTCTTTTGCGCTGACAGAAGAAACAGCAGCTCTCTTGAAAAAGATAGTGCACAAAGTCCATTGGGTTGAATTTGAAGAGCCTACATCAATGAAGGAAAACACCAGGAAAGTAATAAGGGAGTCCTTTTCTCAGTTTACACGAAGCAGCTCGGATTTAAAGTATTACAGCTGCGGTAAGACCGGAAATTTAGCCCCAAAATTGCAGTATACCAAGCAGCAAACCGAAGACGAACCCAGGAGGAAGAAAGCGAAGCGCTAAAAATGGATCAGCGCTAAACTAAAACGAACCAGCTCTAAGAAGCGAGAACTGATTCCCACAACTGAATGTCCGGTAGTCTCTGTCTCCGAAATTGGACGGAAAAGCAACAACTTCACGTTAAACATAATCGGGGGAAGGAAACTATTGAAGACGAAAAAAGACAAGAGGGTTCCAGTAAGGGTTTTAAATAATTTCAAGTCACCAGTTATTTTGTATAAAGGAGCTGTAACCGGGAAATGTCGGGCTGTAGAAGCTTTAGTAAACAGCGAAGGACCAAACCGAAATGAGAAGAATTCCAGGAAACAGGAAGTAAAACCTGCAATTTCATAACGACGTGGTTGCAAGAAGTAAGAGGGCTAGAGAGGACGAAAGCTAAGAAATTGCCAAAGGAATATGGCTACATATTCAACAGCGATTTTCGAAAGTCTGCCATCGTGAAATATCGAATAGATACAGGAAATGCAAAGCCAATTCGCTAAGTTCGACGTCGAGTTCCGCTGGCAAAGCGCCAAGAAGCAAATCTGAGTATAGTTCCTAAATCCAGAATTGCATCTGTGTTAGGGGAATTCCACAATGGACCAGCTGAGGTTATCTGGATATCACTAAAACGCTGGAAAAGATTAAGCAGCGGTTTTACTCTGTAAATAGCAGATAATCAGTAGCCGAATGGGTTCGAAATTGAGCGCAGTGTATGGAAGCGAAAGGTCCAAAGCAGAGAAGTCGTGGAGGATTACAGCAATACAACGCAGGTTCACCATTTGAGGTAGTGGCCATGGATGTTGCAGGCCCGTTTCCAACAAGTGATTCCGGTAGAAAATATGAGCTCGTTGTTATGGACTACTTCAGTAAGTGGTTAGAAGTTTACACTCTATTAAGTTTGGCCAAGGGGCCAAAACCACTGCTGAGGTTTTTGCGCAGAATTAGGTGACTCAGGTTGGAGTACCTATTGAGTTGCATTCAGACCAAGGAATGAACTTCAAATCCGTAGCATTGAATGAAATGTGTTGCTTGTTGGGAATTAAGACAATTAGACACATACAACACTATGCAGCACCAATCAGATGGAATGATCGAAAGATCCAACCGTACTATGAAGGAGCGCTTGCGAAAGGTAGTTGGAAGAGACGAAACGAAATTTGGACAAACACATCCAAATGTTCCTGTAGGCCTGTCGCTCAGCTGTCCCTGAGATTACGGGCCAGTCACCTGATTGATGGTGATTAATCGTTCGAAAGAGGTGCCGCTCTTACTATGGACGAGGGTAGTCATTGGGAAACACTACAGAATGACATGAAAGAACTGTGAACTTCGAAGGATTCAGAGAAACTGTTTGGTACTGCTTTATAATCCACAAAAAAGGAAAGCGATTTGTCCAAAACTACAAGAAAATTACAAGATTCAATGATGTGGTACACAGCAACGCAATACTGGATTAGGAAAAGTCTAAGTAGTTCATCTGGATATATTCGCTCCATTTAGATCGAAAGATTTGTTGTCTACGTAGTGTTACAATAGCGAACGAGGGGCTAAAACAAGAACATGAATTAGCCTTAGTGGTAAAAAAATGTCCGTGATCTTATTACTAAAGATCACATAAACGGTCAACCGTGTATTTATAATCGAATAAAATCAAACATTAATTGTAGCCACTTGCTTTACTTTATCTCCAACACTATACTTTAAATGTACACGTTCAGCTTAAGACAGAATCACTCTATTAGATTAGATTAGATCACTCTATTACTTTTCGTTCATTCACTCCCAAGTTTAATTTCCAACTGAATACCCCATTCACATTCAGCTTGGCTTATATACATGTGCTTCATAACTATCGTAATTTCTAAATCTTGCGTTCGTATCTTCTGGTGAGTTCTGTTGTAGCAGCAGCTTACTAGTCATCTGTCGTCCTCGTATAACTCATCTAGCGGTAGACCCAGAAAGCGTGCACCGTATCGCTATTTGCTTTCGCCATGAAGGATAATTCATGTTTTTGTATTGGGCTCTCGTTCGCTATTGTTGCCAGTCGGTGGGCGAAACTTCGCTATTTTATCAATATTAAGCAACTAATTTTCCAATTTTTACAAAATTAGATCGAGTTATATCGAAATCAAGCAGGCTGGAAGCAGACAATGAATTGTATTGTGGAAGTGAGCGAACAATGAGCGCATTACTCACAAATTTATTCTTACAAATTTCTCTATGAAAACAGTAAAAATAGCGCAGACTTCTTTGTGGAACATTAAAGCTTATCCGCTCAAGTAGAATGGGATAGTTGATGATGCCATTGACAACACTGAAAATAAACGAAAGTGAATGAACCATCCTTCCATTTTCTAGAGGTTCTGGATAAATTAGCTTTAACCGAGAATTATAGGATGGAAACTATTGGGACCGTTTTCTTAGAAGACTTGGTATTGAGATGGGCAGTCCCATGTAGCAAAGCGATTATGTTAGAAAACATATACAACACTATTGCAGTAGTTATTGAAGTTGGGCTTTGGTTAATCTTTTGAATAATTCAACCTTGAGTGCTTCACAAAAATGTGAGGGCACACAAAGTGTAAGATAATCAGGGTATTTTATTTCTTTTAACTTTGTAAAATGTTATAGAACCCTAGCTAATAGGAATAGGAAACGGCAGCGACCACCACTAGCACAATAAGCAGTTGCGTTTTTTTGGTCCCGCGCCTGTCTGAGGAATAGCTTTTGCAGTACTATATCATTAGTAATGGGCATAAACTAAATAGGTAGCGACTCCCTACTCACTAAACATTTGCTCCGTGCAGATCATTTACAACAGCGAAAACGTTCTATCCAGACGAAATGGGTTGGTGCATGACTACCATTCGGAATTCACAGAGAACATAGGTTCGAATCTCGGTGGAAGATCAAAATAAAGACCAAGTTTTTTCTAATAGCGGTCGTCCCTCGGCAGGCAATGGCAAACCTCCGAGTGTATTTCCGCCATGGAAAAGCTCCACATACAAAATATCTGCCGTTCGGAGTCGGCTTGAATCTGTAGGTCCTCCATTTGTGGAACAACATCAAGACGCACACCACAAATGGGAGGAGGAGCTCGGCCAAACACCCAAAAAGGGTGTACGCGCCATTTATATATAGTATATATATATGCCTATTATTAATGCATTTTTTGTTCTACATGACTAGTATATTCCGGCTTTCTCAATTGTAAGGCTTTAAGCACGGCGGTTTGGAGAACCTGCAAGGAAACATGTTCCATAAACTGTCTATTCAGACTCCCAACATCAGCAAGTAAATCACCTCACCGAAGGTGGATTATCAAAACTCATCCCAGATGTGATGAGAATCATCGCCGAATTACAACCGCAAAACGACTCGTATGAGCGAAATAATTAATTTTAATTGAAGTAAAATACAAAGCAAAGATCAGAAGATCATTGATTTGTTTTTGGCAAAGCAGAATTTTTTGTTGCGTGAAGCTGAATCAGTTTTGGGTGCTACACCCAAAAAGAAGTTGGCCGTTTATTTGTTTTCCGCGATTTGAATGCAGTTTCCATACATAAAATTTACCAAAAAGCATTATTACCGTCAACTGCGAAGATGTTTGGAAGAACTATCCAAGCATGGATTTAACAAAAAGACAACGATCCCAACCATCGAAGCCGAAGTTGTGTAGGGTGGAAACAGCAGAATGGTATTGAAATGTTGGATTGGCTTTCACAGTCGCTTGATGTCAACCCAACTGAAAATATTTGAGCAATAGTTAATTAAAAACTCAAAAGAAAACAGTTCAACAGGTCAAACAGTTATAAAGGCAAATTCGGCTGATTTGGAGTCGATTACCTCTTCAACTTGCGTAGAAGTTAACACAAAGTATGACTCGAAGATATGAAGCCATTATAGCTAATGGTGGTGACTAAACTCTTTGTTAAATATATTACGTATTTTAAATATTATACCACCATTTTAAATATTATACGAACCAGCTCTTTAGGAGGGAGCACATGTAGGCCTTCCCCCTATAGTGGACACGAGCCCAGGACTCTGTGTCTCCTGTAGCATAATGCCTCATAGTTGGAGATTAAGTGTTCCATAGACTCCTCTTCATCACAGCAGAACCTGCATAATCTTGTACTAGATAACCCTATTGCTGGATGGGCTCCCCTATTGGAGAGTGCCAGTTCTATTGCTTGAAAGTTCACGTTATCAAATGTACCTTCAATGTCGCGAGCAATTGTGTGTAGTGTTGTAACTGTGGATTCCCTTTTTGATATGCAAATTGCAGTTTATGGAGTGGGATTATCAAGATAACCTCCTCTCTAAGATAACAGTCCAGCAGCTTTTCGATGGTTTTCAACATGAAAGACATAAGATTGATTGGCCTATAGGACTTGGGATATTCAGGAAGCTTATTGCCTCGCTTTGGTAGAAATAATACCTTGACCTCCCGCCAAATCTTAGGGACATAACCCAAACCAAAACTTGATCTGAATATTTGTACCAGAATTTGTATTAATTTCATAGTACCTTGGATAGCATGGCTAGAAAAACTCCATCTGGTTCGGGTGATTTGTAGGGCTTAAACGAGCTGATTGCCCACTCTACCCTTTCGTAGTTTACTCTTCTGTAGATAGTAGGCCTTTTTGACCTGACAGAGTGTGCGCTGGCACTCCTTGATCAGTGTCACAGGTTGCGTTAAGCCTACAGTCGGGAAAGTGAGTTCTGAGAAGAAGATCTAGTGTTCCGTCGAAACTGCTTGTAAAAGTACCATCCGGTGCCTTTAGTATGCCAATTGGATTTGTCACTCATTTGGCCACTGATTTTTGTATTCTTGCGGTTGCGGGGACATCGTTTTGTTCCTTACAGCACTTTCTCTATGAGTTTCTTTTTGATTAGGAAATCAATTACTAAATTCGATAAGAAAAGACAATTATGTAATAAGTGAAATAACTCTGAATCTGGAAAGTAAAATAAAAATTGTTAAAGAGGAATTAATAAACATTAAGTACGCCATTCAATGGGCTAAAATTGGAATTATGAATACAACTAACTTTAACCCGCGGCCCCGCTCGCGTAGGAGTAGTTTTGAGGGATTTATGATATGAATATAAAAAAATATATACAATATCCGGCATCCGTTGCTATGCCTCGTTGAATAAAATCAAAACAACCAATCAGAAAAATATCAAGCAAAATTATTTTTACTAATTTTCTATCTCAAACCGTTTTTGATCTTGGCATTTGGGTCCTAGTTGAACAGCTTATGCGGATTATGAAGTCTAGAGTGTGCTATAAATAGTGGGAAATAGGAAAAATTAAAATTTTTTAGATTAAATTTAAGCAAATATTCGATTATTAGTGACGAATAAGAGTGGTGGCGCGGCCTAGGGGCTGTGGAAAGAGAGTTCCATCATAAAAACATGCCTATAACCTTCATTGGCTGAAAATATAAATGTATACAATTTTTACGTCATTTGGTGTTGTCGTTTCGTAGCGATGCGCGGACAACCTGCAGACATTCCACCTTTATAGTATAGATATTGTAGAATAAAACAGAAATTGAGATAGCAATCATGAAATTAAAAGAAAAAAGAATACCATTCGCATCAGTAGAAGAAGCATTAGAATATGCAAAAGTTAACGTAATAACTAAGGAATCAAAAATTTTATATTTGGTAAAAATACCACGAGCAAACAATATTACTTATAAGAATAGTATTATAATAAGACCAGTTAAGACCTATGTCTGAATTTGGTATCCCCGCAAAACTAATACGGCTATGTAAGATGACGTTGCTCAACACCAGCAGCGCCGTCAGAATTGGGAAGGACCTCTCCGAGCCGTTTGATATCAAACGAGGTTTCAGACAGGGTGACTCGCTGTCGTGTGAGTTCTTTAACCTGATGTTGGAGAGCATCGTATGAGCCGCAGAACTTAATCGCTCAGGCACAATTTTTTATAAGAGCGTACAATTGCTGGCGTAAGCCGATGATATTGACATCATCGGCCTTAACAACCGCGCTGTTAGTTCTGCCTTCTCCAAACTGGATAAAGAGGCAAAGCGAATGGGTTTGGTGGTGAACGAGGACAAAACGAAGTACCTCCTGTCTTCAAACAAACAGTCGGCGCACTCGCGTATCGGCACCCACGCCACTGTTGACAGTTATAATTTTGAGGTTGTAAAAGACTTCGTGTATTTAGGAACCAGCATTAACACCGATAACAATGTCAGCCTTGAAATCCAACGTAGAATCTCTCTTGCCAACAAGTGCTACTTTGGACTAAGTAGGCAATTGAGCAGTAAAGTCCTCTCTCGACGAACAAAATTAACACTCTACAAGACTCTCATCATGCCCGTCCTAACGTATGGCGCAGAAGCTTGGACGATGACAACATCCGATGAAGCGACGCTTGAAGTGTTCGAGAGAAAGATTCTGCGTAAGATTTTTGGACCTTTGCACGTTGGCAACGGCGAATATCGCAGACGATGGAACGATGAGCTGTATGAGCTTTACGACGACATAGGCATAGCGCAGCGAATAAAGATCCAGCGACTTCGTTGGCTGGGTCATGTCGTCCGAATGGATACAAACGCTCCGGCTTTGAAAGTAGTGGTGGTAGCAGAGGAAGAGGAAGGCCTCCTCTGCGTTGGAAAGATCAAGTGGAGAAGGACTTGGCTTCACTTGGTGTGTCCAATTGGCGCCGGTTAGCACGAGAAAGAAACGACTGGCGCGCTTTGTTAATCTCGGCCAAAATCGCGTAAGCGGTTATCGCGCCAATTAAGAAGAAGAAGAGACATAAAGAAATTACTAAACTTGATTTTGAAGAAATACTAAAAGTCTAAAATGAAATATATGTAATTAAGAATAAATGTATGAAATGCAATGAAATACAAATTTGTGAGAAAATAACATAATTAATATTAGTTACAGCACCTGCATCCCTCAAATACTAAGTAGTAGAAAATCAGTTTGCACAATAAGTAATAATCAACACATACCAACAATCGAGGAAATACAGCCCGGAATAATCTTACTAAACTACTTCAATGAAACACTAAAAACGGAAAAAGATCAAGTTCCACAACACATCATCCAAATGTCTACGTTGACAGCAGAACCAGCGATCATACAGCCAACACTGCTAGAAAGGGAATGCATCAACATTTTATCATTAGAAGCCCTCAACGAACTACATATAAACAACAGGAAAAAGATAAATCTGTTAAGAACAGATTCGACAATAAACAAGAGTGCAATGCTAGGACTAGCAATAATATTGTAGTAACCTTCAAATTTTGGATAAAACCCACATCAAAAATAATCATCCAAGAAGTACCAACGGAACCATTCAAATTAGTCGACCTAGGGACCAGCACCTTACCTAATCTCCCAGATGCATCAATTAACACAAATAATAACCAACAAGGAAACGTCGTAAGTTATTCAAATCGTCGACTACATGACCTACCCTATTTCTAATAAGACGATCGAGGACACTCGTTTTTAAGAAGGGAGGAGTAAACGCTCCTTATACTCAAAGTTCATCCACTACACACGTTTCCGTTTAACGCTACTTACGCTGAAAGTTCATCCACTTCCATTGCTCGATCTTTTCGCTGACGGTATGTCTGAAATAAACCGTGTGAACGGCAACAAGCGAAATTCTGCGAATACGATCACGCGGCATAACAGGTGAATGAGGGAATGCAAAGGTTAAGTTAGCTTTCAGAAATTTTGTAAAGTTCAGTTAAAATTTGAGAGTTGTGAAATAAAGACGGAGCTTGCTCCGTAAAAAAAATTATATATATATTGTGAATCTGAATATGCAAACTAAGGTCAGTTTTTCATAACACCACTATAGACTGTTTAGGTAAAACAAATACAATTATGTACATATCTAACCCATAGCATCTAACAATAAAAGATAGTATTTCATTCCTAACAATTGAGAAATTTATAAACTAAATAACGAATGTTTATTCTGTATTTTGATTGAAGTTTGAAAATTGAAAATTGTACGATTTGTTGCAACTATGTATGACTGCATGTTTAAGATCTGCAACCCGAACCTTTTGACAAATAAGAGGAAGAAGATAATGAGGTTGAGGAACTAGAAGCGCTTATATAATGAGAATCAGTACCTAATGCTTGGCGCCACTGGAGAAAGCTGGAGGGGTAGTAAATTACGCCTTTACTAAGGTCAATCCGCGCGTTTATCGCAAAGAGGGACTGCCTACTGCAGATGCTAATACCTTTAAAGCGGCATAAATGGATCCTATGCTAGAGGAATACTAATTCTCTGATTCAGAAACGGGTCAAAGATCTCAACGAAGCGCCCGTCGGGCTATGCTGCGATGAGGACGATATTACGATAATGGAGCTGGAAACTGCAAAACCTAATGGGCGTTAAATGTTTGCAGATTAATCTCTCAATCGGCGTCCCCTGGTTTACTGATGCGCTTAGCAAATCGCAGAGACTATGGTAATTAAGATATACTCTGCATATTTTCATTTTATCGAATCTTAGTGACAGAGATCTGGTGGTAGCTTGTCTTGAGCTCAAAAACTCATGGCCATGTTGAATTACCGCGACACATTTTGAAACAAACCTTAGAAAAGCTAATCAGCTTAAAGTAGGAGTAATTGTGGGATACGACGCTAAGGAACCGACTTTTGTCACTAGAGAAAGAAGAGAGAGTTTGTATTTATATATGACTTTGGCCTCAGATGTTATCTCCACTCTTAATAGATTGATGGAGAGTAAGTAAAGAGAGGTCGTTCTCAAATCATAAGTATATTGAGTTTAATCTCTTAGACTCTTAGACTCAGTTTAAGATACTCTTATACTCTTAGACTAGCACCGATAATTTGAAGTAATATTAGAAATACCAATTTGACCTTTATATTATAAAATCAACAGCATAGATACAAGACCAGTCTTAATCAAGTAGTAGAAAAGTTCACCAGTAGCTACAACAAAACATTTAGTGCGGCTCAAGAAGAATTAAATACTCTTAGGAACGACTGTAATATATTGTTTAACACGTTCCCGCCGGCGCTGTTATTCATGGTCTTCGCCCACAGACGGCAATGTTTAAGTCTTTTCGCTCTATCGGAAGCGATTGCAGATCATAAAACGAAATTTTTTCATAAGGGTAGTCGTTTATGGCATCTCATCTCATAGGTACCGTTTAATAAAGTACCATTGGTGGTACGCGCTGCCTAAAGACGCAATCTTGTGCGGGCCACCCCTGGTACACGCCGCCTCATGAAGCAGACTTGTGCGAGCCACCGGTGGTACGCGCCGCCCCATGAAGCAGACTTGTGCGAGCCACCGGTGGTGAACGTGTTAATCGGGCTATAGCTACTTGTCTGGTAAACGATTGGGAACATCATAAAGGTATATTAGTATCCGAATCTATAAAAGGAGCATTCCATGAAAAAGTGGAACTCTGAACTGTTTTACAAATATGCATTTTTTATATATTATTGCACGTACATAGTGAGATTATGTTCTCATCTAAAATAATTTACAAAAGTTGTAGCGAGTTTGTCGCATTTTTTGTAAATACCGTTATTTATTGAGAGTAACATTTCATTAGTCTTTACACAACTTTTTGCGAGGTCGCTGCCGCTATTGCTTATCAGATAGAAACTAGATTTCTGTTCTTAGTTATAGTGTATGGCCCGCTGTATTTAACTGCATACTCATTTTTTTGGTTAAGTGTTTTTTTGATAAGAAATTAATCATAACGGAAAGGTAAGTTTCGATGTCCCATATGTGACGCTTAATTCCTTTTTCTATTAATAATTGTAAAACAAGTCGTCTATACAAATTGAATTTTTCTTTTAACAGTTAACTTTTAGCGGTCTAAAAACTGGTGAAACAATTTTGTTTGAAATCGCTTTGCTTACAATATATTCTTGGTGATAATAAAGTGTCTGTACGTGACGCCGAAGAATAAGTTATCTGACATCTTCAACTTTTACTGGCGTTTGTAATAAACAAAGCCCTTTTTTGTACTGCAAATCTCAATAACGCAAAAATGAGCGACCAGCAACCATCAACCAGTGCTAGCCGCATGCGAAAATTTCGAGAAAAGCAAAGAGAGAAAGATCCAAACTTTACCGCTAATGAGACTAAAAGATTGCGTGAGCTTCGTAAACGAAAAGCAGAAAATCTTTCTGAAGGTGAGTTAAAAGCAATTTCACTTAAGGAAAGGGCAAAAAAGTGCGTTGAACTTAAAAATCCTACTGATTCTCCTGTAAGTACTGAATCTCCGTACAAGTCGAAACAGACTTTATCTAAAGCTGTTCAAAAGTCTCTAAAAGCACTGCCTCAATCACCAAGAAAGAAAAAAGCGGTTGTTACAGAACTAGCGCGTAAAATGAACATTGCTCTAGCAGAAAGCCCAAACATTAGCACATCAGGTGACGACACACGTTATGACGATGTGAAAGCATTTTACTATCGTGAGGATATTGTGTATACCTGCCCAGGCGCAAATAATTTCATCGTTGTTTGGGAAAACGATCATTTTCAAAGAATTTTTTCCTAATATCGAAATTGGATTTTCAAAATTTTGTAGTCTAAGACCGAAAAACGTTTTGCTAATGAAAGACACACCTTCAGACCAGTGCAAATGTTTAACTCATGAAAATTGTATATTCAAATTGAAAGGTTTGAAACAAAATTATTGTAACGACTGGTAGACTATGATTTTATGTGATCCTTCTTTGGATTCGAAGTGCTTGAAAAATGAATGTGATACTTTTTCTGATGGCAAAAAAATATTAATTTCTATTAATTTAAGTAATCTGTGTATGGAAGGAATGGGAAAAAATTCAGAAAATAAACTACGTTTAGTAAACCACGAAACAAGTTCAGGTGAACTTAAAGAAAAATTGATTGATTCTATCCATATTATAATGAAGCATGTTAATTTAAAACGAGTTCAAGCCGGTGAATTTCAAAAAGACCAACGCAATGAAAATGTGCGAATCCTTCAAGTTGATTTTGCGATGTCTTTTGGCTGTGAATACCAGAATGAAGTTCAAAGCGTACTCTGGTCACGAACAAGTGTTCTTTTATTTACTGCTGCAAGTTTTTACAAAGGCAATTGCCAAACATATCTTATATGCTCAGATGCAAATTCGAAAGACAAGGATACAGTTTTTGTTTTCATCAATAAGTTTTTTGACTGATGCATAAAGAAAATGAAGAGTTACTTTCAGCGAAAATTATTTGGAGTGACGGCCCTTCATCGAAATTTAAGAACCGTTATATGGTTAAACTAACATCAATGTTGAGTGAAAAGTACAAAAGGCCCTTTTATTGGAAATATTTTGCTACATCGCATGGAAAAGGTGAGATAGACGGAGTTGGCGGAAATATCAAAAGACTGGTAAGAGAGAAAATGATGAGCCAAAATGAACATGTTGTTGTCCAATCAGCCAAGGACTTTTCTGATTTAGCTTCTCAATTAGTCACAAAACCCGTGTGATTTATGTGCCATCCTCTGAAATTTATGAAAGGATTAAAAGTGCATCGCCGTGGGACAATGCCAAAGCGATAACTGGAGTTTCCAACTTCCATATTATTAAAACTGAGGAGAAAGTTGTAGAGTGCAGAAAGAATTGCCTTTCCCAAGACAAAACTGTATTTACCTATTGATTTTTACATATATTATAGATTTAAGTTGAACTATGTCCCGTACGTGACGCGACTTGTCTGTACGTGACATATATAAAAAAATGTTTTTGAATTATAAATATGTGTTTTAATTAATATTTTTTTTCGCTAGTAGCAAGCTTGATTCTTAGTTATAATTTCCTTCGAAGACACTTGTTATGCACCTGTAATATATTCGCTGAAATCTGAATAAAACTATAACGATTTCGAATGTTGGTTGACTTGATGTGTCCCGTACGGGACGTGTGTTGTTTGCATTTTTCTTCAGTATTTCATGACTTTTTTTAAATGTTTCTTCGCACTATTAAAGACTAGTATATAATCTATTAAATTAGAGAAAAAAAGTATATATCTGATAAAACTATTAAGTGCTATATGTAATATAAACCGTAAAATTAGTTGAACTTGTCTGTACGTAACAGTGGAATGCACCAAAAGTGCTCTTAAAAGAGCAAAACATAGTTCGTGGCGAAATTTTTGTAGCTCAGTTGATGGGTGTACAGAATTTTCTATTCTTAGGAAAGTATTGGCCTCGACCCTTATGTCCCCCTCACTTTCCGGGCAGTTCTGATCATAACGAAGAGTACAATATTGAAAATTATTATTCGATAAGCAGTTAATAGTTTCAGCCTTATTAATCACCTGTCACCGACAGTATTGCTCCAGTAGAGCTTCTGCGAATGTTTGATCCGGCGTTACCACGGCTCCTGGTCGTTTCTAAAAGTTGCCTCAGGCTGTCATATTTCCATGATAATTGGAAAGAAACTAATGTGGTTTTTAAACAGGAAAGATGTCGCATGTCCTTCCGAAGGTATTTAGGTGTAATTCTTGACAAGAAACTAAAATGGAACGTGAATTTAGAGGGTAGAGAAAAGAGAACTACTGTAGCTCAGCTCTATTCTCACTGAAAAAGGCAATAGGATCCAGGTGAGGTCTTAATCCGAACAACACCCACTGGCTTTCTAGAACCGTTGTCAGAGCTATCCTCCTTTACGGGGTTATAATCTGGGCGGCTCTCGATAAGACTACGAATAGAAACAGGCTTTAGAGGGTTCAACGTATATGTATCAATGAGAAGCGTCATTACCAAAGCCACTCTATCTGATGTTCTCAATACTTTTTTCTTCTTTCCTCCCTTAGATTTAGTTGGTAAACAGAATACAAGCTGTTCGGTAACTAATCAATGGCACTATTTAGGTGTTGTACACTTGGCCATGTTGACTATTGTTTGAATGAACCATACTTTAAAAAGTTATTTAGTACTAGAGTTCCAGCTAGATGTGAGTGGGTTGTCGATATATCTGCCAACGGGTTTTTACTGATGGATCAAGGCTTGACGATAAAGTTGGCTTAGGCTCTTTCGGCTCGTCACAGTAGCGTATTTCAGGCTTAAAGTAATGAGTTAGCTGTCTGCTAAAAATGGTAACTACCTTTTGAGAAATCTATTTTTACTCAGATAGCTAAGCGGCGATTAAATCTCTTGGTAAGGTTGCCACTAATTCCATCATTGCTTGCAAATGCTTGCCGAGATTGGGGAATATGGAAGAAGGGACGCCAGGCGCTACTTCATCAGTCAGGGAAAAGCGTCTATATGTTAATTGCTGTTATCACAGTACTCTTAGGTTGACATACTCAAAAATTGAGCATACCTCATTTCGACTATTGCAGAAGCTGCAAGAATGAGGAATAAGTCTGGCAGACTGTTACTGTCCCTCGTGGCATGCCACTATGTTTAGATACTTTGGCTCACTTAAAAAAATGGTTTTTACGAGGAGTAGCAGATAAACTGTGGTATGAAAATGGATCGGCAAAGATCTACAAGATAGCATCATCCACGGTTCCTGACGTCCCATACCAATGAAGAGGAGAGGAAGAACAAGCGAAAGTAAGTATGCCAGTAATTATGGATTAAACCTTGCACACATACGTTTGTGTATGTATATACTGGAATTTTTTCTAGGATGACGCTAACGAAGTGGAAACTTTTAACAGTACGAGTATACCAGCATTACAGGATGCCCGACTTTTGGTGTCCCAGCTACACCTACATATTAAACACCACCACTTCCGCGGGGCAACTGCCCAAAAGTACTTTTCCACGGGACCGGTTAGTTCGTAGGCTGCTAGTTATTTTTGGCGCCTGTTAAACTTCGTATGATGTAGATCATTTTAAATATGTTTGACATGTGAACAGATTATATTCCTGTTATCAGCTGAGCCGAAAAAAAGTGTACATCTTTAGATCATAATTGGAGTGTAGAGAGGCTTGAGGAGCCAGAAGAAGGTAGTTGCCAAGCTAACTCTAGAACTTGGGGAAGAGGGCGATAGAACTGACTGGAGCAGAGGTGAGGAAGGACGGTTGTAGCTAGCAGCTAGTACTGGACTCAGTGGCTTACCGGTGTTTAACGACGATGATCTTTTCATTGACGACCATGAGAGTGAAGAAATCGCTGAGAAAGACCTCAACGGCACCTGGTGGAGCCTACAGATTCAAATGAAACTGCTCCAAATAAACCATTCTATGATCGCGTCTGCGAACCTTTCTGTCCGCTGGGCTGCCGGTGGACATTATGTAGCCCTCATCCAAGAGCCGTAGATCAATTGCAACCAAATTTGCGGTTTGGGAGTGAAGGACTTTATATTGATTGCCAGTCAGCACATGGTTAAGACTCGTACTTGCATACTAGCAAAAAAATAATATAAAAATCTTCTTGATTCCATAGCTTAGCAACGGAGATTTGGTGGCGACGACTATGCAGCTGGGCAAAAACAGTTTTTGGGTGCTAACTGTTGCTTTGATGGCTGCAGAAGGGAGTGGCAGAACGGGATCCAGGCCAAAGAAGTTGGCCTCAGAGTCTATTCTGGCTAAAGAGTCAGAGATCCGTTAACCGCGGTACGTACGTGTATTTTCCAGGCTCATTTTCAGAGTTTGACCACAGATGACCCTCTGGCAGCACCACACTGTATCTCTTGTCAAGCACGACTCTGGATGGCATGGAGTCAAAGGGCATGGTGAGTATCATTGGAGCGAAGTCCATGCCTTCTCTGTTGTCCAATGCCGGACAGGGGTCGTACCAGTTCCCATTGTGTTTCAGCCTGCAGAAGCACTTCAATGCCTCTCCTTGGATAATACCATGAAGTGGTGGTAGGCTTATCAGAGCATGTAATGCCGGGCCTGAAGTAATCAGAAAAGCTCCGGTGCAACAAATGGCCACAGTGCGTTGTAGTTTCGTTAAGGTCCTCCTGACTCCCACGAGAGGGAGTCACCTCATGCATATCACTGATACATAGGTTATAATTAGTCTTATCATAGCCGTGTAGATCCATAGAACTTTGTTAGGAAAAAGACCCCACGTTTTCCAAAAAACACCCTTGCACTGCCAGAAAGCTGATAGTGCTTTGTATGTCTTTGTTTCAACGCGTGATTTCCAAAGGAGTTTACTATCGAGGATTACTCCAAGATATTTAATTCCTCCTTACAGCTTAGACAGAATGAGTCCATCACGCTTCCTCCTTCTGGTGAAGAGGACAAAACCAGTCTAAGTGGGGTTTGCCGATAGCCCATTCGAACAGCACCAAGTGCCAATCTCTGCACTTTTCTACAAATGTTCATAAACGAAGAGCCTGTTACCGAATAGGCAACGTCGTCCGCATATGCTTGTGCGTAGGCTCCAGAGGCATTTAAGGTGGTGAGCATAGGATCGATCACTATGCACCAGAGCAACGGAGAAAGCACACTGCCTTGGGGGCAGCCTCTATTAACCTCGGATGACACCAGAAGATCCTCCTCCGCCCGCAACTTGACGATTCTTTGAGCCAGCATCGAGCGAATCCAATTCACTAGCACCCGGTCTACGTCGTGCCTACTAGCAAGGCTGCACAAACTATCAAAACTGGCATTATCAAAAGCCCCTCTATATTTGAAACGATGCCTATAGCATAGTCTCTCCTGTCGATGGCTAACTCTACCCTAGCAACAATGTTTTGCAGTGCCGCCTCGCAAGATTTTCCACTTGTATAGCCATGCTGAAATGGAGACAGAGGGTGAGCCTTCAGCGACTTCTGACGTATGCGCAATTCCACCAGTCGTTCGAGGCTTTTGAGCAAGAAAGAAATCATGCGGATGGGTCTTAAGCTTTTGGGGCTGGTGTAGTCATCCCCATCCTCCAACAGCGTGGTATTTAGGCTAGTGCCAGGCATGCAGTGAAGATTTTCTTCAAGGCTGCCCAACAACAGACGTTTATCTGATTACCTGGAAAATGAGATTCCATTAGTAAGCTAAGTCTTTGCTTCTCCGTGAAGGGGCCATCAGATTTCCTGAGTGACTCCAGCTCTACGGTTGGATCCCTTTTCAGGATCCTAACCAATTTTGCCGTGTCACTTAGAGATTCAATACCGCCGCAGAGTTCCCTAAAAGAAGCCTTTTTCGACTCCCGAATTAGCTTCTTGTAGTTTCTCTGAACATGACGGTATCGCTCCCAGTTCTCAGCAAGATTAGCCTTGAGGGTCCGGTTTAGAAGTTTTCTCAACTCGCGCCTCAATATTTGGAGCTCTCGGTCCCACCACGGAATGGGAGTCCATTCAAGGAGAGGTCGAAGTGGACAGGCTGACTCAAAACATTCAATTAAGGCAGCACTGAGTTTCTCAACAGACGCCTCACTGCCATGTCCTTTCCGAATTCTTGGTGGCGTCACGTCAAGGTACCGCAACGTGCCCCTAAACTTCTGCCCGACTGTTTTTGATTGGGTTTCTAGAGCGCAATTGTATTTGTTCCTCCTCGTCATTCTGAAACTGAATTTATCTGTGGTCTAAGCACGAATCTTCGGCAAGGACTCTCCAGTTCTTGACTGACCACCCAAATTTTGAGTTTTATGGGGTGAGATCAATTCCCTCCTGCCTTCTGGCAGTCTCAAGTGTTGGCTGTGTGCCTTTGTTGTGTATGTCTAGGTAAAAGGATGCGACAAACTCGCTGCTGCTCCAGATTGTATGCATCGCAACATAGGACAAGGCCCAGATTACGCCGCTAACAGAATCTCACGAGACTGGTGGCGTTCCCAGGGGGTGGAAAATAAGCAGAGGCAACCACAAACTTCGACCATCTGCGTCTACCCGTATAACACATCTCAGCCGCTACCAGGTCTTGACAACAGAAGTGCTCAATACCCGTCACAGTGAGATGGGATAGTACTATAAGACCGGACCTAGGTCTACTCGAACTCCTGTCATATAATAACGTAGCCCCTTTCAACGCGCTAAAGCCACATATACGGGCCCTAAACACCAAGACCAAGGCTCTTGCGCTGTTGTTATGTCGGGTAATCTGTGTCACCGTCAAGGGACGGTAGCTGCGGCAACTAACAGTCCCAAAGGACGATTCTCTTACCGTTACCGTCACCCTTAGGGTGCCGTCCTTTTTCTCATAGCCCTTCGCGTTGGCTTCAGGACAGCGGCCAATAACCTGACGCATCAGTCGACTTTTGCAGTATTTGATTTCTGCGTCCGTCAGCTGATGGCCAGGCCCCAGTTTTCCGATCACAGCCACAGATTGTTGCCCAGCAGCTTTTTCGCCATAGGACGGCCTGGCCGCACCCTTGGATGTGGTTGGGTGAAGGTCCAGCTTCCCATCCTCCACTGACGAAAATTTTGCTGAGCAGACAGCTGTGTTAGACTTTTTGTCGAAGTGCCGTTAAGGACGTGGCTTATCAGAACCGCGCTCGTACCTTGGGAGTCGTGGTTCGGCCACTAGCGGCAGCTGCAGGGCAGGGAAATGTACTGTTTTCAGCCACCGTCCTTCTCCGCTTACCTCGAGAGCGAAACAGTTGGGGAGCGCCCATGCCCGCCGAGGACTCGGCAGCTTCCATGGGTGTCACTTCCGCCGACCAAGGTCTTTTGGAAGACATAGACGCTGAAGGGCTGGCAGAGCCACATGAGAAAATCTCCCGCATGAGCCTTGCCCGCCGCTTTCTCCTTTCCCTCCTTGTCACGCTATTCAAATTTCAGGCTTCTTTTGGAGATCGTGCCACCACCGAAGTGACTTCACAACTCAGGCCCTCCGAAAGTGGGAAACGTTTTTCAATATCTGAAGAAGATGAGATTGCGTTAGCAACTTCCGTCTACTCCAGGATGCGGTCTCGCTTATACAGTTGAAAGATTTGAGTAATGGTTGGGGCCTCCAGATTTCATGTCCCTGCCGCCGAAGCGGGTGGATTGCAAGTTGTGTGGGTTCCACCAGGAGTATAATCCTTGCTGTAGCTCATTACCGAGGAAGGTTTTCATTATAGCATATTTGGTTCACGGATAGCACCCTGATTCTATGCCAACTTTGAGTCATCACACGAGTGTTGAACCTAACCCATCAGGGAAGGCCACTCGTGTGATGCACAAGGTTCGCTATCCACCACCTGGGACGCGCCGGATGGGAGATCAAGCAACTCCTCGCGGGAGACTAGGTGCTTGTAAAGGTGGCAGCTAAATTGAAAAAGCACCTGGTTGTCTCTTGCGATGCAAATGCACACAATAAATTGTGGGGAAGTAGCGACAATAATATTTTTTAAGGGAAATATCGCTATTCTTTTGGATAGCCAAGCTGCAGTCCAGGCACTGGGTTCAGCTACAATAACCTCTAAAGTGGTAGAACAAAGTAGGAAAAGCCTTACCACCTTGAGTGAAAACCATAAAGTTACCTTAATCTGGGTCCCGAGACATCGGAACATTAAAGGTAACGAAAAAGTAGATGAACTGCCCCCTCATGTCAGTTGATCTACTTCTTCGTTACCCTGATCTGCCATGAATAACGCTCCTGTAGAATCGGTATTCACATCAATAAAATACATCCGAATCGCAGATTGTAAATGGAGAGACTAGGCGAAATGCAAAATTAGCAGAACGTAACGAACCATATACAACCTCAAGCAATCGTCGACATTGATATGAAGCGACGGGGCGTCTGGAGACTAACGGAAGTCATAACTGGCTTTTGGTCTGTCGGAGAACAAGCAGCCTAAATGGGCATTCGTCAGAACACATACGTGCACCTTTGTAAACAACCGGAGATAAAGTAAACAATCTTATATTTCCCCTGTAAATGCCCTGCCCTATGGAAAGGCAGAATGTTAACCCAGGGCCAACCGCTGATCGAGATTCTCGAACAACTTTCTGGCTTAGACGTCGACAGCCTAATAAGGGTCTTAAACCGCACAGACTGGATATAGTCTTACTGTAAATAACTGGTAAACAAGTTGGTAACGAGGATGTGGCAAAAAAATGGTGCGGAAGCGCTAGTTGGATTTTGGAAGAATTAATAGCAGATGGGAGTCATTATCAGACTTAATTTTAGAAAATAAACTTACTGTCTTGCATTTAGGCTCAAATCCGACATTTAAAACAAAACTAGGTCAGAAGCTTTGAATTTATCCCTGGCTTTTGACATGTCTTCTACCCACGTCAAGAGATGGCGAGTCTTGAGAGAAAAATTTTTTTCTGACCATCGTTACATAGAATTTTTCATCGATCTTAAGCTTACCCATGTTTATGAGTTTAGGAGTATACGAAAAATCGACTGGGGAGTATACAACAACAAATATACCTAATCAAGATCCCGACACATACTGTGAGCCGTGAATAGTTCTATAGAAGCTGGGTGTCCGGTTTTACGTCATAGAGAAAAGACAAAACCACCTTTGTGGACAAATCAAATAGCTTCGTTACAATAGCATTCCATTCAATTTAGCTTACTTAAAGATATTCAAAAAAGTAGCTGGAAATGCGGAACGCGGATCTTTGCAAAACTATTGTGAATTAAAGAAACAACATAAGCGGCTAAATTAAGGAGAGTTCTTGCAAAGACTCCATGTAGCCTAGGCTATCTCAAAGGTCCGAGAAATAAATGGACCACGTCAAGTAAGGAATTTTTAGTTCTCCTTTCGGACGAATGAGTATTTACGGGGCGTTATACAAAGGCACAACACGCCTACATAAAAGGCGAGTTCGTGGAAAAGAGCCTGGCTGAGTTTTGCTTTCGAAACTTTTTTAGACATCGAAGGAGCCTTTAGCAATATTAATACAAGCTCCATAACAGGTGCTCTAGAAGATTTTGGAGTCAAATCTAATGCCTACAGTCTCTCCGAGAATGTTAAATACTTAGGACTCATATTAGACAGGAAACTTACGTGGGAACCCAATATTGAAAATAGGGTTCAAAAGGCCAATATTGAGTTGCACTCATGTAAAAAAGCGGTCGAAATAAAATGGGGGTTAACACCTCGTATTACACACTGACTTTAAAATTCGGTAGTTCGGCCTAGTTTGCTATATGGAATACTTGTGTGGTGGCCATCAAGTCAAAAAGCAAGTAACATGAAAATACCTAGCAAGGTCCAAAAAATAGCGTTTTTATGCATCACTACCCAAATAAAGTGCTCAAGGTACTAGTCAGCTTGCCTGCTCTAAAACTGGAACTAGGAAAACTCGTGGCCGCTTCAGCACATAGACTTAATTGTATGGCGCTATGGCGCTATTAATTGTATGGCTACTCTTTTTTTAAACCCACCTTCGACAGGCTCTTCAAGACTAGCATCCGATCAAGAAGGGAGTGGCAAACTCAAAGACTATGGAAAAGAGGCGAAATAAATTTTTACTCGGATGGATCCAAGCTAGATAATAAAGTGGGCTAAGGAGTTTTGTTTTCAAAATAGTTAGGATTATATTTATCTGTCTGATTTCCCGATTCCTGTGGCTTTTACCAAGCAGAAGACTTAGCCATAAAGGTGGTAACTGGAGTCTCGGGACATAGAGATATTGAAGAAAATTGCATGGCTGATGAACTAGCCAGGGTACTAATGTTCAACTGCTTGAAAATATAGGTAACATAGGAATTTCTATGGCAACTTGCAAATTAAGTATAAAAAATAATATTTTCCAGGAAGCCACTAGGTCATTTAGAGAAGGAACTATTTGCGTTACAACCAGGCTAATTTGGCCCAAATAGAAAAGAAAACGTCAGGAGATGTGCTTAACTCCTCAAGAGACAAAATCTCGAAGGTTGTGGCTTGTGTTACCGGTTATTGGCTGTTAGGTAGGCACTCTTCTAGGTTAGGAGTAAAATCAACAACATTCTCTCCGCTTAAGGTTTTAAATGGTTCAAGAGCATACCGTGGGCATTGGAACAGGACGTGATCAACATCTTCTTCACTTTCTGTGAATGTTGGAGAGTGTGAGTAACTGCATGTGGCTCTTCCATTTGCTCCTATGTTTTTTGAGTTTGAAAGCAAAAATAATATTAAGAATAAAATATTCGCTCTTTATTGGAAAAATATGTATAGGAAAATGTAAAATATTTATATTATCTTATATGTATGTTGCATACGTGTATAATTGCAACGTATATTCCAAATTTTATGGCGGGATTTCTGGTGGCTGAATACACATCCTTTCTGATCGCGCTTTTGATCCACAAGCGAGCTCGCCGAACATTGTTTCATCAAAGTTAACGTGAGTTTTTACTATTTGGCGAGGAAAGAAGTTAACTGGGTTAACGTTGCAACAGTTGGCGCTACTAATATTAAGATGAGTACATGTGTCAATATGCTGTACCGTTGGGTTAAGAATTACATGTCAACTTTATTTATTTCTAGTTTTGATCCAATAAAAAAGGTTTGAATACGTGTTCATAGAGCACTAAAAATACATATATTTTTTATAACCTTACTACGGGATAAAGTTATATGGCACCAAATTAAGTAGGTTCGGTGAACGTGGAATATAATTATAGTAAATGAAGTCATTGTCTAAAGGAACATAGTGTCATAGTACCTAGAGGAAAAATAGTTCTGTTTCTCGGTCAATTCGTCTCAGCAACCGCAGAACCGTACGCTAATAACTTTGCAAGAGCGTCAAGAAGACACCGTACCGCACGGTAGCAACTAGTCCAAGAAGTAGCCAGACCACCTAAGGAAGTCGACGAGGTACTAGGATATCCTGCGTAAATAACCGAACCCAGAGGTTCTGGAGGATGGTTTCATGTGTAGAAGTCCACGCAAGTGGGGAAAGTTACTGACCGCCATTCAATTGGGAGTCGCCAGGACGATTCTTCTGCATATGGTTCAAGCAGCTCACAACTTTCAGGATTAGTCCAAGTAACCTCTGGGTAGCTTCCGAACACCCGTTCGGGAGTGAGCTGGAGTGGGAAGGTGAAGCATCCCGGGATAGCTGGTTGTGGCTGGGTTTGGGACCCGCCACTTGAAAACACAAATAAAGTCTCGGATGAGAACTACCTACACTGATGACGACCCCTGCAAACGAACTAAGGACCACGATTTGAGGCATGCACCAGGAATGTCCGGTCCCTTTATGGGAAAGGTGCCTCTGCCCGGCTTGTTGATGTCCTCGAGAGTAAAGGTTGACATCACTTCCAATCAAGAAAAGCGATGGACTGGGCAAGGCAAGAAAAACATAGGACCTTGCGACGTCTACTACAGCTTCCATGTAAAGAAGCGCGAATTCGGTGTCGGATTTCTTGTTGGAGATAGACTCCGTCGCCAAGTACTGTCCTTCACTCTGGTGGACAAGAGTCTTGCAACAAATTTGCGCCCACGCTCCGACGGAAAAGAAGTACGATGCGACCAATGATTCCTTCTATGAGCGCTTGGAACGTTCCTATGAGCGCTGCCCCCGCCACGACATAAAAATCGTGCTTGGCGACTTCAACGCCAGGGTGGGCAAGGAGGGAATTTTTGGTCCCACAGTCGGAAAATTCAGCCCGTACAACGAAACATCCGGTAACGGACAGAGGCTGATCGACTTCACCGGGGACCGAGACTTGGTAGTCTGCAGCACAAGATTCCATCATAAGAAGATAGACCAAGCTACCTGGCGGTCTCCTGTTCAAAAAACCCGACACCAAATCGATCATCTTGGGATAGATGGAAGACACGCTTCTAGTGTATTAGACGAACGTGCGATCCGAGGACCCAATATCGACTGAGATCATTACCTCGTTGCAGCCAAGCTGCGCTCACGTCTCTGTGCAGCAAAAAACATACGTCTACCTACGCAAAGAACGTTCGACATCGAAAAGCTGCAATCACATCAGACAGCCAGAAGATTCGCCACTCGACTCTCACTCCTGCTCCCAGAGAGTACTGCCCAATAAATCGGCATGCACGAGTAACGGAGCAACATTTCTCGTTCTCTACGTACCGCCGCCGACAAAGAAATCGAATTCCGGCGAGCCCGAAACAACAGTTAGTACGACGTGGAATGTCATGGTGTCGCAGAAAGAAAAGATGCCGCCTAAAGAGTCAAGCTGCGATCGGACGCAACGTGAGCCATGTGGGATCGCTACCGAGAACTAAGGAAGGAAGAGAGACGTATTATGCGAAAGAAGAAACGAGAGGCCGAAATACGTGAGTGCGAGGATCTTGAGATGCTGGCTAATAGGAACAAATACCGAAAATTCTACCAGACAGTTCAGCGGCTTGAAAAAGGGTAAGGGGCATGCATCTGCTTCTATGCAAAATATGGTCGTATGAAAGCATGCCTGCCGATTGAAATTTAAGTGTGCTCTGCCCAATCCATAAGATGGGGATCCTGCAATCTGTGCCACTTACCGTGTCTTACTTAGTCTTCTAAAGCTATAAGGTTTTAGCGAGCATATTGTGTGAAAAGCTGAAGCGCACCATCAACCAACTGATTGGACCTTATCAGTGTGGCTATATATTTACATATGGTAATATTACATTACGCCAAATCTTGAAAAGACCTATGAAAGCAGAATCGACCCACATCATCTTTTCGTCGATTTCAAAGCTGCATTCTTTTACCTGATGTTGGAGAGGATCGTACGAACCGCAGAACTTAATCGCTCAGGCACAATATTTTATAAGAGCTTACAATTGTTGGTGTATGCCGATGATATTGATATCATCGGCCTTAACAACCGCGCTGTTAGTACTGCATTCTCCAAACTGGGTAAAGAGGCAAAGCGAATGGGTCTGGTGGTGAACGACGACAAAACGAAGTACCTTCTGTCTTCAAACAAACAGTCGGCGCACTCGCGTATCGGTAGATCAGCAGAGAAAGATTCTGCGTAAGATTTTTGGACCATGGCAACTGCGAATATCATAGGCGATGGAACGATGAGCTATATGAGCTTTACGACGACAAAGACATAGCCCAACGAATAATGATCCAGCGGCTACGTTGGCTGTGTCATGTCGTCCGAATGGACGCTCCGAGAAGGGCTTGACTTCACTTGGTGTGTCCACTGGTGCCGGTTAGCACGAGAAATAAACGACTGACGCGCTTTGTTAAACTCGGCCAAAATCGCGTAAACGGTTATAGCGCCAATTAATAAGAAGAAGAAAGGTTCTAAGCCTATAGTGTCAGTCCGCAGGCAACCTCGTCGACGTCCTTTCCTGTGCAGTACACTCAGTGACGTAAACGAGCCCCAAAAGGAACAACTCCATTAGGAGCAGCGGCGGAATAATTGTAAGAATATCTTATTATAAGAAATTTTTGTAGTAAACAAGAAGAATAAGAATATGGGAAGAAGAGAGATAAACAAAATAATATTAGTTCTTCGAGCAAAGCAAAATTAAATTGTCCATGGTTATAAAACAAAGTATTAAATTAATTATGGACTTTTCTTTGACAATCTAGTGATCGAACTCAGAAGAATTATTGGAAGGATTAATTTGAATTTTAACGCAAGAAAACTTTAAACTGTAATTGTTTTGAAACTGAATTTTATTTAAGCGATTTTTTTTTTTTCATTTTTATAAAAAGTTCAAGTTGCGGAAATAAGCAGCACATTTCTGGGTTGAAACGTTTAATGTGAGCGTCGTAAAGTTTTATTTTTCATTAGGAGAGGTTTTTGTTTTATCTGTTATGATACTTCTAAATCTAAATTTAAAAAATTGTTGGTTCTAAAATTTTATTTGGCCCAATGCAGAAAAAAGAGTTCAAAGGCAATCAATTTCCTTGGAATCGAAAATCGCTATTTTAGATCGAAAGCATCTACGGCGATTGGTAAACATTTTAATTTGAATAATTTTACTTTTAATATAATAATGAAGATTAGTGAAGTCGCAATAAGAAAATCTGTCACTTCTGATACAAAATTAAGCGCCAAATTATCATCGATACCCGATTAGAGAAAATTCTCTTAGCAAAACTTCCTGACCGGGCAATGGACAACACCCTTTCCCTGGTAGGCCGAACTGCGATCTTCTGGATCGTTTTCATGATCATAGCGCGGTCCGTCGAGAGATTCGCTGTGTGTCTAGCAAAGGCCAAAGAAAGTATGATCGTGCAAGTACACCCACGAATTACATACATACACACGCTCCTGCTATATGAGTCGTCTTCTCAAGTCATAGCTTTGGGTGCTTGGCAGTAGGCATAAAATGTAACGGTTGGTTTACCAGAATAAAAACCAATGCTGGGGTCTAATAGGGGGCAGGGCATCGCTGGAAATAGTAGACCACAGCAGCATTTCAGCTCTGCCCACGGCTAAGGTTCTTATCGCTCGAGTGGTAAAGCCAGAAGATACCCTATGCCTGCTACAGCGACAAAATCCTGATGTGCCAACGGGTGATTGGAGAGGGTTGAAAGGTCTCAAGCCGGCTAGAGGCGAGGGACAAATTTACATCCTCCAAACCAACAAGTTTTCCGAGGATATTCTATACCCACGCTTCGGAAAAATGTCGTGTGAGGTGGGGAGCGTGTACGTCCGCCTCAAAAAGCGGCATCCGAGATACTAAGACCCCAACACGCTAACGTCAGAAGAGATTGAGAAGGACCTGGGATTGGAAGAAATCTTTTTTTCTTCCAAAAATCTGCAAAGACCAAAGAAAAATGCGGGTGCAACGGATTTGGAAACCAACTCCGCGAATAGATTGGCTAGAGTGGGAACTGTTATACAGGTAAAAAAAGGTAATGATTCGTACGTATATTCTCAATTCACTCGCTACAGATCATCTAGCAGTTGCAGCGCTGGAAACAGAGAAAGGGTCAAAACATACTCTTTGCATCCTGCTACATACCACATGAAGATGAAACGATAGATAGCTTCAAAGGCTGTTAGAAATAGCTGGAAAAAGGAAGCATGATTATGCCATCGATGCTGACGCAACGTCCATCACTCGGAATGGAGTAGTACCGATATCAACGACAGAGGTGAGTCACTTCTTAACTTTATAATTCAGAGTAGGCTAAGTCTTGCAAATCGAGAGGAGGAACCGACTTTCGTGGGCCCAACCTCGAAAAACGTTCTCGATATAAATCTCTTTACTGATAATAAAATTAAGATTAGGGATTGAAAGGTTCTGGAAGAACCCTCATTCTCTGATCATAATTACATCAGCTTTAATATTGATTTCCATTTTATAATAAAAAATAGTTTAAAAAAACTAAAAAACACGCTTTTATTGCCAATCGAACTAAAAAGTAATTAGAAAATAAATTTTAATGACAAAGAGACCTATAATGAAGTAATAGCAAATCGAACGATCAGTCATAGTCAACTACCTCAGAACAGAATTATAACAAAAATTAAGATACAAATAGAATAATTCAAATTAGAGTTAAAAGCGTGGGATGCATTTTGCTTCACTTTCATAACCTTCTGTACATAGGTAGTTGCCAACAGAATGATTGTAATATTTACTATATCAAGCATCCCAAGCTTTTAACTCTAATTTGGATTATTCTATTTGTAACTTAATTTTTGTTATAATTCTGTTCTGAGGTAGTTGACTATGACTGATCGTTCGATTTGCTATTACTTCATTATAGGTCTCTTTGTCATTAAAATTTATTTTCTACTTTTTAGTTCGATTGGCGTGTTTTTTAGTTTTTTAAACTCTTTTTTATTTTCTACTTTTTAGTTCGATTAGCAAAAGAGCGTGTTTTTTAGTTTTTTTTTAACTATTTTTTATTATGAATGAAAATTATTGTTATCATTGCAGTCAGTGAATTAATGATTCGATATATTCGTTTTATATTTAATTCCTTTCTTATCGACTGTGAGTGTAAAGCTATGCAGTTATCGGCCGTGATAAAGAAGTAATCGGGATGAAGAACTTGTTTCGTGGAGGAAGCCTGAGAAACGGCTACCCCACTCCTGAAACGTAGAGGTAACAACAAAATATACTGACATAATCAATATGTTACATACTTTTCCCATATAGATCATTGATTGAAGTTCGAGCCTTGTTTTTCTGAATGAAAATTATTGTTTTCATTTAGTCAGTGATTTATAGTCCGATTCGATTGTGTTATATTTAATTTCTTCTTTACCGACTATATGTCCAAAGAAAGGCCAGCATTGGCCTTGACACAGAATAGATACTCTCAGCACAGAAAAAGGAGACCGTGGATTATATTGACACAATCAAAACGAGATGTAAAGTTCCAGTTTGGTTTTTTTTTTAGTTAATTTTTGTAGTGAATTGTACTTTAATCCATAAAATTTTATAAATGAAATTATGGTAATGATTTGCCAAAATTTTGTTCCGTAAAATAATTTCAAAATTTATGTTTTGATTATTTTGTTGTAATTAACAAAATTAATGAAATTTACAATATTTCATCTTATATGAACATTGAATAGAGTAAATTTGCGTGTATGAGACTTGTAGTATCTACGCATGTGTAAAGACTATACAAAGTGAGAATGCAACTACCCTGAAAACGTTTAGCCTTCTATTCGTACTGCAGTGCCGCGTGCCCGAGCAAATTCGAATTCGAAAGAGTAAGTCGTAGACTCCCGAAATCAGTAAGAGTGACTTGGAGAGTGCAGGCATGCGCAGACCGCGCGTTAGCTCTGTCTTTCTTAGTCTTCTACAGAAAATCTACTACTGTGGGCAAAAAGTAAGGTGAATTTATTTGTCAAAGTTCGCGGGATTAAAATTTTGCTCTAGTTATTTTTTTCATGAGTTGGCAGCACTGTTAATAACATCTGGGCCAACTTTCATGTGAATGTCATTATCAGTAATATATATTTACGCTTGTGTTTACCAAACGACCAAGAGTGCATTTTTCGATTTTTACAATGTTTGATTTGATTGAGCAGAGAAGTGCCATCAAATTTTGTTTGAGGAATGAAATTTCGGCTGCGGAAACGTTTAGAATGTTGCAGAAGGTGATTCGACCACGTCGCAGAAAAATGTTTATAAGTGTTACAAAGACTTCAAAGAGGGTCGAGAACGTGTTCATGACTTGGAGCGCTCCGGACGACCATCGACGTCAACAGATGACCAACACGTCAATAAAGTGAAGGAGTTAGTGCTCAAAAATTGTCGGTTGACTGTTAAAGACCTTACTGATATGATCGAAATATCAGAAGGATCTGTGAAAACCATTTTGAAAGACCATTTTGGCCTACGAAAAGTCAAATCTCCTTTGGTACCGAAAACTCTCAATTTATTGGAAAAAAGTCGTCGCGTTGATGTGTGTGAAACAATGCTTTCAGACTATCAGGACAAGCTCAAAAGCATCATTACGGGAGATGAGACTTGGATTTATGCTTACGACCCTGAAACAACCGACCAATCAAGCGAATATCGTGCTAAAGGCGAGGCCAGACCGAAAAGAGCACGTCAAAGTCGTTCAAAAATAAAGGTCATGATGACAGTTTTTTTCGATTTTCGTGGTGTGGTGCACTATGAATTCCTTCCATCTGGCCAAACTGTTAATAAGGAATATTATTTGAGCGTTATGCGTCGTTTACGTGAAGCAATTCGTCTAAAAAGACCAGAATTATGGGCCAACAACTCTTGGTTTTTACATCACGATAATGCTTCGTCTCACACTGCACTCGTTCTTCGTGACCATTTCGCCAAAAATTCCACGCATATCGTTCCGCAACCACCGTATTCCGCCTGATTTGGGTCCGTGTGACTTCTGGCTATTCCCAAAACTCAAGAGACCACTCCGGGGAACACGTTTCGAGTCGATTGAGGAGATAAAAGCTGAATCGAAGAAGGTGCTGATGGCTATACCGGAAATGGACTATTTGGCATGTTTCGGGGATTGGGAAAATCGTTGGCATAAGTGTATTTCATCGAAAGGGGATTATTTCGAAGGGGATGAAATTGATTTACAAGAATAAATAAAGATTTTTCATTTTACAACCAAATTCACCTTACTTTTTGCCCACAGGTAAAAAAAGAAAATATTAATCCTGGCAATCCTAATAAGGATAATGGAAAACTTTTATCAAATTATTGCATTGTCATCGGTCCTTGATAGGTGTGCAAAATTCCAAGTCGATCAGATTTTTAGAAGCCAGTAAAAATTAAGCTCAAAGATTCCGTTACATACATACATACAACCCGAGTTAATAAAAGTGTGTTAAAAAAGTGTCCAACTGCCCAAAAACTGCAAGAAGTCATAAAGCAAGTAAAGATCGTAGCAAAACAATAGGAGATCGGATGTTGTAACCGATAATAAAAGAACAATATCTTACACAACGTACTCTAAAAGGCGAAATTTTAAAACAACTGCCAGTACATTGAATGGCTAACTGGAAAGCCTGGGTGACAATAGCTGTTTATACAGAATGGTTCAATAATTGCTTTGCACCAGAAGGCGGGGCCTATATGAAAGAAAATCTCTCGATTTTAACGTTTTATTAATTACACGGTGGTTCAGTGAATCAGAACTTTTGAAGTGACATGATGAGCACTGTAGATCTAGCCGAGAACGACGCGGAATCGTGTTCAAAAAATTGTTAACACCCTCAATTTTTTTATTCGTTAAAAAACCCATTTTGGGTGTTTTCAGAAAGCTAAAAATTCGTAGCTCGTCTGCCTTTTATTTGATTTCCAATATTGAAACAGGTTTGTTGAGCTAAATGTTAGTCCTTCTGACGTATGTCTTCTATTTTTCACGCAACTGTTTTACAAAAAAATCAGTAAACTGAAAGTTTTGTTCACTACTTTCATATAGGGTGGGCCATGTAAAATTTGCTTTTTGAATCGGCTATAAAAAAAAAAAACTAATCAATATCTTTTGCAACTTTTCTTTTTATTTTGAAGATTGAACATTGTCATTTATGAATAAAAAATAATATCGTTCAAATGACTGCCACGACTGGCTTTACAGTAGGCCATTCGATCAACCCAATTTTTAAGCACATTTTCGATTGTTTGGGCTTCAATTTCATGAATGGCAACATCGATTTCGTGTTTTAAAGCATCAATCGTATCTGGATGGTTCGCATACCATTTGTCCTTAACGGATCACCATAAAAAATAGTCCAACGGGCTTAAATCACAGTTCCGAGGTTTTCAAAAACCGGTTTTCAAAAACGGTAGCCAAAAGTTCGAGTGTAACTTTGGCAGTGTGACAAGTTGCACCGTCCTGTTGAAACCAAATGTCGTCTATGTCATCTTCTTCAGTTTTTGGAAACAAAAACTCGTTGACCATGTCACGGTAACGCTCGCCATTTACTGTAACCGCGGCTCCTCGCTCATTTTCGAAAAAAAATGGCCCGATGATGCCGCCAGACCAAAAACCGCACCAAACAGTGACTCGTTGTGGATGCATTTGTTTCTCTACAGTAACGTGTGGATTTTCTGAGCCCCAAAACCGACAATTTTGCTTATTGACGTAGCCACCGATGTGAAATCAGAAGAGATAATTTTTCAGTAAAAATGCTCATCTTCGGTCAAACGAACCATTGAGCGAACCGAAAACGCATTGGATGGTTATTAGGCTTCAGTTCTTGCACCAATGGAACTTTGTAAGCCTTCATACCGAGATCTTTATGCAAAATTCTCCTCAAAGAAGTGCGTGAAATGTTCAATTCTTGAGAACGATGACGAGTTGAGGTTGTTGGATGTTCACGCACATTTTCGGCTACAGCAGCAATGTTTTCGGGTGTAGGAGCACGTTCACGTGTTATTTCATCCATTTACGATCCACTTTCACGAACGCGATTAACAAATTGATCCACACACTGTTTTGTCTGCAAATCTTTTTTTTGGAATTTTTTTTTCAAATTTCTCACAGTTTGAGTAGAAGACTCACCACTTTGGAAATAGGTTTTCAATATTTCCCAATTTTGTTCATACGTATAACGTCCCATTTCGTAAATGTCAAACCTTTAAGTAAATTATGAACACATTTGACATGTAATTTGTGTTACCATTCTCAAAAAAATAGGTGGCTGGAAACGCAAACGCTATATTTGCAAATTTAATGCGGTTCTCCGTTATTATTTGCGAAATACGTGTATAATTAAGTATATTTACTCATACCTGTGTCCATTCCGAATCTATCAAGCATAGTTTCATCAAAATTGATAAGAAATTTTCCAAGTGAAGAACGTTTTTGTAGAAATAAAATAAAAACAGAACATTCTCGAGTTGAACAGACCCCGTAGAAGATTATTATAACGTCAAAAAAAGAAATGAATGCAAAGTAACGCAATTTGCTGACTTACTTCTGCAATTTTCAGACTTACCCGGACGAAGTATTACCTAACTAAACCTCACCTATCCCAAGGGAGGGAAAACCACACACGCGAAACCGAAGGACTTCAGGCCGATTAGCCTATCATCCTTTCCGTTAGAAGCCCTAGAGCGTTTACTAGATATGCATATCAAAGGACAAATTGGCAATAAGCTATCACCGTCCCAACACGCATACAGCAAAGGCAAATCAGTGGAAACAGCGCTCTACGCGCTAGTTGACACAGTTGAGAAATCACTTCACTATAAGGAATACACCCTCGCTGCCTTTCTAGACATCGAGGGTGCCTTCAATAATATTTATCCGGAGGCTATTACAACTTCGCGGCCGCCGTAGCCGAATGGGTTGGTGCGTGATTACCATTCGGAATTCACAGAGAGGTCGTTAGTTCGAATCTCGGTGAAAGCAAAATTAATAAAAACATTTTTCTAATAGCGGTCGCCCCTCGGCAGGCAATGGCAAACCTCCGAGTGTATTTCTGCCATGAAAAAGCTCCTCATAAAAATATCTGCCGTTCGGAATCGGCTTGAAACTGTAGGTCCCTCCATTTGTGGAACAACACCAAGACGCACACCACAAATAGGAGGAGGAGCTCGGCCAAACACCTAACAGAAGTGTACGCGCCAATTATTTATTTTTTTTTTTTATTACAACTTCGCTAACGGAAATGTGTGTAAACAGGGCACTAGTCTCGGTTATAGAACGAATGCTAACTGGGCGAACAATAATCGCAAATTTGGGTGACACATCCACCCAGAAATTCCCGATCAGGGGCACACCCCAAGGTGGGGTAATCTCTCCACTTCTGTGGAACTTAACTGTCAATAATCTTCTTCAAGAACTTGAAAAAATGAGAGGGAAAATAATCTCATATGCCGATTATATTGTTATAGCAATCTCGGGGAAGCACCTTCCAACTTTATGCGATCTTCAACAAAGATCCCTCAATAGACTATCACTCTGGTGTAAAAGTCGAGGACTTGAAGTAAATCCGGAAAAAAGAGATCTGATACTATTTAGCAGAAAACATGAAACACCTGCCCTTAAACACATATTCCTAGGAGGGAAACCACTTAGAGTAACAGAAAAGGCGAAATATCTAGGACTTATACTGGATAGGAAGCTAAATTGGGGGCTCACAGTCGCAGATAGAGTACGCAAATCTATGATGGCGTTGTACTCCTGCGGTAGGCTAATTGGAAAGAGATGGGGATTGGAACCCAGAATGGTACACTGGCTGTACACAGCAGTGGTTAGGCCTATTCTCTACTATGGCATTGTAATATGGTGGAATGCCCTTGAGAAGGGGGTGAACATCAAAAAACTTGACAAGGTTCAGAGACTAGCATCTGTTCTCATAACTGGCGCGATGTCAACCACACCATCGCATTATATGCGACATTAAACTTCCTGCCAGTAGATCTGCAGGCAAAATATATCGCGCGCAGAACGGCAATAAGGCTGAACACTCTAAGCAAGTGGTCAAATAAGAGCTGCGGTCACGGCAAAATCCTGGCTGGCACTTCGGAGATTCCCGGATTGGTGGACTATGCACTCCCGCCCACACTTGCCATTACATCTTTCACGACCCTGGTACCCTCAAGGGAAGAGTTGGAACGGGACAATGTAAGACAGGGCGAGTCTATCCATGTATACACAGATGGCTCAAAGCTCGAGGGAAGGGTGGCCGGAGGTGTATACTCCGAGCATCTGGGGATCTCCTTCAGTTTTCGGCTCCCCGACTACTGTAGTGTCTTTCAGGCCGAACTGATGGCAATAACGAAAGCCGCGACACTGGTACAGTGTGATGCGATATCCGGAAATGACATCTACATTTTCACTGACAGCCAGGCGGCGATAAAATCCCTCACAAAACAGTCGACAACCTCCAAGGTAGCCATGAAATGCCGCACATCTCTTAACGAGATAGCTGAGTCATTTCGCCTAAGGATAATATGGGTTCCTGGCCATCGCGACATTGAGGGTAACTGTAGAGTCGATGAACTAGCGAGACTCGGCACCAAGTTGACCGATGAATGCATATACAATGACATAGGCATTCCCTTACAAACATGTAAGCTACTTATCCTTGAAGAAATCATAAGGAAAGCAAACGCAAGATGGCGCAATGAAGCCACCTGCAAAATCGCCCATCAACTGTGGCCCACTCTTAGTGCTAAACGCACAGAATCTTTGCTAAGCCAAAATAAACACAATCTTAGCACACTGATTTCAGTCATAACGGGACATTGCCTAATAGGTAGGCACGCCCAAAGGATGGGTGTGCAAGTACACGACTTCTGTAGAAGTTGTCTTGATGAGGAAGAGGAGGAGACAATCTTGCACCTTCTGTGCCATTGTCCTGCTCTATCCAGACGGAGATTTGCTATTCTAGGCAAACAATTTTTCAACGAATTGGAAGATCTCAGTTCCACAGAAATAGGAGATCTTCTAAAATTTTTGAAAAGCGCACAATGGTTTTAGGAGGGATAGGGAAAGCTCCCCCACGCGGCATCACAATGGGCTATGAGACTGAGTGTGTCCCACAAGACAACCGCTTCAACCTAACCTAACGTAAACCTCACCTAACGTAATGTTATCGAAATCAATCCGCACAGAATGTGAGATAATCGAACGCATTGTGCTGCTTTACTGCATTGCAAAAGGAAGTCATTTTGATTAGTTTGCAATACCAACCTATCCAAACTCGAAGTAAACTTGAATAACTTATCCTAATCTCACTTCACTAAATAGAACCCTACGTAACACAATTGAACCGATTGCATTGTACTTCTATGTGTACGCGATTCAAAACATCTACAAATAAACGTAACGTATCTTTACCTAGCATAACACAAAATAACATAATTTTACTGGAAATTCGTAACTAAAATCACCCTAACCAAACTTCATTAACCTGAACGAATCAAACGCAACCTGAGCTGAGTTTTTTCCATGTAATACAAGAGTGGCTAATTTGAACATAAAATACTGTTAAAAAATTCTGATTTATGTTTACTTAATACACTTAGGTAAGGTTAGGTTAGGTTATATGCACTTACGCTAAGTTTTAATAGGTCTTGATCATTCAAGAGTGATGATTTTTCACACTCATTAAATTGTACATGCTTACCAGCAAATTACAAACGGTTCTGCTGTGTCATGCAAGCTTCGGTTGGTCAGTTTGGATTAGGTAAGCTTGGGTTATAATGAGTTTTGATATGTTAGATGTATTCCTAGTTATGTAAACTTATTACTGTCTTTAAAAATTAGCCACAATGAGCAGTAAAGCACTATCGGTCATGCGGTATTCTCTCGCAGTCTCGGTTCAGCTGGATTTTAAAAAATGCGGGGGAAAAAACTAAAAAAAAAAATCGTAACTTTTACAGTTTTCCATGTATGAAGATGAAAAATAGCTTATTTCGAGCACATTTTATTGCAGTTTAAAACTATGTATATATATGTGTTCCCCATTGGAGAATAGTGGCCAAAAAATTGCATCACATTGAAAAAAACGTGGAAAAATTGCACAAATCAGAGCTTGTTATTGAAAATTTCTTTTTAACGTCAATCGTTCAATCCTAGAATTATATATGTACATTCATAACGCACATACACTCCCCTTCCCAAGACCATATATACATATATATATGTAATTGGCGCGTACACCCTTTTTGGGTGTTTGGCCGAGCTCCTCCTCCTATTTGTGGTGCGCGTCTTGATGTTGTTCCACAAATGGAGGGACCTACAGTTTCAAGCCGACTCCGAATGGCAGATATTTTTATGAGGAGCTTTTTCGTGGCAGAAATACACTCGGGGGTTTGCCCTGGCCTGCCGAGGGGCGACCGCTATTAGAAAAATGTTTTTCTTAATTTCGGTGTTTCGCCGAGTTTCCAACCAACGCTCTCTCTGTGAATTCCGAATGGTAATCACGCACCAACCCATTCGGCTACGGCGGCTGCCCCTCCCAAGACCATATTGAAATAAAAAAATCGGTTGAAAAATGGGTTAGTTATGTATTTTTACTTCATCAAAAACACCATAAATCGGTTTTTTAGCAATAAATAAAAAATTTGAGGGTGTTTTGAATTTTCTAAACACAGTTTTGTTGTACTGGTCTTGACCTAAAACGTGCACTATATCACTTGAAGAGTTCATTCGATTTTTTTTATTTTGTAGCACCGTGTTATTGACAATACACCACAGCTAGAACATCCAAATGTTCAAGTAGTATTTCTTCCAAACAATACAACAAGTCTTATTCAGCCATTAGATGAAGACATAATTGCAACTTTAAAAAAATATTACATCAAGCGACCTTACCAATTCATCTTGAGTAAACTATAAAGTGAGGAATCAGTAAGAGTAAATTTCTATTTATGATTATTTGTTTGACAAGTTAATTTTAAGCATTTATATGAATTTCTTTCAAACATTCGAAGTAATTTATGAAGCAGCCTTTTTCTTTTCATTTCTGCAAACTTTTTCATGAGGTTTAACTTAAAACTTTTAATTCGTTGTTTTGGTTTTATGCGATTTTGGAAAATTACGGAACGTATACCTACTTTTTCAAGGCAAGTAAAGTCTTTCTTAATGCGAATTTTTCATATGCGCTTTTCTGAAGAACCTATCCTCCGCATTAAACAAGACCTTACCGTATATACTATGTACATGCTCAGTATAAAAGACTTAAAAGATAGTTGATACACAATACCTTATCGCACGTATGGTGAAAACAAAGGAAATTTCAATACACTAGATCCTTCAGCCAGCCTATAGAGAGGCAGCGATGCAAGTAAGAAGTCGGCCAGAAGCGATAAGAGAAAGGTTATTGAAGATTTTGCTAGCGATGCCGAAGCCGCAGCAGGAGCATTCAATATGAGATAGCTGTACCGCATAGTTTGCCGTTTAACCAACCAAACGAGTAATACAAGTAGTAATCATACGATCAGAGATCTGAATGATGCTTTATTGACTTCCAATGATGACCAGATCCGTAGATGGGAAGAACACTTTGAAGCAATTAGCGATATTGCTATTAGCGGTGAATCTAGCTTTGAAGTTCGCAGCACAACAACCAGCAATAAAATACCAAAATCCTGCCCTAAGCTGTCGGAGCACTTCAGACGCTCAACAAAGCCGCAAGCAAAGATGGCATACAGTCTGTAACAAAAGGCATCAACGTGAAGCTGCCAAAGAGAGGCGCTTTGCGGACTGCGGCAACTGGCGAGTAATAATCCTACTCGATGGTAAGGCCACACTCTAAGAAAACCACCAGATAGCATCACGAGAATGGCACTGTGCTGTTACCCGCAAGAAAGCAGAACTCGCATTTGGCCAAAGAATACTTGGAGAAGGTCGATATTACGCAAGCTAGCAGATGCCGACATCACATGGCACGGTGCAAAAACAACAGTCCAGAAGCGTGTGTGATGGAAGAGTATTATCGAGGCCCTATGTTCCCGAGAGTAGTGGACAAAGAAAACAAATTTACAAAGAACGTTTCAGCTGTTTATAGAAAATGTTATTTAATAAAAAATTAAAATTAAATAAATTTAAATTTATACATGTGAAATTTATTTTTTACTATACGTATATGAATATTTATATGTATGGTTGAATAACGGATTCAAAGCACAATAATGCAATTAATGTATATTGTACGTATGCTTGGGGAAAGCATTAGATAAATATTAATCAATTTTAATAAGATGACATATCCTTAGATATTGAGCACTCCCGATGGATTTTCGGCCTGAAATTGTGCCACTGTTTTTCGAGTTGTATATCAAACGTAAGACATTAGTTGTTTTACTTTGTCGTAAGAGTATTTCGATTATATACGTAATCTAGAGAAAATAGATGAATTTCCGTTGCTATGATTCACTATTGTGAAATAGCTGCATCAACAATAAAATGCGAAAGAGGCAAATGATTTTGATTCCAACAATTTTTGTAGCTGATTGAGAAGCTAACCTTATGTCTTAGTGTATCAAAAGTACATTGGAAGACGTGTGGACATATATTGTTGTTCAATGATAACTTTTGGGGCAGGAGGCAGTTTGTGTCTTGCCTTAACATTTAACGGCTGAACAGTTTGTATTAGGAGCTCTAGCAGTACCCATGATCAAAGAAATATTTTTTTAAGCACACAAGACAAGAATATTGCGTCCTCTTAAGAGGTCCCGGCGCGGCATGCACGAACAATGGAGGAACATTTCTCGTTCTCTACGTACCGCCGCCGAAGAAGAAATCGGATTCCGGCGAGCCCGAAAAAACAATTGGTACGACGAGGAATGTCATGCTGCCGCAGAAAGAAAGGATACCGCCTATAGAGCTACGCTGCGATCGGGCGCAACGCGAGTCATGTGGGATCGATACAGAGAGCTGAAAAAGGAAGAGAGACGTATTATCCGACAAAAGAAACGAGAGGCCGAAATACGTGAGTGCGAGGAGCTTGAGATGCTGGCCAATAGGAGCAACGCCCGAAAATTCTACCAGAAAGTTCGGCGGCTTACAGAAGGTTTTAAGACCGTGGCGTTTTCCTGTAAGAACAAAGACGGCGATCTGGTGACTGACGTACAGAACAATCTTAAATTATGGAGGGAACACTTCTCAAGCCTATTAAATAGTGACAGCTGCGCATGTCACCGAGAATGTGAAAATCCCGATACCCCAATCGTTGACGACGGAATTGTCGTTTCTCTATCCGATCATGACGAGGTGAGAATAGCGATAACGTGGCTAAAGAACAACAAATCCGCGGGCGCCGACGGACTGCCGGCTTAGCTATAATATTCAATCATAGCGGCGAGGAGCTGGTAAGGTGCATGCATCAGCTCCTATGCAAAATATGGTCGGATAAGAGCATGCCTGCCGATTGGAATTTAAGTGTGCTCTGCCCAATCCATAAGAAGGGCGATCCTGCAATTTGTGCCAAACTCCGAAAGGAGTTACCTGTATGCCGCGATGTCTGAATTAGGTATCCCCGCAAAACTAATACGGCTATGTAAGATGACGTTGCTCAACACCAGCAGCGCCGTCAGAATTGGGAAGGACCTCTCCGAGTCGTTTGATACCAACCGAGGTTTCAGACAGAGTGACTCGCCGTCGTGTGACTTCTTTAACCTGATGTTGGAGAGCATCGTACGAGCCGCAGAACTGAATCACTTAGGCACAATATTTTATAAGAGCAGGCAATTGTTGGCGTATGCCGATGATATTAACATTATCGGTCTTAACAACCGCGCTGTTAGTTCTGCCTTCTCCAAACTGGATAAAGAGGCAAAGCGAATGGGTCTGGTGGTGAACGAGAACAGAACGAAGTACCTCCTGTCTTCAAACAAACAGTCGGCGCACTCGCGTATCGGCACCCACGTCACGGTTGACAGTTATAATTTTGAGGTTGTAAAAGACTTAGTGTATTTAGGAACCAGCATTAACACCGATAACAATGTCTAAAATGAATAAAGATCCAGCGGCTACGTTGGCTGGGTCATGTTGTTCGAATGGATACAAACGCTCCGGCTCTGAAAGTATTCGATGCGGTACCAGCTGGTGGTAGCAGAGGAAGAGGAAGGCCTCCTCTGCGTTGGAAAGATTAGGTGGAGAAGGACTTGGCTTCACTTGGTGTGTCCAACTGGCGCCGGTTAGCACGAGAAAGGAACGACTGGCGCGCTTTGTTAAACTCGGCCAAAATCGCGCCAATTAAGAAGAAGAAGAGGTAGGTTCTTCAACATCAACCCGATGGACTTTGTGCACTATCGTGTTCAAGAGAGCTGCTGTTTCCTGGGTCAGGGCAAAATACAATGTTCCATTAAACGTCTCCTTGGGTGTTGAGTATGCTGCTGGTTTCATGTCCAGATCTCTTATACCAGAGAATGTTAATGCAATGAGAAGGAGCAAATGTTAAATGAGCTTTTTTCGAGTTCTAATTTATAGATTCATAATAAGGTCATTTCAAATTCAACTATCTTCACGAGTGGGGAATTGCAGATATTTACCACGCGAGTGACGCGAGTGGAGGGTTTCTATATTTACTTACCACGCTAGGACAAGAATTCAGATATTTTCTGCGTTTACCAAACTACTGAGGAAGTTCATAAGATTTTTCGGCACACTACTAAGGAAATCGAAGCGAATAAATTTGCGATTAAGAAGGCCGCGCGGCAGTTAGTTTGTGGTGCAGAAGCTAAAGTCGGCGGAATTATTCGTTTTGTTTTTTGGCACGTATATAATTCAGGTTCAAGTCCTGAAGACATTTTTTTTTTTTACACATTTTTTTTTTACAATTCAAACCAGGAAAGTTTGGTAAAATTTTTGAGTTTATTTTAATTAAAATTTCTTTAAAATACTGTTTTTTTTTGTATTTTATAAATGGAAATTTCTTTTCGGTATAAAATAGTTCATACTGGATATGACCTGACTTTTATATAAATCAATCAAAACAGAAAATATGTACATATATCTATAATCTATTTCATCAAATCCAAATTATATTGATGAGAAAATATCATTCTAATATCCGTCCAGAAAGCCAAACGCGCATACACACATGCATATTCATATAATTACGCATACAAATTTTCAACTAACGCAGAATATGTGCATATAAAACTGCGAATCGAATAAATGAGTGATTTAGAAAAGATCATTAATGATTGTAGATTAGCGCAATCGTGAAAGACGTGTCGTATATGCAGAACATCGTCTCATATTTGACTCAGGTTCAAATCCTGTGCACAGTTTTTTGTTCGATATTTTTATTTCATTTTTTATATTTGGTTTAATTGAAATTGATTTAAAATAGTGTATTCAGGTTTTTCTAATACCAGTTATTTAGAAATTTATTTAGAAATTTATTTTCTATATAACATTATTCATTTGAATTGATTTATATGTAAAACAGCCATAAAGTCAATCATATGAATATGCATTCCTATATTTAATCTCTTCAGTCAAATCTGAACTACTTACATACACATATTGATGAGAAAATATTCTAATATCCATGGATGCATCCAGAAAGCCAAACGCGCATACACGCATATGCATACAAAAAACAACAACTGCGACCGTCTTCTTGTCCGTCAGTGAAAAGATGGGATATGTATACCCTATGAGCAAAAAGAACCGGGAAGGTGATGTTGACTGTTTCCTTCGATTGCCAAGGCATAGTCCATGAGTACCTTCCATCGGGCCAGACAGTCAATAGAGAATATTATTTATCCGTTTTGAAACCTTAGAGAGATGCTGTGTGTTGCAAACCGCCGGAAATGTGAGCAAACAATTCTCAGATTTTGCATGATGATAACGCGCCATCGCACTGATCAAAGAGAATACAAATCGGCCTGCCGGGGGTGTTTGGAGGACTGGGTTAAACGTTGGAACATGTGTGTTGCTTCAGACGGGTCATATTTTGAAAGAGATACTATAAATTTGCCTTAAATTTAACTCTGTTTTGTTTAATTTAAACATTCCGGGTACTTTCTGATCATAAGGTACATATATGCGGCTTTGCGGACAGCAATGTGTGATTCGCTGGAAGTCGCATTAACTCCCCAGCAAAACCTGCGTGACCGAAGCTCTAACACAATTACACTTTTTTATATGTTACAAACACATATGCACTCGTATTTCTTTGGAAATCGACTTTTTTTTTGATGCTCCGTCCCCTTTGGAAAAGGTGTAAGCAGTAAGCAAACTTCATTCATATATTTTTTCTCATTTTTGCATCAATAGAAAAAAAAAAAAAAAAACAGCAAGTGGCTGTCAAAGCCATAAGTCAAAAAGATATCTTTTCTCTCTTTTTGATATCAAAGTAGGCCGAGAATCAAATTGTCAACCTTTGGCAAATATGTAAGCAGTAAGCAAATTTCATTCATATATTTTTCCTCATTTTTAAATCAGTCAAAGTAAACAAACGCCGTAGCCGAGTGGGTTGGTGCGTGACTGCTATTCAGAATTCACAGAGAAAACGTCAGTTCGAATCTCGGTGAAAGCAAAATTAATAAAAACATTTTTTAATATAGCGGTCGCCCATCAGCAGGCAATGGCAAAACACCGAGTGTATTTCTACCATGAAAAAAATCTGCTCGTAAACATATCATAAAACAAAATGAAATAAATGTATTAAAAAAAAAAAAAAAATACCAGTCTAACGGTTAGACGCGATAGAAGTGAAACCTTCCGTAAAACAAACTGAGAGAGAATGAGACGAAAACAGCATTAGGGGCGGGATAATTATAGGTTCATTATAATATTGCTATAAAGTTCATATTTTATTTTCTTCATTTTATTATTATTCATCCTCAATGTTTTCAATTTCAACAAATGATACGAGTGGCTTATGATAGCTAAAATATGATACAAATGCTTTGGTTTCGATGTTGTCAACATATCTTTGAAATACCGCGTCAATTGTTGTTTTTGATCGTGTTGTCGATTCAGTGCGATTGTTACACATTTTTAAATTGAATGTTGTATTGAGAAAGTCAATTGAAGGAACCGCTGTGTCCAATGCAAAATTTACGTTGAAATCACCTCTTAAAATCATTGGAACTTTATCGTATCCGCGATACTTCTGGTGTATACTTTATTAAATTTTCGTGAATGAATTCCGTGATGCTATTTATTGATTTTGGTTCTCCGTCACCTTTGGAAAATGTGTAAACAGTAAGCAAACTTTATTCAAATATTTTCCCTCATTTTTGCATCAGTAAAATTAAACAAACGCCGTAGCCGAATGGGTTGGTGCGTGACTACTATTCAGAATTCACAGAGAGAACGTCAGTTCGAATCTCGGTGAAAACACCAAAATTAAGAAAAACATTTTTCTAATAGCGCTCACCCCTCAGCAGGCAATGGCAAAACACCGAGTGTATTTCTGCCATGAAAAAAAGCTCCTCATAAACATATCATAAAAAAAAAAAATAACTGTATAAAAAAATTTTTTTTCTTGTGATTCGAACCAAGGATTTTGGATCGGAAGCTCACATTGCTAGTCGCTCGGCTACCGCGCCATGCTGTCGGCGCTGGCCTAAAAGTTATTTAGTTCGTCGCTACGTTTATATCAACATATAATATAACGCTTCGTAGCTAAATAACTTTTAGGCCAGCGACGACAGCATGGCGCGGTAGCCGAGCGGCTAGCAATGTGAGCTTCCGATCCAAAATCCTTGGTTCGAATCACAAGAAAAAATAAAAGTTATTTAGTTCGTCGCTACGTTTATATCAACATATAATATAACGCTTCGTAGCCAAGAGGGTCGCTATTTCCGTTTCACTTTTTCTCAAATCACTCCCAACGATTCTAAAGAAGTTTTCACTTCAAAAAATTTTTTTGTGATTCGAACCAAGGATTTCGGATCGGAAGCCCACATTGCTAGCCGCTGGGCTATCGCGCTGTGCTGTCGCCGCTGGCCTAAAAGTTATTTTGTTCGTCGCTACGTTTATATGAAACTGGCACTGGCAAACGAATCCATATGTATGAAAGGGATAAAAAATCACACGTACACAAAAAATTTGGCACAATTTTCCCAACGCTTTTAACAAAGTGATTGTAAAGGGGCGGGGCTAGTGACAGTTTAACGACCACGCGTAGCGGTCATGTGCAGGGTAACCTGACCACCACTCTTCTTGCTGGGTCGCGACTGTCGCACAGTTAGAAGACATATTTACATACATATAAGGGTGCATACATACATACGGAGCCGCGGCCACTCGACATGACAAAAATTTAAGATTTATCAAATATTGGCAAATAATTCCACGCGAAATATTCCAATATTGACTATTTTCGAATGGTCGCGAAAATTGGCATATGGGCGGCTCGTTTTATGAATGAAATTGAAATATGACCTCTAACTTATGAATGAACTTTTTGTTTTGTTCTAAATTGTGCAGCGCCGTCGCTGATAGAATCATGGCCGCTGCGACTGCGTCTACGAATGTATTTTGTTTTTGTAGTCGCTAGGCTTAGATTTTAGCTTTGGGCGACATGCGCATGCGAGGTATGTGTTTTTGTTGTGTTCCAGAACATTTTAGAATGTGCGGTGGCAAAGCGGCCATGGCGTTGCGCTTGCTGTTGCTTTTGCGTCTATCAAAGTACATATCGTGTTTTTGTAAGTACAATATTAGGAATATCGACTGGTGAAAGACAAAAGTACACGGAAGCAAGAAGGGAGCGCTGTGCTCGCGCATATACATATGCATGAATGTATGAACGTGCATGGATGTAGTAACATATGAATACAATTATTTTGTAGGAAGTTTAGAAGGCAAGTAGGTATACATATATGTATGTATATATGCTCGGACATAATACATACATAGAGCAGAATTGTTTTTGCACTTGTTAGGAAGAAACTCGCTAGTGCGTATGTGTATTTGTCTTGTAAGAATGTGATGTGCTGTGACTTGTGTACATACATAAGTCAAGGTTATTTGGGCATACATGCATATGTACATATGTATGAAAGGAAGATGATGTTCTTGCGCTTGTGCATTATTGTTTTTCATATACAAATGTACATACCTACATATGTATGTAAATGCTGTCGAATACATAAACTATAAATTGACATACAATATAAAACAAGTGTTGCTTTATCTTAAACCGTTTTTTTTTTCTTAATGCAAATACCTCCTATTGACATGTACATACATATTATGTATGTATATTGTCATATACCATCATTTATGTACATATAGAGTATACGTTCATTTATGAATGTATGTAATGAAAAACTTCATGAATTACTTTCAGAACTTTATTAAAATTAATTCGCGTCGCGCGCATGCACAAAACCTTGGTTCACAACGCAGGCGCAGAAATAAACGCACTGCGTATTTATCCTCCCCATGTGACTCGGCATCAATTCTCGGCGCCAATTTTTTTTTTTTTTTTAAATGTGTTTTTTTTAATGTAATCGTAAAAAATTTTTAATAAATTTTATGTGTCCGCTTATCATTTCAAAAGTAACAAAATGGTAAAAAAATAAGCAGTCGAAGAAATAAATGCACCGCCTTTCTCGCCACATGTTAGACTCGATTTCAATTCCCAGTGCAAACCTTTTTTTATTAAATTTTTTTTTTTTTAATTCGTTTTTTTTTTATGTAATTAAAAAAAATTATGTAATAAATTTTACGTATTCGCTTATTATTTCAAAAAATACCAAAAAAAATTGTAAAAATTTAATTAGTTTAATGTATTTATCCTCCCTACGTGACTCGCCATCAATTCTCGGTGCAAATTTTTTTTTTTCGTTTTTAAATTTTTTTTTTTAATGTAATCGTAAAAAAATTTTTAATAAATTTTATGTATCCGCCTATCATTTCAAAAGTAACAAAATGGTCAAAAAATAAGCAGTCGAAGAAATAAATGCACCGCCTTTCTCGCCACATGTTAGACTCGATTTCAATTCCCAGTGCAAACCTTTTTTATTAAATTTTTTTTTTTTAATTCATTTTTTTTTTTATGTAATTAAAAAAAATTATGTAATAAATTTTACGTATTCGCTTATTATTTCAAAAAATACGAAAATAGTAAAAATTTAATTAGTTTAATGTATTTATCCTCCCTACGTGACTCGCCATCAATTCTCGGTGCAAATTTTTTTTTTTTCGTTTTTAAATTTTTTTTTTAATGTAATCGTAAAAAAATTTTTAATAAATTTTATGTATCCGCTTATCATTTCAAAAGTAACAAAATGGTCAAAAAATAAGCAGTCGAAGAAATAAACGCACCGCCTATTTTTCCTCGCCACATGTTAGACTCGAGTTCAATTCCCGGTGCAAACCTTTTTTTATAAATTTTATTTTTTAAAATCGTTTTTTTTTTTTTAATGTAATTGAAAAAAAAAAATTATGTAATAAATTTTACGTATTCGCTTATTATTTCAAAAATACGAAAATAGTACAAATTTAATTGGTTTAATGTCGAGGTGAGAAATGTGTTGTGTGTTAAGGTGAAAGATATGTGGTGTTTCTAATTTTTGTGTGGGCAAAAGTCAGTGAGGTGTCTATAAACTCGGTGTGCTAAATGACCTTATTACAAATCTTTCAGATCTCAATTGTACTAAAAAAAGCTTACAGTAACATTTGCACCTTCTCATTGCATTAACATTCTCTGCTTATACCTCTATGAATGCCTGGCACTTCAGCTATCTCCTCTCATCTGATGTTTCTTTCACTTACGCCAAATGCTCCAATCGCTCAATCTATGCCGCGTATTCCTGCAAGCTCTCATTTGTCTTCTGATAGCGATTTGCCAATTCCATCTGGAACATTTGTTGCTTGAGATCACTCTCGCAACGTCTGTTGTTTCGAACAGGAGCTTCAATATCGAGAATGGTATAGTGCCGTCGAAAGATGGTGCTTTTACTTTTGGACCACTAGTTAACATATTCGGACGATTCAATTGCAATTCATACAGGCGAGGCTTCACCTCAGCCTCAATCGTTTCCAGTTGCGACCATATATGTGTTTTCAAAGCATTTACCTCAGCCTCAATCGTTTCCAGTTGCGACCATATATGTGTTTTCAAAGCATTTACCTCAACTTCGACCGTTTCCAGTTGCGATGTCATATGTGTCTTCTCAGCTTCTATTTTGGATATACTTGTATCCTGTTTTTCCAGCTGCGCATCTATATTTGACATCCTCTTCCCTCACATTTCTGACATCTGTGTTGAGATCTGTGACATTTGTGATTCCAAAGACCACGATGATATTTCCGATGACTGCAATGATATTTGCGACATTTGCGATAACGCATCCAAAATCACTGGTATGTCTATACCTGATGAAGGTGCTGTAGATTCTGCCTTCTCTTGCATTTTGGTGATGCGCCTCAGCTTCTAGCGGTAGCACATATTCGTCTACACCGACGATCTCTGCTCCCATAGCCTCGAGTAGCCGTGCTTGTAACCAGTGATGGTAAATGTAGGGAAAATTCCCTACATGTAGGGATTTTTGTCGAAAAATGTGGGTGTAGGGAAAAGAAGAACAGATTTTGTTAAATCCTGTAAATGAAAGGAATTTTCAAGAAGGACAGAAAAAAATTTCAAATAGCGGGAAAAATTAAAAAAGTTCATATAAAATAAAAATCCGCAGTAAGGTTTCATGCCAGACTTTTTTTCCTTATGGCAAAATACTTTTAAAAGCATTAATAAGGCAACATTGCCGTTTTTTTCTTCGTTAACGCTAACGCGATTTTTTCTTCGCGCAAAAATTGTTAGTTTTCTGGTACTTTTCACTTTTGCAGTAAGTTTGCAAATAATTTAGTTTTAGATTTTTTTATATTTAAAATGCATATATACTTATATATGACTTCCCCCTCTTGGACTGACTCTTCCGAAGAACACCAGAAAAAACAATGCAAGTATCGGAAACAAAAGTTCAATAACAAGTGGATTGACGACGACAATTTTAGTGGCTGGTTGGATGCTGTGGCTAACGATCCATTCAAATGAAAATGCGCTGGGTGCGACAAAGTTTTGAACTGCGGCAAGTCTGATTTTCAGAAGTACGCCGAATCAGAAATGCACCAAAAAAATATAAAGGCAATAAAAAAAACACCTAAAATAAACAGAGTATTTTAAGAAAAAATCGAGTAAACCAAATGCTTTCAGAAATTTCGAATTAGGACTTAGCATGTTCTTCGCTGAGCATAATGGCGCGCTGCAAGTGGTGAACCATTTAATTCCACTCTTAAAAGAAACCGTGCCGGATTCTGAAAAAATAAAAACTCTGCCTTGCTTTAAACAGAACTGAATGTAATGAAAAAGTCTAATTTTTAGTCTTTTTGCTGAATTTTTGTGTTTATAATATAATAAATATGTGTACTTATATATATTTGAAATAAAATTTGTTTTTATTATAAAGTGTCAAAATAGCACCAAGTCCAAAACTTAAGCAAATAATTTTGACGTTGCAAGTGCCTCATTATAGTGTAAACACAGGAGAAAAAATGTCGGGAATTGTATAGGGAAAATTTTTTGTAAGCGTAGGGAAAAGTAGGGATTTTTTTTGAGCTGTGTAGGGATTTTTCAAAAAATCATTTACCATCACTGCTTGTAACTCCGGCTTTCTTCCAATAGTTAACAAACCACGCTGTTCCACCTCTGTCCTAAAATGCTGAATCTTGAGTTCACTTAGCTTTGCTATTTTCACGATCGTTCTTTTTTAATAATCGCACTTCTGACACCAATTGTTAAGAATTTTCTGTCGCTTCACCACAGTTGTGTTCCTATTGTTCCTATCATTTTTTCTAAGTTGGAAAACGAAAAACAGGTACTAATATCATTAATAAATTGAACGAAGAGAAGAGGCCCGAAAATACTGCCTTGTAGCACCCTTGAAAATGCAATGAAAGGTTACGAACATTCAAACTCAATCGTTATCACACATCGTCTATCAGAAAAATAAGATTTCAACCATTGAAAGAAAACGGAATGAAAACCAAGCAAGGTTCATTTACGTATTGTAATATATTTGATTCAGAAACTCTATCAAATTCTTTAGAAAATTCCGTGTAAACATAATCGACTTCAAAACCTTCAGCAAAAGTTGAAAAGCAATATTCACCAAAAGTAGCTAGATTGGAAACTATAGACCTACCCAAGGTAAATCCATGCTGCTTGGGCGAGATTAAGCTTTTAGTTGCAAAGTACATCTTTTACATTTCCTTCGAAAAGTTTAGATATACGAGTAATAAAAAGCTTCGAAATCAGCCTGCCTTTTTTGAGAATAGGGGTGATAGTTGTCATTTTCCAATCGTTCATAAAAGTTTCAAAAGATAGTTTCCCAGTTTTTGAGAAGAATTACAGAAAACTCATCCTTATCAGTCTGCGAAGAAGTTTTTAAATCCAAAATCCCATTCTCAATGCAATTCCAGAGCAAGAAAGTTCAAATAGCCAAATTCAAAGATGAAAGTAAATTCACAGGACAAGAAGAAAACCAATAAACATCATCACTAGTGAAATAAGATTTGAAAAAATCGGCAAAAAAATTGGCTACGTCCGTAGCTGTAGTAGCAGATTTGTCATATAAACGAACCGCATAAAGGACTCCAGTGCTTGACTCTTTAGATTTAACAAATCGTCAAAAGGCCTTAATATTCTCTTCAATCCAAAGATATATAGTTCCTGTACAAAAATTTATTTAAACAATTGAATTTTTTCAACCTTTGCTGGTAATTTATAAAGATAGAATGATTCTTCAAAGTTTTCGGCTTCTGTAGGAAATCAAATTGACTAATGGCCGACGGCATTTTGCAAGGCATTTGAATCAGTCTATTTGTATGTTCCTTTGACCAACGAAATTTTATTGAATTTATATTTTCAAAAAAAAATTAAATCTACATTCAAAGATACATACATTTGAATTATAAGCACCACTATTTAAAATCAAAGTAACTTTAATGTTCTCTGCTTTAATTTAAAAAGAAGACTAGTATGTAACCCCCGAAAATCGGGTGGGCTTTTTTCCCACGGAAAGTAAACAGCATATGTGACACTTTTATATATTAAAAGTTATGATGATTAGAAAAGTGTATATTTTTATTCATATGTAATATGTAAGAACTTATGCATATAACATTTTTAAAATTTTTTTCAGTTAAATCAGTAATTTTTTTTTAAAATTACTTCATTATAAACTACATTCAACGTCAATTTTTCGTTATTGCCCATTTGAACTCGTATATTTTCCCAGGATCTAACCCGGCTTAACGCAACATAAAGTTGGCCGTGAGCAAAGCAATCCTCCTTTAAATGAAGCCCCACCCTTGATAATGTTTGCCCCTGGGCCTTATTTATTGTTACGGCGAAGACTATTATAATGGGAAATTGGCGGCGCTTCAACGTAAAAGGAAGAGTGGTTTCGCTCGGCTGCAAATTTATACGAGGCAATAGAAATCGCCTTCCCTGAGCCTCTCCGCATAATACTTTCGCGTGCAAACAATTCGGATGCATTTGTTTTATGATAAGTCGTGTGCCATTCACCAACACAATTATACATTTTTTTTTGCCATTCGTAAAATTTCTTGGATTTGCAAAAGTAAAAATTTTGTTTTCACAGATCTTTACGTTTTAAAAAATTTTAAGAAGAATGGTAAAAAAAATGTTCAAAGTTCATATTCATATATGATTTGATAATGGCTGCATACATAAAAATATACATGGACACACATAGAATACAATACAAAGAAAAAAAAAACCACTTAAAAATGTATATCTGTGTCAAAAAGTTCGTTGATTTGATGGGTAATAGTGTTCTTTTAAATGGCGTTGGGCATCGTCTATTACTATAAAATTTGTCTGAGAATAGCCCAAATACAGTTTACCTTTGAAATAGTATCAAATAAATAACTATTTGTCTCTCTCTCCTCATTTTTTAAAACTATTTCAAATTTTGAGTTTTGGAAAAGGATCAAACGCACACAAAATGTTTAAGTACATACATACGTTTATATATTGTAGTTCAATTGTGCCATATATGAACGAAAACAAAAGAGGATGCTTCTACTAATCATATCCAATGCGTGACGTTTCAAAAATTTATCACTTACTTACCTGCTCTATTCCCCCACTTAAAGTAGGAACTCTTCTACGAACTCTTCTTGGTCGTCCTCTAGGCATATTTTAAAATTAAATATGGATGCGCCTGTCCAAAACTCTTTCTAATTTGCACTGTTACCGTTGTTTTAAGTGAATTGACAAATTTCAAGTCAATTATCAATTCATACCAATTATTGCCATCACAACAAAATTTAAAAAAAAATTCGCAGCACCCGATGAGACTATGTTCATGAATACATATTTATTAGTAAAGAGAACAAAACAAAACAATTATTGAGAATCCAAATGTATACAATGCTGTGCTCATTAGAAAGAGAGCTAAACAAAGCAAACGTACCCATATATGTATATGCGTATATTTGTGTGTCATCCCGCTTTACATAGACATCGCTGTTATCAATATGAAAATTTTGATAACTTTACACGCAAATAGTTCATGAACAAATTAACCAATTTTAATTTTTATAATTTTCCGGAAATATGCTCATCAAAACCTTTCTTTTGATATATGTATATTTCATATCTGTACATATTGTAGTTTAGTCAGAATAAGCGCCATGTTTTAAAATAATACTATAGATACTATAGAAGAAGGTAGGAGAAGAAGATTATTGCCATCACAACAAAATTCTGAAAAAAATTCGCAGCACCCGTTGGGACTATGTTCATGAATACATATTAGTAAAGAGAACAAAACAAAACAATTATTGAGAATCCAAATGTATACAATGCTGTGCTCATTAGAAAGAGAGCTAAACAAAGCAAACGTACCCATATATGTATATGCGTATATTTGTGTGTCAACCCGCTTTGCATAGACATCGCTATTATCAATAAGAAAATTTTGATAACTTTACACGCAAATATTTCATGAACAAATTAACCAATTTTAATTTTTATAATTTTCCGGAAATATGCTCATCAAAACCTTTCTTTTGATATATATAAGGTTGTCAAAAAAGTCTTGCGGTATTTCCGCAAGCTTGTCTTTGCAAGCGCGTAGTTCTAGTTGTATTCGTCGCATCGGTTCACGCTAGAGCTTTTTGGAAAGCTCTTTTCACGTGCTAACACATGTTTGATCAATTGTTGTTTGCTTCTAGTCGTTCGTGAGTTATAGCGTCGCAAACATGGAGCAAAATAAAGAGAAAATACGGCATATTTTCTACTACGATAAAGGCAAAAATGAATTGATCGAAAGAGACCGGCATAGTAGCAGCCGTAGCATCGGCCAAGAGCTGGGCATGAGTCATCAAACCGTTATAAACCATTTGAAGCAGCTTGGATTCAAAAAGAAGCTCGATGTATGGGTGCCACACGACTTGACGCAAAAAAACATTTTTGCCCATATGGATGCATGCGAATCGCTTCTGAATCGCAACAAAATCGACCCGTTTTTGAAGTGGATGGTGACTGGCGATGAAAAGTGGGTCACTTACGACAACGTGAAGCGCAAACGGTCGTGGTCGAAAAGCGGTGAAGCTGCCCAGACGGTGGTCAAGCCTGGATTGACGGCCAGGAAGGTTCTTCTGTGTGTTTGGTGGGATTGGCAGGGAATCATCCACTATGCGCTGCTCCCCTATGGCCAAACGCTCAATTCGGACCTGTACTGCCAACAACTGGACCGCTTGAATGCAGCACTCATGCAGAAGAGGCCATCTTTGATCAACAGAGGCCGAATTGTCTTCCATCAGGACAACGCCAGGCCACACACATCTTTGGTGACGCGCCAAAAGCTCCGGGAGCTCGGATGGGAGGTTCTTTTGCATCCACCGTATAGTCCGGATCTCGCACCAAGTGATTACCACCTATTTATGTCCATGGCGAACGAGCTTGGTAGTCGGAAGTTGTCCGAGTTTTTTGACAATAGGGAAGCGAGCTTCTATAAGAACGGCATTATGAAGTTGGCATCTCGTTGGGAACTCGTTATCGAACAAAACGGCGCATATTTGACTTAAATCGCATTATTATAACCAATTTTATGAACAATTGAAAATTCAATAAAAATACCGCAAGACTTTTTTTACAACCTTTATTTCATATCTGTACGTGTTGTAGTTTAGTCAGAATAAGCGCCATGTTTTAAAATAATACTATTTAAAAAGAAGATTACAACATACTATATATAAATAAAATACATCGTAAAACGACCTCACGTGCGTTTACTCAACTGCTCTTTAAATTGACCAGTTGAGTATATTTCCAGAGAACGTTATTAAAAATAATACATATATTAATTACTAGCGATCCGCCCCGTCTTCGCACGGGTGCACAGCCGATACTAAATATATCTCTATTAGAACTAACTAAAGGACCGCCCGCAAAGCGCTAACTAAGTCTTGCTCCCGGCAAAAGTGTTCACTTCTGCCTGCAGTGCCGCAGTGCAACCTGTTGTTTTAGGATACATAACTAAATTATTGTAGAGCTTCTCTATAAACAACATTTGACGTTAAATTATTTTCAGCTAACAAAATATACTGATGGTTGGGAGCCCCGACCCGTGATAGGGCAACGTAAAGTTGCCCATGCGTAAAACATTCTTTTCGTAAATCAATTCCTACTAATTTGAATGTTTGGCCTTGTGATTTGTTTATCGTTAGTGCGAAAGAAATTTTTACTGGAAATTGGAGCCTTTTGAAAGGTATTGGCAAATCAGTAGGGATCATGGGTATTCTTGGTATATGAGCTAATTCACCAGCTGCAGGGCCGGTGATAATCTTCGCTACTATTAAATTATCTTTTAGCTCCTTGATAAGAAGTCTCGTACCATTGCACATGTTGGGGGGGCTCAAATTTCTGAGAAGCATTATCGGCGTGCCAACTTTTAACGATAGTTCATGAGGTGGTAGCCCAGCGGGGTTCAGGGAATTTAAAAATTCCTGGGGGTAGTGCACTGCGTCCTCGATGTTAGTGACGGTGTCTATGGATTTATAGCACTTAACTTCACCCGGTACTTTCTGCATAATTAAATTGTTTATTTCGTTGACTGTTTCATTCCTGGGAGAAACTATTGCTCTACCACACAGCCAACGAAAATCATTTTGATCTAAGTTTTCGATGTCAGGATATATAGCATCTATCAGACTATCTAAATTATGGACTATTTGGCCTAGAGACTCATCCAAAGTAACCGCATAATCGGTGCCCAAATTTAAAGATGGAAAAAGTCCTTCTCCAAGTTTCAGAAGCTGTTGTGGAAAGTTGCTATGCATATTTCCATGTAGATGAGCTCTCATATTGGTGCGCAAATTCAAATGTTGTACAGATGTCCAAAGGTGAGATGATTTTAAACATGCTTTCATAATATCTGCTCGCGTACCTCTGTTGACGACTGGAAGCGTTTGTCGGAAATCTCCAGCAAATACAAAAGTGATACCACCCATGACATTAGCAGAGCTTCGGAGGTCTCTTAAAGTACGGTCCACGGTCTCCACATGAGCTCTATGACTTATGGTGCATTCATCCCATATTACCAACGACGCGTCTTGCAGCAACTTACCAAGAGACCCATTTTTCCGAATAGAGCATGTAGACCGTTGATCTAAAGATACGGATAGCGGGAGTTTAAACGTAGAGTGAGCAGTTTTTCCTTCGTTCAAGAGAGTTGCAGCAATTCCTGACGAAGCAACTGCAATCGCTATCTTCCCTGATTGCCGTATCTTAGCAAGTATCAAATTTGCGAGAAAAGTCTTTCCAGTGCCTCCTGGTGCGTCCAAAAAAAATAATCTCCCCATGTTATTGATCACGCTGTCCACAATAGTATCATAAGCATGTCTTTGATCCGGTACTAATTTGGGCACATTGTCATTAACAAACGCTGTTAGATCATTTCTGTTATACTGTTGTACCATTGTGTCAATAGTATTATTCTGGGTACGAACGGGAGAAGGTAATCCAAAATCACTTAAATTTTTGTCGTTTAATTCTATAAGTTTGTTTTCAATTTCAATTAATCCTTCATTATAAACTTCAGTGAAGGGTAAAGTGTTATCCTGATTCTGTTGTCTGATCCGATATCTAATATCTTCACAGAACTGATCTTTGAAAGTATCCCATAACTTCAATGGTTCCGATGGTTGACAAAATAAAAGTATGACTACAAACAACTCCCTTAGTTTTTTTGGACACTGTGACAACGAAGCTTCGCTTAAAGTATTTCCCCAATGGTCATCGTTTTCAAGTAAACCTCGGTCACGGCATGCTGCTTGATACGTCTCTTTGACAATACCATTTACAGTTTTAAGGTATGCAAATGAGGTCGGACCGCGTACGTGGTGCAGTAGAATCCTAAGATAAAAACACTCTGATTGGGATGGATGTATCCCGTAGACTCTACCTAAAGCGGCATCTTTTTTTATCCCCGGATGTCCAACTACATCTTCACCACGCCTCCTTCTAGTGAATTTATTATTTGCCCATGTATAGTATTGCGGGACTTTATGATACAGAAGCGTTTTCGCAAATTCATCTTCATTACAGAGAGAAAAAAATGCCAGTAATGTGGTATTGCGTGGGTTTTGGACAATTCGATGAGCTGTCCCTGGTGTAAAATACACCCTTTGACCGTTCTCTAGATGAACGGCCAAATGCACTACAGTAGGATGCCGCTCGTGAATAGGAAATTCAAATAAGCGCCAGACAGCTTCAGATGTGCTTATGTACCTTCCATTTAAATAGTTTTCGACCTCATCGTGTGGGTTTCTAAGGCTAAAAGTTGCCTGATCCGAACCTTTATTTATATATTTACATATATATTTAATCGCTTGGACAGTGTGGCAATACTCCACGTTTATATGAGCATTAAAAGTCTTACATAGTAGCGGGGAGTATGGAACAATCCACCTATTATCTATCGTCACCATGTTGCCCCTGAGTTGTAACGTAGTGCTCCGGCCGCCATTTTCTGTATCGCGCCTACGATAAACTGGATACCCATCCTCTCCGGTCTGGGTGTCGTTAATGAAACGCCGAGGGTATTTTTTTGTGCAGACACCGTTCTTCATGCATGGTGCAGCTAAATTATGTTCTCCGCAGGGTCCATGTATCATATTTTTAGTTATAATGTCGTGTAGTACCGGATCAATTTGTTGATCGGGTAGCTCCGCAACTATGACACTGTCGATCTCATCTGGTTGTATTTTAGTTTCTAGCCAGAACAGCAAATGACAATGAGGTAAACCGCGCTTCTGCCACTCTACACTTGCCATATAACATTTTACTTTACCGAATATCTGTTCTTTGACAAATAATTTGATGAATTTCTTCATTTTTAAATGAAACACACGTGAAATTATGTCATGACGGTCGAAAGACCGTTGTCCTGGTAGCAGCTCTGCTTTAATTTCAGGCCATTCGGGGTTGCATGTAAAAGTGACAAATAAGTCAGGTCTACCATAATTTCGGACGTACGTCATCGCGTCCTGCGTTTTCTCGTGCATGAAACGCGGAGAACCCGTAAATGATGATGGCAATATGACATGTTGACCGATATTTGATGGGTCAACATTTGCGTCTTGATTTAAGGCATCTCTGAGATGGATGTAGTCATCAGCCCTCAGTCTTTGTTGATTCCGCGAAATATAATTTAATCTTTCCGATATCATTTTCGCCATCATGTCAACACAATATTGACTAAATAAGTCTCTGTAATAATGTAACGGATTAAAAGAGTTAGTTCTAAACATTAATCTAAATGCATAAAATTGCATACACGACACAGTTTTATTACGCGCAGAACCCTGCTGAGGAATAGTCAAATAATAACCGTCTTCACCTGTCACAAACATTACAGGATACTGTAGTGGATCATAGGACCGATGTAGCTCAGAAACTCTTTTGAGCTGTCCGTCTCTACCGTGTAAGACTATATCTCTGGGACCTTTGTCTTCATCGACCAAGAGAACGGCTACCTCGTTTACAGTAGGAGCATTGTATCTGCCTCTGTGTGCTGTCTGTGGAGTGCGATCAGAATGAATAATTAGCTTTAAATTATGTAATGAGTTAAGTTCTAAGTTTTGTTTAAAACTTCGTATATACACGTTATGATTATTCAAAGTGGTCTGTAATTCGCGAATTAAATCCATTTTTAAGGTTGGTGCGATGCTTGATCGCAATGATAACTGGTCTGCATCCGAAATAAAATATATTTGCAGGAACTGTGGGTTTTGGCCTGATGATGGTAAAAGGCTACCAATGAGATGATACACCTGTCCTTCAATTTTAAAAGTGGGCATAAAATTTCCTTCCCTGATTTCTTTTGCGCCAAACGAAGTCATTTGAAAAATACTATTGTATTTACGTATGTTTGTTAAAAAATGACCAGATAATGGATGGTTATTAGTTAAAAGATTTTTTATTGGTTGTAGCGGCTCCTGAAGGTTAGGAAGACACACTTTACCTGAAGCACAACACATACCATTAGTTTCGTTCTCCCATTTCTTGGCAGAGCAGTTAGAGCAGATCTTATTCATGACTCCGATTTGGACGGACGCTTGTTGTGAATAATCAAGCTGCGGATCATATCTGAAAGCCAGTCTGTTCCTGTTAGCTAAAATTCGATTGCGCACTCTATTTGTGGACAACTGCTGTCTCTCTGCTTGAGCTCTAAGTCGCTGCAAACGCTCGACACTCGACTCTCTTTCGCGCAACTGAGAGGTCCTTATATTTTGTTCATGAAGACGTTGGGAACGCTCCAGCCTCGACTCTCGTGCACGTAACTCAGAGGTCCTTACATTTTGTTCATGAAGACGTTGGGAACGCTCCAGCCTGGACTCTCGTGCACGTAACTCAGAGGTTCTCTGATTTTGTTCAGCAAGGCGTTGTGAACGTTCAGGTGAAGATTCTCCTATACGACGTATTTTTGCTGCTCGTGCTCGAGAACTATGTTTAGAAAGTTGAGACCTGGCTCCCCTAGGCATTTTCAAATGTTTAAGAAAATGGATATAGCGTGTAATATTCTAGCTCTGAAAAAAACTGTTGTTTAGCCCTGAAAAGAACTGTTGGTTAGCCCTGAAAAGAACTGTTTGTTAGCCCTGAAAATAACTATTGTATAGTTTATCGCGTGTAGACAACTGTTCACTGTGCGAGTGCCGAGTGCTCTGAGAAGAACATTTGCGTAGGTGTAGTTTTAAGAACAAAATCTAAAAAAAATCTCATGAAAATTATTAGACTTCGCGCACGACCGCTGCGTAGTGCTGTGCGTGTAATTGCTGTCGGGTTCTTCCCGCTAAGTGGGCGCCGCTAAAATTGCGCGCACGTGTTCGCCGTAACACGTGTTGTGTGGGAAAAACAATTGTCGTTGTGCGGGTAGCGAAGATCGCTATAATTGTGCGTGCCTGATCGGCGTAACTGAGTGTGCGAAAGACTATTGTTAAACTGCGCGTGTAATTGTCGGCGGATTCTTCCCGTTAAGTGGGCGCCGGTATAATTGCGCGGAACCGTTCGGTGTAACACGTGTTGCGTGGGAAAAACAATTATCGTTGTGCGGGTAGCGAGGAACGCTATAATTGCGCGTGCTTGTTCCGCGTAATTTCTATTGTGGGAAAAACAATTATCGTTGTGCGGGCAATTACCGGTGGGTTTATCGCGTGTAGACAACTGTTCACTGTGCGAGTGCCGAGTGTTCTGAGAAGAACTTTTGCGTAGGTGTAGTTTTAAGAACAAAATCTAAAAAAAATCTCATGAAAATTATTAGACTTCGCGCACGACCGCTGCATAGGGAGCCGGCCTCGACACTCGACTCTCGTAGGCGTACCTGAGAGTTTCTCTGATTTTGTTCAGCAAGGCGTTGTGAATGTTCAGGTGAAGATTCTCCTATACGACGTATTTTTGCTGCTCGTGCTTGAGAACTATGTTTAGAAAGTTGAGACCTGGTTCTCTTAGGCATTTTCAAATGTTTAAGAAAATGTTAATAGCGTGTAATATTCTAGCTCTGAAAAGAACTGTTGTTTAGCCCTGAAAAGAACTGTTGGTTAGCCCTGAAAAGAACTGTTTGTTAGCCCTGAAAATAACTATTGTATAGCTATGAGAAGGACTGTTGTTTAGCTCTGAGAAGAACTTTTGCGTAGGTGTAGTTTTAAGAACAAAATCTAAAAAAAATCTCATGAAAATTATTAGACTTCGCGCACGACCGCTGCGTAGGGAGCCGATCTCGCGTCTGAGCCGCGCGGGTACCTTACTCATAGATCTAAACACCCCTCTCCCGCACGCGCACCACTGGCCTTGGTGACGCCCACTTCGCAATGGGCCGTGCAGCAGAAATCGTAATATTTTAATTTCACCACAACTTCAAAACCAAACGTCCAATTTTAATCATTCAAAGACCAAATATTATCAACATAAACAGTACTTATTGATGAAATAATTTCTTTTGATAAGTATTAATAGCATGAGTAAAATAAACGCGTTTAAATGTAGTCCAAAAAAAATTCAAGATTTTTAAATAAAAATGTGGTTCTTGTGCCTCACTCGACATAGATAGGTATAGTGTGTCACGGACTTTTTTGTAGATATTTATAAGATCTACAATTAATTATAACGTTTTATGGTTCTATCTTTTGTAGTTTAGGCAGCGTACGCAAAATAAGAAACTTCTTTGGTTGATTTTTTCCAGTTTGTATCCGAAAAATTCAAATATCTTACGGAACCCTATTTTTTCCAAAATAAAATATAGTCTGTGTTACTCGTGGATAATGTAGCTTTCGAATTGTGAAAGAATTTTTAAAATCGGCCCAGTAGTTTTTGAGCCTATTCATTACAACCAAACAAACAAAGTTTTCCTCTTTATAATATTAGTGTAGAAGTGTAGATACACGTCCGAAGGTTACCCGGGTCCACGTTTTGACCTATATCTCGAGACCCTATCTACCAATAGGTATCCAACCAATACGGAAATCATCTTCAATACCTACTTAGCAATGTGTGTAAGTTTTGTTTAATTCGGTGCAAAGACACGGCGGGTCCACGTTTTGGCATATATTTCCAGACCCTAGTCATCAATAGGTATGAAAATTACCCCGTATTAAAGCACTTATCTACAGCTTTCATTTGATACCCATATTGTACATACACAACCAAAGGTTACCCGGGTCCACGTTTTGACCTATATCTCGAGACCCCAGTCACGGAGCGGCATGAAAAATACTCTGTACTAAAGCATTCACCAACAGCTTCAATTTGATATCCATATTGTACAAAGACATTCTAGGGTCCACGTTTTGGTCTCTATCTCGAGACCCTAGTCACGGAGCGGCATGAAAAATACTCTGAACTAAAGCATTCACCAACAGCTTCCATTTGATACCCATATTGTACATAGACATCCGAAGGTTACTCGGGTCCACGTTTTGACCTATATCTCGAGACCCTATCTACCAATAGGTATCCAAACTATACGGAAACCATCTTCAATACCTCCTTAACAATGTGGGTAAGTTTGGTTTAATTCGGTGCAAAGACACGGCGAGTCCACGTTTTGGCATATATTTCCAGACCCTAGTCATCATTAGGTATGAAAATTAGCCTGTATTAAAGCACTTATCAACAGCTTTCATTTGATACCCATATTGTACATACACAACCAAAGGTTACCCGGGTCCACGTTTTGACCTATATCTCGAGACCCCAGTCACGGAGCGGCATGAAAAATACTCTGTACTAAAGCATTCACCAACAGCTTCAATTTGATATCCATATTGTACAAAGACATTCTAGGGTCCACGTTTTGGTCTCTATCTCGAGACCCTAGTCACGGAGCGGCATGAAAAATACTCTGAACTAAAGCATTCACCAACAGCTTCCATTTGATACCCATATTGTACATAGACATCCGAAGGTTACTCGGGTCCACGTTTTGACCTATATCTCGAGACCCTATCTACCAATAGGTATCCAAACTATACGGAAACCATCTTCAATACCTCCTTAACAATGTGGGTAAGTTTGGTTTAATTCGGTGCAAAGACACGGCGAGTCCACGTTTTGGCATATATTTCCAGACCCTAGTCATCATTAGGTATGAAAATTAGCCCGTATTAAAGCACTTATCAACAGCTTTCATTTGATACCCATATTGTACATACACAACCAAAGGTTACCCGGGTCCACGTTTTGACCTATATCTCGAGACCCCAGTCACGGAGCGGCATGAAAAATACTCTGTACTAAAGCATTCACCAACAGCTTTCATTTGATACCCATATTGTACATACACGTCCGAAGGTTACCCGGGTCCACGTTTTGACCTATATCTCGAGCCCTATTTCCAAAATAAAATATAATCCATGTTACTCGTGGATAATGTAGCTTTCGAATGGTGAAAGAATTTTTAAAATCGGTCCAGTAGTTTTTGAGCCTATTCGTAACAAACAAAGTTTTCCTCTTTATAATATTAGTATAGATGTCTGTCTAAGAGGTCTTCTGTAAAACTCTGTTGAATTCCTTCAACCAAATCAAATCGTTCATAGAGAATTCAGAGAACGTTAATGTATAGAGAAGTCTTAATGACAGGAACGTATGGAATTTTCAGGGGTACTCGTTTTGCGCGCGAGGTACACCACAGCCACATTTTTCACGAAAAGTTAACAGTAAGGGGCTGGATTACGTAAATTTAGCAGCAGTCGATAAGAATTTCTTGGTGATTAGAAGCAAAGAATGTTAGGTAGCTTTTTAATATGACCTATATATTTAAATTTTTCCAAATCATCCAAAATTATATACATATGTTATGTCTGTCTGGTGTCTGTAAAACTTTGTTGAATCCCTTCAACTGAATCAAAATCCTCTATGGAAAACGCTTCATTACCAGGCAGAGAACGTTAATGATAGAGAATTCTCACGAGCTACGAATAGTGTGAATTGTCAAAAATGAGGTGAAACCGCCGCCGGGTTGTGGTGAAACTTTTAACAGAGCTGTTTACAGCGATTTCTTCTTTAGCATATTGGCCCTGCACAGTTTTTGGGTTCTGTAGGAAATCAAATTGACGAATAGCCGACGGCATTTTGCAAAGTATTTGCTTGTGCATTTTTATGTTCACTTGATAAACGAAAATTCATTCAATTTGTATTTTCAAACAAAGATGATGTAGAAAAAATGATTTGAAAATTTATTATATGCGCCAACATTTTGAATCAAAGTAACTTTAATATTTTGATTTAATTTAAAAAAATACATTATAAAACGACCTCCCACATTTTGGTATGTGTGTTTTAGTAAATTTAAAACTAAACAAATTTGATGAAAATTTTTACTAATTTTTTGAGTCGAAATTAATTCATACCATACAAGTGTTTTGGTATATCGACATATGTATTTACATTTGAATATGCATTTATTTGTTCCTTTGGCAAACCAAATTGTTTTCAATTTACATTTTATTACAGGGAATAATAATATACAAGGTGGCGCAAAAGTAACCTTGCGATGTTTTTTTGGCTGTAATTAAAAAAAAATGAACAACTTTGTTTCTTCTTGTGGATTATTTTTATTTGGTCTTTTAATTTTTTTTAAATCAAGTCGAGAATATGATGTCATGTAAATGGCCGCCGCCACAGTTGATTGCCATTTGAGCCCTTTTTATGGCATTTTGCATCACTTTGTCCAAAACTTCCGGCGATAGGTCCTCACATTCTTGACGGATATTGTCTTTAAGAGCTGCAAGAGTCTGAGGCTTGTTGACATAAACCCGCGACTTCAATGCATCCTTCAGCATATCGGTTGTGGCACGTGCAGTGTGTGCCGTTGCAACGTCCTGTTGGAACCACATGTTTTCCAATCCCAATTCATCAAGTTGCGGCAAAAAGAACTCGTTGATCATTGCTCTGTAGCGCTCACCATTCACAGTAACCGTTTGGCCCGCGACGTCTTCGAAGAAAAAAGGTCCGATGACTCCTCCAGCGAAAGCAGTACACCATACAGTGACTTTGAGCGGGTGTAATGGCTCTTCGTGGGTTACATGCGGATTTTCAGTGCCCTAGAAGCGTAAATTTTGCTTATTTAGTAATTAAAGTATTAAATTAGTATTAAAGTAACTTTAATGTTCTCTGCTTTAATTTAAAAAGAAGACTAGTATGTAACACCCGAAAATCGGGTGGGCTTTTTTCCCAGGGAAAGTAAACAGCATATGTGACACTTTTATATATTAAAAGTTATGATGATTAGAAAAGTGTATATTTTTATTCATATGTAATATGTAAGAACTTATGCATATAACATTTTTAAAATTTTTTTCAGTTAAATCAGTAATTTTTTTTTTAAATTACTTCATTATAAACTACATTCAACGTCAATTTTTCGTTATTGCCCATTTGAACTCGTATATTTTCCCAGGATCTAACCCGGCTTAACGCAACATAAAGTTGGCCGTGAGCAAAGCAATCCTCCTTTAAAAGAAGCCCCACCCTTGATAATGTTTGCCCCTGGGCCTTATTTATTGTTACGGCGAAGACTATTATAATGGGAAATTGGCGGCGCTTCAACGTAAAAGGAAGTGTGGTTTCGCTCGGCTGCAAATTTATACGAGGCAATAGAAATCGGCTTCCCTAAGCCTCTCCGCATAATACTTCCGCGTGCAAACAATTCGGATGCATTTGTTTTATGATAAGTCGTGTGCCATTCACCAACACAATTATACATTTTTTTTTTGCCATTCGTAAAATTTCTTGGATTTGCAAAAGTAAAAATTTTGTTTTCACAGATCTTTACGTTTTAAAAAATTTTAAGAAGAATGGTAAAAAAAATGTTCAAAGTTCATATTCATATATGATTTGATAATGGCTGCATACATAAAAATATACATGTACACACATAGAATACAATACAAAGAAAAAAAACCACTTAAAAATGTATATCTGTGTCAAAAAGTTCGTTGATTTGATGGGTAATAGTGTTCTTTTAAATGGCGTTGGGCATCGTCTATTACTATAAAATTTGTCTGAGAATAGCCCAAATACAGTTTACCTTTGAAATAGTATCAAATAAATAACTATTTGTCTCTCTCTCCTAATTTTTTAAAACTATTTCAAATTTTGAGTTTTGGAAAAAGGATCAAACGCACACAAAATGTTTAAGTACATACATACGTTTATATATTGTAGTTCAATTGTACCATATATGAACGAAAACAAAAGAGGATGCTTCTACTAATCATATCCAATGCGTGACGTTTCAAAAATTTATCACTTACTTACCTGCTCTATTCCTCCACTTAAAGTAGGAACTCTTCTACGAACTCTTCTTGGTCGTCCTCTAGGCATATTTTAAAATTAAATATGGATGTACTTTTTTCTTAAAATAAATTCTATTTTGCGCCTGTCCAAAACTCTTTCTAATTTGCACTGTTACCGTTGTTTTAAGTGAATTGACAAATTTCAAGTCAATTATCAATTCATACCAATTATTGCCATCACAACAAAATTTAAAAAAAAATTCGCAGCACCCGATGGGACTATGTTCATGAATACATATTTATTAGTAAAGAGAACAAAACAAAACAATTATTGAGAATCCAAATGTATACAATGCTGTGCTCATTAGAAAGTGAGCTAAACAAAGCAAACGTACCCATATATGTATATGCGTATATTTGTGTGTCATCCCGCTTTACATAGACATCGCTGTTATCAATATGAAAATTTTGATAACTTTACACGCAAATATTTCATGAACAAATTAACCAATTTTAATTTTTATAATTTTCCGGAAATATGCTCATCAAAACCTTTCTTTTGATATATGTATATTTCATATCTGTACATATTGTAGTTTAGTCAGAATAAGCGCCATGTTTTAAAATAATACTATAGATACTATAGAAGAAGGTAGGAGAAGAAGATTATTGCCATCACAACAAAATTCTGAAAAAAATTCGCAGCACCCGTTGGGACTATGTTCATGAATACATATTAGTAAAGAGAACAAAACAAAACAATTATTGAGAATCCAAATGTATACAATGCTGTGCTCATTAGAAAGAGAGCTAAACAAAGCAAACGTACCCATATAAGTATATGCGTATATTTGTGTGTCAACCCGCTTTGCATAGACATCGCTGTTATCAATAAGAAAATTTTGATAACTTTACACGCAAATATTTCATGAACAAATTAACCAATTTTAATTTTTATAATTTTCCGGAAATATGCTCATCAAAACCTTTCTTTTGATATATATATTATAAGGTTGTCAAAAAAGTCTTGCGGTATTTCCGCAAGCTTGCCTTTGCAAGCGCGTAGTTCTAGTTGTATTCGTCGCATCGGTTCACGCTTCACGTGTTTGATTAATTGTTGTTTGCTTTTAGTCGTTCGTGAATTATAGCGTCGCAAACATGGAGCAAAATAAAGAGAAAATACGGCATATTTTACAGTACTACTACGATAAAGGCAAAAATGCATCTCATGATGCCAATAAAATTTGTGCAGTTTATGGACCCGATACAGTTTCCATTTCCACCGCACAACGATGGTTTCAACGTTTTCGTTCTGGTGCAGAGGTGATCGAAGATGCGCCACGGTCCGGAAGGCCTGTCGTCGAAAATTGCGATAAAATCGCTGAATTGATCGAAAGAGACCGGCATAGTAGCAGCCGTAGCATCGGCCAAGAGCTGGGCATGAGTCATCAAACCGTTATAAACCATTTGAAGCAGCTTGGATTCAAAAAGAAGCTCGATGTATGGGTGCCACACGACTTGACGCAAAAAAACATTTTTGCCCATATGGATGCATGCGAATCGCTTCTGAATCGCAACAAAATCGACCCGTTTTTGAAGTGGATGGTGACTGGCGATGAAAAGTGGGTCACTTACGACAACGTGAAGCGCAAACGGTCGTGGTCGAAAAGCGGTGAAGCTGCCCAGACGGTGGTCAAGCCTGGATTGACGGCCAGGAAGGTTCTTCTGTGTGTTTGGTGGGATTGGCAGGGAATCATCCACTATGCGCTGCTCCCCTATGGCCAAACGCTCAATTCGGACCTGTACTGCCAACAACTGGACCGCTTGAATGCAGCACTCATGCAGAAGAGGCCATCTTTGATCAACAGAGGCCGAATTGTCTTCCATCAGGACAACGCCAGGCCACACACATCTTTGGTGACGCGCCAAAAGCTCCGGGAGCTCGGATGGGAGGTTCTTTTGCATCCACCGTATTGTCCGGATCTCGCACCAAGTGATTACCACCTATTTCTGTCCATGGCGAACGAGCTTGGTAGTCGGAAGTTGTCCGAGTTTTTTGACAATAGGGAAGCGAGCTTCTATAAGAGGGGCATTACGAAGTTGGCATCTCGTTGGGAACTCGTTATCGAACAAAACGGCGAATATTTGACTTAAATCGCATTATTATAACCAATTTTATGAACAATTGAAAATTCAATAAAAATACCGCAAGACTTTTTTGACAACCTTTATTTCATATCTGTACGTGTTGTAGTTTAGTCAGAATAAGCGCCATGTTTTAAAATAATACTATTTAAAAAGAAGATTACAACATACTATATATAAATAAAATACATCGTAAAACGACCTCACGTGCGTTTACTCAACTGCTCTTTAAATTGACCAGTTGAGTATATTTCCAGAGAACGTTATTAAAAATAATACATATATTAATTATGTCTGTCTAAGAGGTCTTCTGGAGGATGGTTCCATGTGTAGAAGTCCACGCAAGTGGGGAAAGTTACTGATCGCCATTCACTTGGGAGTGGCCAGGACGATTCCTCTACATATGGTTCAAGCAGCTCACAACGTCCGGGATTAGCCCACGTATCCTTTGGTTAGCTTCCGAACACCCGTTCGGGAGTGAGCTAACGTGAGAAGGCGAAACATTCCAGGATAGCTGGTTGTGCGCTGGGTTTGGGACCCGCCACTTAAAAATCCCCCCCAATGAAAAGATTAAAAAAGCCTCGGATGAGAATTGCCTTTACTGATGACGACCCCTGCAAACGGAATAAGGAATATGATTTGAGGGCATGCACCTGGAATGTCCGGTCCCTTAATGGGGAAGGTGCCTCTGCCCGGCTGGTTGATGTCCTCGTGAGAGTAAAGGCTGACATCACTGCCATCCAAGAGATGCGATGGACGGGGCAAGGAAAGAAAACCATAGGACCTTGCGACGTCTACTACAGCTGCCATGTAAAGGAGCGCAAATTCGGTGTCGGATTTGTTGTGGGAGAGAGACTTCGTCGCCAAGTACTGTCGTTCACTCCGGTGGACGAGCGTCTCGCAAGAATCCGCATCAAAGCCAGATTTTTCAACATATCGCTAATTTGCGCCCACGCCCCGACGGAAGAGAAGGACGATGCGACCAAAGATTCCTTCTATGAGCGCCTGGAACGTTCCTATGAGCGCTGCCCCCGCCACGACATAAAAATCGTGCTTGGCGACTTCAACGCCAAGGTGGGCAAGGAGGGAATTTTTGGTCCCACAGTCGGAAAATTCAGCCTGCACAACGAAACATCCGGTAACGGACAGAGGCTGATCGACTTCGCCGGGGCCCGAAACATGGTAGTCTGCAGCACCAGATTCCAGCATAAGAAAATACACCAAGCTACCTGGCTGTCTCCTGATCGAAAAACGCGAAACCAGATCGATCATGTTGTGATAGATGGAAGACACGCTTCTAGTGTATTAGATGTACGTACGATCCGAGGACCCAACATCGACTCGGATCATTACCTTGTTGCAGCCAAACTGCGCACCCGCCTCTGTGCAGCAAAAAACGTGCATCTACCTACGCAAAGAATGTTCGACATCGAAAAGCTGCAATCACAACAGACAGCCAAAAGATTCGCCACTCGACTCTCACTCCTGCTCTCCGAAAGCACTGCCCAACAAATCGGCATACGCGAGCAATGGAGCAACATTTCTCGTTCCCTACGTACCGCCGCCGAAGAAGAAATCGGATTCCGGCGAGCCCGAAAAAACAATTGGTACGACGAGGAGTGTCATGCTGCCGCAGAAAGAAAAGATGCCGCCTATAGAGCCACGCTGCGATCGGGCGCAACGCGAGTCATGTGGGATCGCTACAGAGAGCTGAAAAAGGAAGAGAGACGTATTATCCGACAGAAGAGACGAGAGGCCGAAATACGTGAGTGCGAGGAGCTTGAGATGCTGGCCAATAGGAACAACGCCCGAAAATTCTACCAGAAAGTTCGGCGGCTTACAGAAGGTTTCAAGACCGGGGCGTTTTCCTGTAAGAACAAAGACGGCGATCTGGTGACTGACGTACAGAGCAATCTTAAATTATGGAGGGAACACTTCTCTTCTGTCGAAGAGAATGTGAAGATCCCGATACCCCAATCGATGACGACGGAATTGTAGTTCCGTTACCCGATCATGACGAGGTGAGAATAGCGATAACGCGCCTAAAGAACAACAAAGCCGCCGGCGCCGACGGACTCCCGGCTGAGCTATTCAAACAAGGCCGCGAGGAGCTGGTAAGGTGCATGCATCAGCTCCTATGCAAAATATGGTCGGATGAAAGCATGCCTGCCGATTGGAATTTAAGTGTGCTCTGCCCAATCCATAAGAAGGGCGATCCTGCAATTTGTGCCAATTACCGCGGGATTAGTCTTCTAAATATCGCCTATAAGGTTCTAGCGAGCGTATTGTGTGAAAGGCTGAAGCCCACCGTCAACCAACTGATTGGACCTTATCAGTGTGGCTTCAGACCTGGAAAGTCTACCATAGACCAACTATTCACAATACGCCAAATCTTGGAAAAGACCCACGAACGGAGAATCGACACACACCATCTTTTCGTCGACTTCAAAGCTGCATTCGACAGTACAGAAAGGAGTTACCTGTATGCCGCTATGTCTGAATTTGGTATCCCCGCAAAACTAATACGGCTATGTAAGATGACGTTGCTCAACACCAGCAGCGCCGTCAGAATTGGGAAGGACCTTTCCGAGCCGTTTGATACCAAACGAGGTTTCAGACAGGGTGACTCGCTGTCGTGTGACTTCTTTAACCTGATGTTGGAGAGCATCGTACGAGCCGCAGAACTTAATCGCTCAGGCACAATATTTTATAAGAGCGTACAATTGTTGGCGTATGCCGATGATATCGATATCATCGGCCTTAACAACCGCGCTGTTAGTTCTGCCTTCTCCAAACTGGATAAAGAGGCAAAGCGAATGGTTTTGGTGGTGAACGAGGACAAAACGAAGTACCTCCTGTCTTCAAACAAACAGTCGGCGCACTCGCGTATCGGCACCCACGTCACTGTAGACAGTTATAATTTTGAGGTTGTAAAAGACTTCGTGTATTTGGGAACCAGCATTAACACCTATAACAATGTCAGCCTTGAAATCCAACGTAGAATCTCTCTTGCCAACAAGTGCTACTTTGGACTAAGTAGGCAACTGAGCAGTAAAGTCCTCTCTCGACGAACAAAACTAATACTCTACAAGACTCTCATCATGCCCGTCCTGACGTATGGCGCAGAAGCTTGGACGATGACAACATCCGATGAAGCGACGCTTGGAGTGTTCGAGAGAAAGATTCTGCGTAAGATTTTTGGACCTTTGCACGTTGGCAACGGCGAATATCGCAGACGATGGAACGATGAGCTGTATGAGCTTTACGACGACATAGACATAGCGCAGCGAATAAAGATCCAGCGGCTTCGTTGGCTGGGTCATGTCGTCCGAATGGATACAAATGCTCCGGCTTTGAAAGTATTCGATGCGGTACCAGCTGGTGGTAGCAGAGGAAGAGGAAGGCCTCCTCTGCGTTGGAAAGATCAGGTGGAGAAGGACTTGGCGCCGGTTAGCACGAGAAAGAAACGACTGGCGCGCTTTATTAAGCTCGGCCAAAATCGCGTAAGCGGTTATCGCGCCAATTAAGAAGAAGAAGAGAAGAGGTCTTCTGTAAAACTCTGTTGAATTCCTTCAACCAAATCAAATTCATAGAGAATTCAGAGAACGTTAATGTATAGAGAAGTCTTAATGACAGGAACGTATGGAATTTTCAGGGGTACTCGTTTTGCGCGCGAGGTACACCACAGCCACATTTTTCACGAAAAGTTAACAGTAAGGGGCTGGATTACGTAAATTTAGCAGCAGTCGATAAGAATTTCTTGGTGATTAGAAGCAAAGAATGTTAGGTAGCTTTTTAATATGACCTATATATTTGAATTTTTCCAAATCATCCAAAATTATATACAAATGTTATGTCTGTCTGGTGTCTGTAAAACTTTGTTGAATCCCTTCAACTGAATCAAAATCCTCTATGGAAAACGCTTCATTACCAGGCAGAGAACGTTAATGATAGAGAATTCTCACGAGCTACGAATAGTGTGAATTGTCAAAAATGAGGTGAAACCGCCGCCGGGTTGTGGTGAAACTTTTAACAGAGCTGTTTACAGCGATTTCTTCTTTAGCATATTGGCCCTGCACAGTTTTTGGGTTCTGTAGGAAATCAAATTGACGAATAGCCGACGGCATTTTGCAAAGTATTTGCTTGTGCATTTTTATGTTCACTTGATAAACGAAAATTCATTCAATTTGTATTTTCAAACAAAGATGATGTAGAAAAAATGATTTGAAAATTTATTATATGCGCCAACATTTTGAATCAAAGTAACTTTAATATTTTGATTTAATTTAAAAAAATACATTATAAAACGACCTCCCACATTTTGGTATGTGTGTTTTAGTAAATTTAAAACTAAACAAATTTGATGAAAATTTTTACTAATTTTTTGAGTCGAAATTAATTCATACCATACAAGTGTTTTGGTATATCGACATATGTATTTACATTTGAATATGCATTTATTTGTTCCTTTGGCAAACCAAATTGTTTTCAATTTACATTTTATTACAGGGAATAATAATATACAAAGTGGCGCAAAAGTAACCTTGCGATGTTTTTTTGGCTGTAATTTAAAAAAAAAATGAACAACTTTGTTTCTTCTTGTGGATTATTTTTATTTGGTCTTTTAATTTTTTTTTAAATCAAGTCGAGAATATGATGTCATGTAAATGGCCGCCGCCACAGTTGATTGCCATTTGAGCCCTTTTTATGGCATTTTGCATCACTTTGTCCAAAACTTCCGGCGATAGGTCCTCACATTCTTGACGGATATTGTCTTTAAGAGCTGCAAGAGTCTGAGGCTTGTTGACATAAACCCGCGACTTCAATGCATCCTTCAGCATATCGGTTGTGGCACGTGCAGTGTGTGCCGTTGCAACGTCCTGTTGGAACCACATGTTTTCCAATCCCAATTCATCAAGTTGCGGCAAAAAGAACTCGTTGATCATTGCTCTGTAGCGCTCACCATTCACAGTAACCGTTTGGCCCGCGACGTCTTCGAAGAAAAAAGGTCCGATGACTCCTCCAGCGAAAGCAGTACACCATACAGTGACTTTGAGCGGGTGTAATGGCTCTTCGTGGGTTACATGCGGATTTTCAGTGCCCCAAAAGCGTAAATTTTGATTATTTACGTACCCGCTAAGATGGAAATGGGCCTCATCACTCATGATTATTTTTGATGAAAAATCATCTTCCTCTTGGTGGTGATTAAGGATGGCTTGAGCGTATGTTAGAGGCGATTGGCGGTCAGCAGCTAACAGCTGATGCACCGTCTGGACTTGGACGGAAACATATTCAAATCTTGTACCAAAATTCGCTGTAAAGACCGTCGACTGATACCCATTTGCGTGGCACGTCGTCTGGTCGATGTTGACGGCACTTCCATGACATCCTCGGCTACAGCAGCAATATTCTCTGCAGAACGGCTACTTCGGGGTCTGCCACGCCTGGCAGCATCTCGTGTTGTGCCAGTCTCTTCGAGGCGAGCGGCTAAACGTCGCACTGTTTCACCAGTAGGAGTTGGACCGCGAGGAAATCTGCGACGAAATTCACGTTGTGCCAAAGTCACCGACCAATTATTGGTCAAATAAATAGTCAGCAATATTCCGCGTTCTGGAGCAGTGTATCGTAGCATTGTTTTTTAACGTGTATTTCGCATATGTTTACTACACAAATGTCAAAACATAACTGACATTAGGGGCCAATCGGAAAATGTATAGCATTTTCTGATAGGAGGATTACTTTAGCGCCACCTTTTACATACATTTGTATGTATGCATTTTCTAGATAGTATAAAACTTTAAAATAAATAAAGGAAAACTTCAAAGAAACGTATTTGCATATATGGGACAACTAAGTTCAATTGCATCTTTATTAAATATAGTGTTGCACGCATATGTATGCACTGACGCAACCATGACCTACCTCACGAGCATCGCCTTATCATATTTCATACAATAATTAGGGAGTAAATATTCGAATGATCGAATTCCTGCAAATGCTAAAACAATTTCTTCTGCATATGCATCGACGTATTTGTATGTGCGTATATGCACACTTGATGCCGTCTATGTACGTTCAATTGATCAAATCAAAAAATTCTGTATACAAAAGGCTTCATTACCAGGCACACAGGAAGATGGCATTGGTTGGTTGGTTGGTTAGAGTGGTGATTCATCCTGAATCCAACTAGCGCTTCCGCACCATTTTGTTGCCACATCCTCGTTACCAAATTGTTTAACAGTTATTTGCAGCAGAACTATATCCAGTCTGTGCGGTTTAGGAACCTTATTAGACTCTCGAACAGCGGTTTGCCCAGGGTTAACATTCTGTCCTTCCATAGGGCAGGGCATTCACAGAGGAAATGGAAGATTGTTTCTTTTTTCTCCGGTTGTTTACAACTATGACAGTATGTGTTGTGAGGGATGCCCATTTTGGCGGCTTGTTCTCCGATGGACCAGAAGCCAGTTATGACTGCCGTAAGTCTACAGGTGTCCCGTAGTTTCATGTTTATTAATGTCAACGATTGCTTGAGGTTGTAGGTGGGCCATAGGGTTCTGCTAATTTTACATTTCGTCTGGTCTTTCCATCTACAATCTGCAATTCGAATGTATTTTAGGGAAATTGCATTCTTGACCGCACCTAGTGGAGTGAATACTGGTACTGCAAGAGCAGATTCCTCTTGCAAGTTCATCAGCTTTTTCGTTACCTTCTATGTTCCGCTGTCCCGGGACCCAAATTAAGGTTACTCTATGGTTTTCACTCAAGTTGGTGAGGCTGTTCCTACTTTGCTCCACCACTTTAGAGGTTGTTATAGTCGCGTCCAGCGCCTGGATTGCAGCTTGGCTATCCGAAAGAATAACGATATTGCCCTTAAAAGCGAAATATGCGATTAGTAACCTACAGGCTTCCCCAATTGCTAGTACTTCCGCTTGGAAGACGCTGCTGGTATTAGGGAGACGCACAGATTTTTCAATTCCAAGTCTATGAGAATATATACCAGCTCCAACACCACAATTCATTTTACTGCCATCTGTATAGACTGTGGTATCGTAGTTGTTTAGAGAGAATCCCTTATTTCATTCTTTTTTAGATGGAAAGAGCGTGGCAAAATTCCTATTGAACGTTACCATCGGGACGATGCAGTCAGTCCTCACCGAGGTTAACTGAGTTTGTCGCAATAATAGACTAGCATGACCATAAGTTTTTCCTTTCCAGCGACCCGCTTCATTTAACCTAAATGGACTCATGGTTGCCGTCTTCTTTATATGTAGGTCGATTGGAATAACGTGTGTCAGTGCATTGAGAGCCTCTCTAGGACATGATCTGATTGCACCGACCGTTATTGCACAGGCTGATCTTTGTATTCTGCCGAGTAATTTGGTATTGTACTCTCTCCCTAGAGCTTTCCACCAAACTACCGAACCATACGATAAAATGGGTCGTATAACCGCCTTATACAGCCATAATGTATGCTTAGGTTGAAGACCCCATCTTCTTCCTAGCATACGTTTACAGGCATATAAAGCAATTTCTGCTTTCCTTACCCGTTCTTCGACGTTTAACTTCCAGCTAAGTTTGGAGTCCAAAATTACCCCTAAGTACTTTGCACTGGTTGATAAAGACAGAGTTTGTTCGTTGATATTTGGTAGGGTAAAAATTGGTACCTTGTATCTGGTGGTAAAAAGCATAAGTTCTGTTTTACGCAGGTTTAAACTTAGCCCACATCCTGTTGCCCAAGAGTTAAGCTCGCCTAACGCCCTTTGGATGATCCCACTGATCGTATTTGGGCACAGTCCTGACACCATTAACACCACATCATCAGCGTACGCCACCACTTTTACCCCACCTCCGTCAAGTTTTATTAAGATTTTGCTGATAGCCAAAGAAGTGGAGATAATACTCCCCCTTGTGATATTACCCATATTAGCTTTGATGATCCTGGTTTCTAGCATGGAGATGACCCAGTTACTAATGCAACTGTCCACCTCCAGGTCTATCAACGCACGTTGGATGGCATCTCTGCTAACATTGTTAAAGGCACCTTCGATATTCAAGAATGCCGCCATGGTATAATGTTTGCTCTCTATTGTTCCGATTACCTCGTGAAGCGCTGTCTCCGTAGATTTGCCTTTAAGGTATGCGTGTTATGCAGTTGATATACCAGAGCTCTCCAAAGAGCTTCTGAAGTGCGTATCCAAAAGTCTTTCAAAAGTTTTTTTTGGCATATGCAAATATAAATATATGAATTGAAATCAAGCAAAACAATGCTTATTAATATACACATATGCATGTGCATACAACCGCAAACACAGGGCACTCACTTTATTCCTCAAAATGCGTATGTCGTTCAAAGCTAAAATTCTATGCCTAGCGACTACAAGAACAAAATGCAGTCATAGGCGCAGGCGTAGCGGCCATCATTCTAGTTGCCATAGCGCTGAACAGTCGCGGCGGCGCCGAACAGTTTCAACTATTGTACTGTACAACAAAAACTCATCATCAAAAAATTCATTGATAAATTCGAGCTCATAGTTCTAAGAGCAAGTACTTTCATTCATAAAACGAGCCGCCCATATGCCAATTTTCTCGACAATTCGAAAATAGTCAATATTGGAATATTTCGCGTAGAATTAATAATTAATAATAATTTTTTGATTTGATCAATACATATACATACATATAGATATAGTTAGGGCATCAAGTGTGCATATACGCACATGCAAATACGCCAATGCATATGCAGAAGAAGTTGTTTTAGCATTTGCAAGAACTCGATCATTCGAATATTTACTCCCTAATTATTGCATGAAATATGATAAGGCGATGCTCGTGAGGTAGGTCGTGTTGCTTCAGTGCATACATATGCGTGCAACACTATATTTATTAAAGATGCAATGGAACTTAGTTGGCCCATGTATGTATGTATGCAAATACGATTCTTTGAAGTTTTCTTTTATTTATTTTAAATTTCAAAGTTTGGTACTATCTATAAAATGCATACATATATGAATTATTCCCTGTAATAAACATATGTAAATTGAAAAAAATTTCGTTTGGCAAAGGAACAAAAAAATGTATATTCAAATGTACATAAATATGATAAGACAATGCGTCGTGAGATAGGTCATTGTTGCTGCAGTGCGTGTGCCCTTACATACATTTGTAACACTATAAGAATTGAAGATGCAATTGAACTTTTGCACAAATATAACTAACAAAATATGTGTATATATACATATATATTCATCAATATACCAATATGCTCTTTGAATTCTTGTCTAAAATTAATTTCGACTCGAAAAATTAGTAAAAATTTTCATCAAATTTACTAAAACGCACACAACAAAATGTGAGGTCGTTTTATAATGTACTAGCGTACCCTCGCCCGCTTCGCTAGACGATAAATTCAATGATTGATGATGAAAGAGAATAAAATTAATACGAAACAAAGCAAATTCTTTGATACAATTTCATTCGAACTTTATTGTAACACTTTTTGGTAGACAACGTTTTTGGTTTTTTCATCTTTCGCGTGAATAATGACGATGGTTTGCCAACTCGTGAGCAAGCTACATACAATTGTCCATGAGAAAAAATTGGGTATTCTAAATTAATACCGCACATTTGTAGAGACTGTCCTTGCGCCTTATTAATTCTCATAGCGAAGGCAAGGCGAATAGGGAACTGCAAACGTTTGAAATCGAATGGTAAATCAATGGTATCAAAATGTCTTCTCCTTTGTACTTCCCTTTCAAAATTGTTGCTTCGATAACGTTACCCATTAGCTTCTTCACAGCGAGTCTGGTACCGTTGCAAAGTCGGGGCACATTACTATTGCGCAGCATAATAATCGGTGCTCCAATTTTTAATGGTAAATTATGAGGTAGTAAGCCTGGCAAATCGAGTGAGTTTAAGAATTCAGTTGGATAATTTACGACATCATCTTGATCAGTAATAGTGTCCATTGACTTATACGCAACTATGTCACCAGGTATTTGATCTAAAATAGCTGAATTTATATCATTGACGTCCTTATTTTTCCCAGCCAAAATTGCTCTTTCGCTGAGTCAATCATGGTTTTTGTAATGTTGAGCTATATTTGGAAATACACTCTGTATCAATGCCTCTTTAGACTGTGCAAAAGTGCAGAAATTGTTAGGCAATGTTATCATTCCTGTTGTTTTTGAAAAAAGGTTTATTTTTTTTTGGTTAAAAAGTGTTTTTTGAAGTTTTGAAAAACACTTCGCTCTAACAAATTTCTTCTCAGTTAATTGCTAAAAATTCAATATTTTGAAAAAACTATTTTTTTTTTTAATTTAACGTTTTTGAGAAAATTTTGTTCTTGAAAAAATTTCATACTTTTGTAAAAGTTTAAATTGATTTGTTAAAAAAGATTTTTTTCCGCTTTGAAAAACACTCCCTCGAAAAAATGTATTCTCTATTTATAGTGGAATATGAAATGCTTTGAAAACACCATTTTTTTTTTAATTTTGTTTGGTTTTCAGAAAATTTTGTTTTGAAAAAATTTCATACCCCAGAAAAAGTTTTATTTTATTTTATTTGTTTAAAATTTTTGAAATTTTTTTTTTGTAATATAATTTGAGAAAAACACCTCTTCGAAGAAATTTCTTTTATCTTTTTGAGGAAAATTTGGTTTTGAAAAAATTTCATGCTTTCGAAATTTTTTTATTTTACTTTATTTCTTCAAAATTTTTGAAAACAATTTTTTTTATAATTTTCGAAAAACACCCCTTTGAAAAAATGTTTTCTATGTGTCATAGTGGTATTCCATTAACTTTTAGGATTATAGTCAAATACTTACAAATATCTACGCTTTCACAAATAGCAACAATAAACAAATTTCCTCAAAACCAAAAAATTTACTTTTTTTCTAAAAAAATTCTAAACAAACAACGTAATAAATTTAGAATTTTGTGTTCACGAAAAAACAGTATTGTTTTTATTGTATTAACTGAAAACCAAAATGTTGCAAAAAATCAAAACAAAACTAAATTATTTTTTTGTGTTCATTTGGTCCATATGTTCCATAAAAAGTTGATATGGTAAATAATATGCAGGGTCTGATATACGCAAATTTCCATTGACCATTATAGTGACAAAATTATCGATCACCAATTCCAACAGGATTTCAAAATCAGAGTTGGAATGAGTTGTTGTGTGGTGTACTTCTGAAAAAATGAGAAATAAACAAAATAAATCTAAAAATTCGAATTCTAACTTTATCTTGTGTATGTTCTTATTACCTTTGAATTTTTCCAATGAAGCACCATTCATTTCGCGTTTTTTTTTTATCATTTCGCGTTTCTTTCCTTTTTCATTCGATTCCAACATTTGTTCATAGCCGAAAACATCGTTTGCAAACGCATTCATTTCCATATAGAATTGGTCAAAGAAAGCATTGCTCAATTGAATTGAAACATTATTTTCATAAATACTTAGGACCTTAACTAATGCATCTTGGTATATACCTAACGCAGATATTCATCGCGACCTTGACATCGATACTATTGATGAAACAATACAAAGCGCTAGCAGAAGACACATAAATAGACTATTAACGCATACAAATCCTATGATGAGAAGACTACCAAATAAAGTAAAATCTACCCAAAGTCGGCTTAACCGTCAAACACCAACAGATCTTGCAAAATCCTTGTAATCAATTGTCAACTAATCGTATATGTCATTGTTTGTTAACCACTTGTTTTTAAATAATATGTATATATTTCTTCTAAATGAGCTTGGGGGCATTGGCCCTTCAATATCACTCTCATTCCATCTTTTTGTAAATCAAATTACTTATTGTCTAACGACAGGTGTAATATTTTATGGAAGATATAAAAAAAAAAAAAAATTTCATTCGAATCATTTGAAATTTTTGTATACAATAACGAAAAATTCAAAAAAAGTTGTACACATAAAATGAATGTCGATTCGAAACTTACTTTAATCTAAGAATCGAGCAAGTTTTGTTTTGTACAATATTTTGATTTTTTCTTTTTTTTTATATGAAGAAAATATTTAAAAGAAATTTTTTTTTGCTAAAAACCTTCCTCTAGTGGATCCCTATAATATGAAAAAAGAACGAATAAAATTGGCCTCGTATCGGCCCAAAAAAATGCGTACAAACGAACATCATTTCATTTATATATATATAGATTTTGTTTAAATTTTTCTTTTAAAATTAAAGCAACAAACATTAAAGTTACTTTGATTTTAAATGTTGGATTTTAAATCTTTATTTGGCTGTACTTGTTTGAAAATATAGATTTAATAAATTTTCGTTTATCAAGGGAACATAAAAATGCACGAGCAAATGCCTTGCATTCTGATTGCCTTGATTTCATGCAGAAAATGAATGAATGAAAGTAATTTACTGTTAGAACTATGAGCTCGAATTTATCAATGAGTTTTTTAAGATAAGTTTCTGTTGTACTGTGTAGTTGAAACTGTTCAGCGCCGCCGCGACTATTTTAGACTGACTATTCGTCAATTTCGATTTCCTACAGAACCCAAAGACTGTGCAGAGCCAATATACTAAAGAGAGAATTCACTGCAATCAGCTCTGTTAAAAGTTTCACCACACCACGGCGGCGGTTAGACTTCGTTTTTGACAATGCACACTATTCGTAGCTCGTGAGACTTCTCTATACATTAACGTTCTCTGTAATGCCCGAACTCAAAGTGGGAGGAGTATTAGGAAGATGGGAAGTGACAGCAGATGAAAAAAGAGCAGCGTCGGTGATGTGTGATGAAGAGTGGAGAGTAAGTTCATCAATCGGGAATTCTCAGCATGAAGAGAATTAATCGAAATACTCATAGAGATACTTGTTCTTTATTGTTGATATCAGTTAATGTTACAGTTGGCTTCACAAGAGCAGGAGGTTCTGTATTTGTTTGAATTGAAGAAACTGGCTTGGCGGTGTTTGCTGCTTCTCTAGAAAGCATATTCTCCACAACAGTTAATGGGGCAGGCGAAAAAATGTCAGTTCAAAAGTCTCTATCTTAATAATTTTTGTTATTTTTATATATATTATTACAATTTTAATTCGAATAAGAATCAGAGCGAATAAAAAACACGTCTAACACATTGGGCGAACACATTTGAATGATATTATATTCAATATTTCGTAAGTTATTATCTAAGAGTGACACTACTTTCGTTGTTTTCGGAAAGAATTTCAATTTTTAATGTTCTCTGCGTCTTAATGAGAAAAAACACTGGTCAATCAAAGTAATGGCTTGAAGAGTGTTATTGGGACTCAGAAAAAACAACAAAACGATGATTTGCTAACTTCAAATGTGATTGTAGAGACATCGATGATGTACAACGCAATGGTCGTCCAAATGAGGCGGTAACACTATAAAACATAAAAAAAAATCCACAAAATCGTTTTAAATGATCGAAAAGTGAAATTGCGTTAGTTACCTGACATTGTAATGATGTCAAAAGAACGTATTGGCTTTGTATTGCATGAGCATTTGACTATGAGAAAGCTCTGTTCAAAGACGGCGTTTGCGCAATTTTTGCGTCGATATGTGACAATGGAGGAAACATGGATCGATCACTTCACTCCGGAATCTAGACGATCGTCATTTGAGTGGACAACAACTGGTGAGCCTCATCCAAAGCGACCAAAAGTACAACAATCGGTTGGAACAACATCCTCGGTATTTTGGGATGTACGTGGTGTAATATTAATGAACTATATTGAGAAGGGAAATACCACCAACAGTAAATATTATATAGCGTTATTGGAGCGTTTCAAGGCCGAAACTGTAAAAAAAAATCCGCATATGGCAATAAAAAAATTTGGTTCATCAAGACAACGCACCGCGTCACAAGTCAACCAAAACAATGGCAAAACTACAGGGTCCGATACTCGAAGTGTAACAAATTAAAAACGGCATCAATTTTGTTTGGAAAATTACATTTATTCAATTAAAAGTAAAAAATGTGCGAAAATAATACAAAATCAAGAATCAATTAACTTTCGCTCGATATGACCACCTTTTGTCTTGACAATGGCCTTGAGACGGCCCAGAAAGGAATCGCAAGCTGCTCGAAAATGACTTGCAGGTACTTTGGCCCACTCGCGGACAATGGGTTTTTTCAGCGCCTCGAGACTGGTGAATCTTTTAGTTCGGACCTTGCTCTTCAAAATGGTCCAAGGAGAATAGTCCATTGGATTCGTGTCTGGTGAATTCGAGAGCATTGTGTGGACGTTATGAAGCTCGGAACGTTGTGTTTTAGCCATTCTGCCCACGGCTTTAAAGCAACGTCCAGCATACTTTCCCGATAAAATTTCGCATTTTCCTTGAGGCCAGGCCGTTGTTCGAGCCATTACCTGTGGCATGTGCTGCCTCCTGGTGGCCAATCTATGACTCAAATTCTGATATGAACGGTCGGTCAAATAAACCCTATCGTTTTGGGGGTTTACGAATTGCTTAGTTCGAAAAATTATCTCGTCAGAAAACACAATGTTCTGAAATTGACCGTTTTCGGCTAAGCGAAGCAACTCCTTCGCTCTCTCCAGTCTGACTTGTTGCTGCTTTGGTGATCATGCGCCTATTGGATCTTGTAAGGCTTGACTTTGAGATCATTTTCAGTATGCGGCGGATGCTACTGTTAGATATTTTCAGTTCTTTCGCCATTTGATTGTCACTTCGCCGGGGATTTCGCACAATCGCTTCTTCACTTTTTGAATAATTTCACGTGACGTTGCAGTCTTTTGATGACCACCTCCATGACGATTCGCGATGCTACCAGTATCATTGTAACTGTAGTATGATTATAAGTCGGATATGCCTTAACATTAATATTCATAAACATTTTGTTTTGGTTTTTATTTTATTGTCCACTTATGCATTCACTGTGCTGTGCCGTTTAAATAAAGTATCATATTTCTTAAAAGGTTCATTACTCTTGAAAGTAAACGCAAATATAGCTAACGTAATTATTATATGCGCGGCGCGTGAATGCTAGAATCATATTACACAAGTAAACACCGAAAAATTGTTGTTGGCTTGCATTGATAAAAGTTACTATAAAAACGCTTGTAATTAGTATGTAAGACACAATAAAGAAAATAATCGTTCGCCAAGCTGGATGCCTAGCTTGGAACGATAAACAAATAAATATATTTAACTTCAATAAATATTCTTTCATTACATGGCGATCCTGCCAGCTTGGTGCTAAGATTTTTTTGCACAAGTGGCGGAAAGCTCAAATGCTTATTCCAAAGTCCAGCTTGGTGCTAAGATTTTTTGCACAAGTGGCGGAAAGCATATAATATAATATACTAATACTAATAACAAAGTCCTGGTATTGATCAGCCAAGAAGATCTACCAGTTGCGTGAAGTTCCTGGTCTGGCCAATAGACCAGAAGATAGATGACCACAGAAGGGCCGAAAGCTATCTCCATTGAGGAGTACAGGAGAAGAAACCATTTATTAAAGAAACCAGCCGATCAAGAACCAGTCATCCCAATCATAAAGAAGCCAAAGCGCAGAGGCGGCTATACCCAGCGCATTAAGCGAGAGATTGGATATCTCCTCCGAGAAGTCAACACTCAGCCACCACCACCTTGGAAAAAGGCTTGCTCCATTTGGGAACGCATCTCAAAATTGGAATTCCTGCTGCAGCAGCGTAAGCAAATTAAATAAATAAAAACAAAAAAAACTGTGCGTGTTTCACGCAGGCAGTTAGAGTCTGTAAGCGTTAACCGCTCGAGACAAAAATAATTTTCTTTTTTAAAGTTAAACAACTTTGGCTTCTGTTTGCCTTATAAAAATTTAGGATGAAACTGTAAATGAATATATTAAGCAAAAAAAAAAAAAAATGATTCGGAAAGTCATTTTAAATTATGAAAATGTTTGAATTTGATATAATATACTTTCTAATATGCTTACTCAATAAATGAATTAACTTGAAAAACAAAAAAAAATTTAATCAAATGTAAAAAAAAAAAAAAAAATTTTTCAAAATGTTTATACACACATTGTCGTTTAAAAAAAAAAAAAAAAAAATATATATATATATATATATATAAATAAATAAATATGTAATGTAAAAACAAAATTATATATCCTTACATTATTTGATTTACGGTATAAGGCCCCCAATAGCTAATTTTTTTTTTATCAAAAGTTGATAAACCCAATGCCAATGTAGTAAACGAAGTAGACGTTAATACTGGCTTAAATTTAGTAGAAATTTGCTTAATTATAATCACAGTCGTAACCCTATTAATTAGCATTAAAATTATATGCTATGCATAAAAAAAACAAAATCAAGGAAAAGATAATCACGTCGCGGACGCTTTGTCTCGCATTACAATAAATGACTTAAAAGATAATCACGTCGCGGACGCTTTGTCTCGCATTACAATCAATGACTTAAAGGAAATAAATGAAAAGAATCAAAATTTATACAAAATAGTGACTAGATCAATGTCGAAAAATAACAACAGTCCAACTACACAGCAGCACATTAAAACATATGATAAGCCCAAAATATATGTCCCAATTAATAACACTGACGTCAGGAAATACAATAAATTAAAGATTACACCCACGCGATGTTACATCAAACGAGGAAAATCTATAATGGCATATATAAAAATTGATGACTTATTTGTTAATGGGAAAATTGACTTAGGACAATTCTTCTCTAGGCTCGACGAATTGGCCGACAAATATGGCATTAATAATTTGCAAGTGGCACCTAGCGAGAAAATTTTCGAATTTGTCTCGATAAATGATTTTAAAAATAAGGGCAATATGATATTAAATAAAGTAAAAGTAGCGCTACTGAATGAGGTGACCCAGATCAATGATGCTAAAACTGTAATGGACATTCTAAAAAGATACCACGATGACCCTATAGAAGGCGGTCATTGCGGAATTTTCAGAACACTTATGAAAATTAAAAGACATTACTTCTGGAATAAAATGTCAAAAGATGTTGCTAAGTACGTAAAAACTTGCGAAAAATGCCAAAAAACCAAAATAACAAAGCATTTAAAAAGCCCCATGACTATAACACCAACACCTACAGGTACATTTGATACAGTTATGGTAGACACAATAGGCCCACTACCTACAACAATTAATGGCAATACTTATGCAGTCACAATAATATGCGACATGACAAAATATTTAGTCACGATACCCATCCAAGACAAAAACGCCAAGACAGTGGCGAAAGCAATATTTGAAAAGTTTATTCTTACCTACGGTCCAATGAAGACGTTCATTTCGGACATGGGTACAGAATACAAAAATTCAATACTAACAGAGCTATGTGAATTGCTAAAAATAGAGAAAATTAATTCAACTGCTTACCACCACCAAACATTAGGAGTAATAGAAAGATCACATAAAACTTTCAATCAATACATAAGATCTTACATATCGATTGACAAAAACGACTGGGATGAGTGGCTACAATACTTCACATACTGTTTTAACACCACTCCTTCTACAGTACATGACTATTGTCCGTATGAATTAGTTTTTGGAAAAACACCAAACATGTTTCAGCAGTTCAAAAATGTAGACCAAATTACTCCATTATATAACATAGATAACTACGCTAGAGAAGTAAGATTTAGGCTAGAAGTAGCACATAAAAGAGCTCGCAATATGATAGACATAGCTAAAATTAAGCAAAAAACATTTTATGATAAAAATAGTTTAGATCACAATTTTAGCATAGGCAATTTAGTTTTACTTAGAAATGAAGTGGCCCATAAACTGGAACCCCAATATTGTGGGCCTTATACCATTAAAGCAATAGATGATAAAAATAATGTTACTATAGTCGATAAGTTATCTTTAAAAGAACAAATAGTTCACAAAAATAGGCTTAAGATTTATCAACAATAAGTAGTTTTAAAGACCGGTCTAAACTTAGAAAATTAATACAATATATACATATAAATAAAATTAAGATTACTCTTATGTACATTTTTATTTTAACAATTCAATGTAAAAGAATGTTCATACAAAAAAAGTTGTATGAGCATTCTTCCGAAGAAGGGAGGTGTAGTATGATTATAAGTCGGATATGCCTTAACATTAATATTCATAAACATTTTGTTTTGGTTTTTATTTTATTGTCCACTTATGCATTCACTGTGCTGTGCCGTTTAAATAAAGTATCATATTTCTTAAAAGGTTCATTACTCTTGAAAGTAAACGCAAATATAGCTAACGTAATTATTATATGCGCGGCGCGTGAATGCTAGAATCATATTACACAAGTAAACACCGAAAAATTGTTGTTGGCTTGCATTGATAAAAGTTACTATAAAAACGCTTGTAATTAGTATGTAAGACACAATAAAGAAAATAATCGTTCGCCAAGCTGGATGCCTAGCTTGGAACGATAAACAAATAAACATATTTAACTTCAATAAATATTCTTTCATTACATAACGAGTAATGGTGCGATAAACAAAAACTTTATTTATTTTAAAGTGCGCGAGCTCACGAACAATCGCTGGTTGTGATTTTCTAGCCAAATATAAGGCAATCACACTGTTACGTTTGAAATCCTGAATTACTGATTTTCTTTTTACGCGTTTACTATAAGCAAACTGCTTCCGCGCTTTTGTACACAATACTCTGGACTGTCATTTAGCCAACTTACAGACAGCTATGCCCGTGCATCAGCTGCATGAGCGGTATGAAGTTGGTTTCACTTCGAGTGCCGGGCCCTGTACATGAATTGAATTTCGATCTGTTCAACCATCCACCGTATTCACCAAATTTGGGTCCCAGCAACTACTGGCTGTTCGCAGAAAAAAATTCTCGCGGGTAAGAAATTTCGCTCGAATGAATAGGTTATCGCTAAAACTGAGGCCGATTTCGAGGCAAAAGATAAATCGTTCTATAAAGTTTAGGTTAGGTTAGCCTGGTTGGCAATAAGCCACGCATAGACCTTTTGGTCCCTAGCGATACCAGATGAAGACCGACCACTATGAATACCTAAAGTAGACATCATGTAGGATATCAGCGCTTTTGGGGAATCAGAGCAGAGCTGAGAGATCCGCTTTTGAGACGTCCTCCAGACCATCAAACAATGGGGCTCGCTGGCATTTTAAACGCGTTTTTAATAATGCCGGACAGAAGCACAGAAGGTAATCTAAAGTTTCCTCAACATCCTCTCTGCATTTCCTGCATTGGTCCGTGTTAGCAATCCCTAACTTGTACGCATGAGCAGGCAATAGATTATTTTTAGTTGGCATACCTATGATAGTTCTGCAGTCCTTTCGCGATAGCGTTAATACGAATTGAGTCAGATTTTGATCGTTAGTTCTATATATAACCTTTGCTGTTTTGCATGTGGTCAGATTAGTCCACCTAGCTTCAACTCGCTTTTTCATGTAGTCGTCCATTTCACTGTATATTGTATTTAGCGGTTTTGGTATGTCGTTCTCTTTTTCAAATTGTAGTTTTACAGTACTTTTTGCACTCTCATCTACTATTTCGTTCCCCATAATGCCTTTGTGACCAGGTATCCAATAGATATGCAGCCTACTGTTTGCGGCTAGCCTTTCTATGGTCTCCCGGCTCCGTCGAATATTTGGGCTTAATACAATATTAGCTTATTGCTTTTATTGCAGCTTGACTGTCCACGTATATATATTTATTGTTGAGTTCATTCTTGTTCTTGTGTAGGCTAGCTCCGCGGCTCTCCCCACAGCAAAAACTTCCGCTTGGAAAATACTGCTGTAGTCTGGCTGCTTGATAGGCGGCCTTATCCCTAGTTTTGAGTAGTAAATACCCGTTCCCACTCCGTCTAGAGTTTCAAAGCCGTCTGTATAGATGGGAAAGTCCTATGGCCAGGCTTCATGCCTTTGTGCCATCCCTCCTCTTCAATTGTAGTACGAAACCTTCTCTCCCAATTAAAGTACAGAGTCATGTATTCTATGCAACCTGGGCTCCACTTTCCTATTGAGCTGTGTCCGAAGGCCCTACAGGTGAATACCCCAGCAGCCACTAACCTCCTCGCGGATTTCGCTGCCAGGTTTTCCGCCATAAGGTCAATAGGTGGCATGCTGAGTATCATTTTCAGCGCCGCCGTTGGGGTAGTTTTCATAGCTCCTGTTATGCACAGAGCAGCGGTCGTTGAATCCTTTCCAGTGCCATTAAGTTTGTCAATTTTCTTATAGCAGTCCACCATACTAAGGAAATATCGGTCTAACTACTGCCATGTAGCATCAATGCATCAGAGAGGGTGATGGACCCCAAGTAACGCCCAGAATTATTTTACAGGCGTACAAGGCATTACTGCCATTTTTCACCCTTTCCTCAACATTGTGCTTCCACAGCAATTTACTGTCTAGTATTACTCCGGGGTACCTTGCATGATCTTTGAGAAGTAGTTCGTTGTTGCCCAGCTTCCCAGGGAGGTTCCACGTTGGGACCTTGTACTTCCTGATAAGAAGTATCATGTCCGTTTTTCCTGCGTTTATCCCTAGCCCTGCGCGAGATGTCCACCGTTTTAAGTGTGTTATTCATCACATTACAGATGGTGTCCAGGTACATATGCCATGCATATGCCACTAGTTTTGGTGCCCCTCCGTGAAATTTCGTGAGCAGTTCATTTGCTGCAAATAACCATAATAGCGGCGATAGTACTCCACCTTGCAAAGTGCCTTTGCATGCATACTTGGTAACGCTCGTATAGTTCCATTCCGCCCAGGAAGATAGCTTCGTTCTAGCTAATAGCTGCCTTATCCATAGATAAATCGCGGGCTGCACATTAGGTGACTCTATGCTATTTAAAATAGCATCTTTCGTCACGTTGTTAAATGCCCCTGTTATATCTAGAAATACTCCTAGAGCATACTCCTTATATTCTAACACCTTTTCTTTGTTTAGTACAAGTAAGTGAAGTGCAGTTTCAGTAGATCTGCCTTTAGTGTAAGCGTGCTGCGCCTTGGATAATACGTCCGGCGCAAATGTGTCCAGAATCTTCTCAAACGTTTTCAGGAGAAATGAGATCAGACTAATGCGCCTGTATTCCTTCTTAAACATGGTACCACAAGATGGCTTACCTTTTGGAGCATGGCTGGAAAAATTCCATCTAGTCCTGGCGATTTATATGGGTCGAAATTTTGTATAGCCAATTCTATCTTGTTGGTTGTAATTACGTTCGTCGGTATGTCGTGCACATTATCCCTTCTAGGTTCGAGATCTTTAGTGTCCGCATACCCTAGCAAATGTGTACTGACTAGGTCTTCTAGAGAATCTTCGCAGCTGTCAGCCCACTCCCCGTTAATTTTTCGTATTGTTCTTGGCATAGACGTATTCTTGGATAGCAGTTTTCTAAGTCTTGTCACTTCATTAGTGTCTTCCATGCTGTTACAGAAGTCTTTCTAAGATTCTCTCTTGGCTCTACGTATTTCTTTCTTGTGTTCTTTTAGTAGATCCTTATACTCTTTCCAATAGAACTCATTGTCAGCAACTTTGGCTAACCTATAGAATTCATGTACCCTACGCCTCTGTGCTCCTAATTCCTTGTTCCACCAAGGAGGCTTCACCTTGCGTCTATTATGTGTTGGGGGGCAGGATATTTTGAAGGCTTCACCGAGAGTAGCTGCAAACAATTCAACCCCTTTCTTAAGTGCGACGTGTGACCTGTATTTCCGGGGTATCTTTGGTGTTTTTAATAGTATATCCCTACATAAGTCCCACTTCGTATTCTTAGGATTTCTAAAGGATATAAATTTGTTTTTTGAGCGGAATATAACCTGAAACCATTCCTGTACCATAACATGGTTGCTTGTGTAGAGTGTTAAATGAAGTACATTCTTCGAGGTTGGTAACATATCTTGGTTCTTCACCTCTATTAGCTATTTCTAGGCTGGTTGGTTGGTTGGTTAAAGTGGTGATTCTTCCAGAATCCAACTAGAGCTTCCGCACCATTTTGTTGCCACATCCTTGTTACCAACTTGTTTAATGGTTATTTACGGCATGCCTATATCCAGTCTGTACGGTATAAGAACCTTATTAGGTTGTTGACCTCTAAGCCAGATAGTTGTTCGAATTCTGGAACAGCAGTCGGCCCAAGGTTAACATTCTGTCCCTCCATAGGGCAGGGCATTCACAGAGGAAATGGAAGATTGCCTCCTTTTTCTCCGGTTGTTTACAACTGTGACAGTATGTATTATGAGGGATACCCATTTTGGCTGCTTGTTCTCCGATAGACCAAAGGCCGGTTATGACTGCCGTTAGTCTCCAAGCGTCCCGTCGTTTCATGTTTATCAATGCCGACGATTGCTTGGGGTTGCAGGTGGGCCCTAACGTTCTGCTAATTTTGCATTTCATCAGGTCTTTCCACCTATCCGCGATTCGATTTATTTTTGGGAAATTGCATTCTTGACTGCACCTAATGGTGTGAATACCGGTTCTGCAAGAATGTTATTCATGGCAAATCCTCCCCTGGCCAGTTCTTCTGCTTTTTCGTTACCTTCTATGCTGCGATGTCCCGGGACCCAGATTGAGGTGACTTTATGGTTTTCGCTCAAGGTGGTAAGTCCTACTTTGTTCCACCACTTTAGAGATTGTAGTAGCCGAACCCAGTGCCTGGATTGCAGCTTGGATTTCCGAAAGAATAACGATATTGCCCTTAAAAGAGAAATCTGCGATTAGTAGCCTACAGGCTTGCCCAATTGCCAGTACTTCCACCTGGAAGACACTGCTGGTACTAAGAAGACGCACAGATTTCTCAATTTTAAGTCTGTGGGAATATATACCAGCTCTAACACCGCAGCCCATTTTACTGCCATCCGTATAGACTGTAGTCTCGAAATTGTTTAAAGAGAATCCCTTATTCCATTCTTCCTTAGATGGAAAGAGAGTGGCAAAATTCGTATTGAATGTTACCGTCGGGATGATCTAGTCAGTTCTCACCGAGATTAACTGAGTTTGTCGCAATAATAGACTAGCATGACCATACGTTTTTCCTTTCCAGCGACCCGCTTCATTTAACCTAAATGCATGGTTGCCGTCTTCTTAATATGTAGGTCAATTGGAATAACGTGTGTCAGTGCATTGAGAGCCTCTCTAGGACATGATCTGATTGCACCGACCGTTATTGCATACGCTGATCTTTGCATTCTGCCGAGTAATTTGGTATTGTACTCTCTCCCTAGAGCCTTCCACCAAACTACCGAGCCATACGATAAAATAGGTCGTATAACCGTCTTATACAGCCATAATGTATGCTTAGGTTGAAGACCCCATCTTCTTCCAAGCATACGTTTACAGGCATATAAAGCAATTTCTGCCTTCCTTACCCGTTCTTCAACATTTAATTTCCAGTTAAGTTTGGAGTTCAGAATTACCCCTAAGTACTTTGCGCGGGATGATAGTGAGAGAGTTTGTCTGTTAATATATCTGGTGGTGAAAAGTATAAGTTCTGTTTTACGCGTATTTAGACATAGGCCACAACCTGTAGCCTAAGAGTTAAGCCCGCCTAACGCCCTTTGGATGATCCCACTGATCGTATTAGGACACAGTCCTGACGCCATTAACACCACATCGTCAGCGTACGCCACCGCTTTTACCCCACCTCTATTAAGTTTTGTCAAGACTTTGCTAATAACGCATAACCAGAGTAGAAGAAGTGGAGACAATACTCCCCCCCTGTGGAGTGTCCTGTAGACCTTCTTGGTTATGCTGATATTACCCATATTAGCTTTGATGATCTTGGTTTCTAGCATAGAGATGACCCAATTACTGATGCTATTGTCCACCTTTAAGTTTATCAACGCCCGTTGGATGGCATCTGTACTAACATTGTCTGTCTCCGTAGATTTGCCTTTAAGGTACGCATGTTGTGCAGTTGATATACCAGAGCTCTCCAAAGAGTTTCTGAGATATATATCCAAAAGTCTTTTAAAAGTTTTTAACAGGAAAGACGAAAGACTTATTGGCCAATAGTCCTTTGCTGATTCATGTCCCCTTCTGCTTATTTTTGGAATGAAGACGACCTTGACTAGTTTCCAACTATCTGGAATATGACCTAGGTTTAAACACGCTTTAAAAATTTCCTCTAGCCATGGTAGGATACAGTCCAAGGTTTCCTGTAACATCTTTGGAATGATCCCATCTGGCCCCGGAGATTTAAAAGGTGAGAAAAATTTAATTGCCCACGCAACTTTCTCCTTGGTAATTATTTCTATTGCAAGCTTCTGTGGATTATATTGGCTCCACCTGATATTTCCCCTCCCAATTTCGAGGAAGCTGCACCCCGGGAAATGCGTGTTTAGCAGAAGTTCTAGCGATTCTTCTGTTGTAGCAGTCGAAGTACCATCAGGCTTCTTGGCCCAAGAAGCCATTGAATGATCTCTGGAAAGAACACGGCTAAGCCTAGCAGAATCCCTGTTGGATTCGATTGACGAACAAAATTCGCTCCAGCTCTCTTTCTTGGCGGCCCTAATTGCCTTCTTGTACTGTCTCCGACTCCCTCTGTACAATTCCCAATTTCCTGTCGAGTAGCTGGGGTTGAACGTTGATCAATGTTTTTCCCTTGGTTTTGAGAGCTCACTGCTCCACCAAGGAGGGTGTGATTTTTTGCTAAATTTTATGGGGCACACATACGCCGATCATAAATCGAAAAAAATATGTGTAATATCAGCAGAGAAACTATCTTCTTGAAGGTAGATAATCGGTTTATCAAATAACAGACAGACGCCAGAATTTTCACAGCGTTTGGTGCCTGAGCTTTGTTCATTGGAACCTAGTCATTATTTTAACCATACATCTTTGTTCTCGTCAATCTTATATTTCCATGTGTAATGGTTACCTTATTATAACAATATATTTTTTTAGTTCCATGACAAGATTGCACTCCAAGTGAGGATTTTTAAGTCCTAGTAAAACGTATTTCTTTTTTACTAAAATTTAGCAAACAATATTGTTTTTAAATATGTGTCAGACCTTGTCAAGTAAAATTGTTAGTGTGATCATAATAATTGGACCCTTGTCAAATATAAACGGTAATAAAATTGTCCCCGCTTGTCCACAATTTTTTTTCTCAGTTCTAAAAGTATGCACTACAAAAACAGGTTTCTTGGCGAAGATCACTTGTTCTCTCTTGTATGACAATTTTTTTTATATCGCCTATAAAGACAGAAATAATGTCTTTACATATGTTCCTAAAAGATTTATCCATGAAACAAAAGATGTGACAAAATGGAGCTACTAAAAGCACACTTTACGGCTTACTATGGTAGACGGAAAAGTCTGCAACGCAGCTACAGATACAACATCCACTATGCGGTGCTACATATGTATGTAACCAAACTCCGAAAGATTTTAATAAGCTGAAGAGAAACAACTCAGATAAATAACGAGGCACTCAAATTTGGCCTCTCGGTCCTCCATGCTAGAATTCATTTCTTCGAGTCCCTATTGCATTTATCGTATAAGCTAACATTAAAAAATGGCAAGCACGAACAAAAGAAGCGAAAAAAATGTTGCAGGAAATCAAAGAAAAAATTCAAAAACGTTTCAGAGAAGAAATGGGTCTCCTTGTTGACATTCCGAAAGCCGGTTATGGTAACACCAACGATGGCAATACGTCAAGAAGATTTTTTGAAGGCCCAGAAACCTCTTCTCGGATCACTGGAATTAATCAAGAGCGATTAAGAGTTATTTTAGAAGTTATTTCAAGCGGCTACGATGTAGATCCTGTTAAGTTTGATGAATACGCATAAATTACAGCAAAACTTTACACAGATTTGTCTGACTGGCACCCAATGTCATACACGGTGCCATGGTGATCACTCATGCCAACTGGACAGCTATCAGAAGAGGCAGCCGAGGACAGAAATAAACACTTGCGAAAATACCGCCTGGATATTTCCCGAAAATTTTCTAGAGCATAGTGCAACAAAGTTTTTCTGAACAGGTTGTTACTAACATCTGACCCATTCTTGAGCTGCACTAGCAAAAAGAAAAATAAAAGAAAAGAAAAGCCGTTTTCTGAAGAGGCAAATAAACTCCTGATTCCGGGTACACCAACAATGGACGAAGATTATGTCACAGTTTATTCAAATACTAGAAAAAAAATTCATGAACTATTAATTATATGCCGTTTATCAATAACTTACAAAGTAAGTGTGAAATAGATATATTGTTTATTTAAATGATCATTTTTCTTTATTTTTGTTTTATTATCGTGAAATATATTGCCATTATGATTCATAAACGTGTTTTATTAATAAATGTATTTGAAAAAAGCACTTAATAATTTTGACCGGTTTTTGGACTGAAATACTCCTATGTGGGGCAGGACGTTTTGTAGGCCCTGCTAAATGCCGTCTCCAGTGTTGTAACCCTACTCTCAAGCTTTTCGGTGAGAGTGATTTGGTGGATGGGAATATCTCCTATCCTTTTATTTACTATGTTTCTGAAACTCTTCCAGTTGGTTCTTAGTGGATTTCTATACTGTAAGGGCGGATCACCATCAAGATCCAAATCGTACAAGATCCAGCTGTGATCCTGCACAAGTTTACGGGCTTCCTCAGGCGGTGCTGGTCTCTCATGTGCCATGTATACATATAGAGGCACGTGTTATTCTGACTCCGTCAGTGGCTTCCACCTCAACAGCCGTCACATCCTGTGAACTATATAATGGAATTAAAAATGTGTTTAAGTGTTTTTTTAGCTAAAATACATGTTCTGGGATTACCTTCTATCCATTTATAGTATTATATATTAGATATTGTAGTTTTCCCCAGTGAACCATTTCACCTCGGTGCTCACTACCCAGGGTTCCTGAAATAAGGCGATGTCCACATCCGCCTCCGCCAGGAGAACAGTTATGTTGTCCGTTGCAGTCTGTAAATGCTGAAGATTAATTTGGACAACCTTTAAACCCATGTTTATTGGTTTCCTTTTTCGGACTCGGTGTCACGTAGCTGCATGCCAGTCAGCAGTTCGTTGGAATCATCGACCTCATCCTGCTCCTCTTCCAGGTTCGCAGAATATCTGGCTGGGCCTTCCTAATTCCAAATCGTTTTTCCACTATCTCCAGTGGTCCCAGACTCTCTTCTGTAATTAGAAGAAGGAAGGACATGCTGTGCCTTTGCGGAGCCTCCGCTTTGATGATCGACCAATCGGTCATCGGCAACGAGCGATTATGCGCCTGAAGGTAGGCGATTAATTGATTCGCTTCAAACTCCATGTTTGGTACCCAGATGCGAGCCCTCGGCCTTCGTGGAATCTCGCCAGCCGGAATAAGCTTGAGTTTCAAACCTTCCCAGCTGTTCTGGATTTTGCCAATCACGTTTGTCAGAAAATGCAGTGAGAATTGGTCATCGCATTTAATTGCACAGTAACCGCGGACTACCTCCACCGAATCGAAACCTGGTGATTGGCCCTCCGGGTTCGCCATGACATGGTGAACGACTATGCGAGACAACTGTGCCTCAATCTCTGACCACTTGTCAAGCACTGGTTTTCCGCGGTTATAGGTTTCATCTACAAATGCCATTTGAAGATGGTCCCGTGCCACCTGACTGCTTTTTAGGTGCGTCTATCCCTTTCTCCTGTCTATCTGTTTGCTTGTCCTGTGGTTTTGCCCGCGTGTTCGTTTTTTTATCAGTCCGTGCTGCCGTTGCGTCCGTATGTTTTCCAGTCATTTTGTCCGTTTGTTTCGTGTTTGTTTTTCCGTCATCCGAATTGTTATTTTTTTGTTAGAGCATTTCCTCTGGTTCCTACGGCCACCTGCATCGCCAAGGGAGCTATATCCGGGGAAATATCCGGTCGACCATGGCAGCGCCCCATACCATGGTAAGACCACCGTTACCAGCTGAGGCGGCCTGATATCAGGAGAGCTCCGTTCGAAGACAGACTTATGTAGTCCCCCGGCTGCCAAACCCACCTAATAGGCACGGGTCGCATCACACCTTGGGTTGAAGGAGCTTTTTTAACGAAGTTTACGTCTTCGACCTGTGTGGTTCACGGGAGACCTACTCTCCTACCTTCCATATCTGGGAGGCGTTCCCCTGTCCACTAATCTGAAGAATATAGTTAAATAGTGACTGACGGTCGTTTATGTCAGCGCTACCCCAGACCGTGTGATGAACGTTTGCGTCAGTTCCTACCACCGGAGCGTGCTTCGTTCTGGCAGCTATTTCTACGAGCTTCCGAAGTTCTGTCTGTGGTGCTTCTTTATCATATCGCATATAGCAAGACCAAAAGAGTAACGTCTCATCTTTTCACCCCTCCAGCGCTCCCACTGTCAGATCGTTTGAACAGAGATTATGATCAATATAAGAACATATACTTTTTTTAACCTTTATCGCTATTCTTACCTTATTTCTTGCAATCGGGATGTAGGTGTTGTAGTTATGTGACTTTAGACTGGAGACTAGGTTTCCCGATGCTAGCCATGGTTCCTGGACCAGAGCCACATCGTAGCCGACTATCTCTATGTTAAGCAGGAGCTCGGCTGAGGCGTTCTTACTTTTGTGGAGGTTTATCTGAAGGACCTTCAGCATCTGGCCTCAGTACCTTCTCGGGGTTGGATACTTCCTCCAGCTCACCCCTCTCCACTTCCTGTATATTGAGGGAGACTTCCCGGATCTCTTATGCACCGAGATCCTTTTCCACCTCCCCCGCAGCGAGCGTGTTTTGGTTGTCATCTGTCGGGTTGCGCTTTTTGAGACGAAGGTGCACGCTACCAACTCCCCAAGCCATCCTCCCGAATCGTGCGTAAAGCAGGTCTTCTACCGGCTTGCTGATTTAGATAATGTAGTCTTGGCCTCCATCCGCAGTTGCTGGTTTTGCCACGCTCAACACTTTCCAGTCGCCTGTCGGCACGTCCGTGTTTTGTCTCTGTAGTAGTCGGTGTGGCTTTGCTATTGAGGGAATGCAGTTGCGATCAAGTGATGCACCCTCCCATAGGCCTTGAAGCGTTTGTACTGCTTCTCTTAACCATGTGAGCGTGGGGTCATTCTTACATTTTATAGCTTTGACAGCGCTGAACCACCCTGCTCCGTCAAATTCTGGCATGGGTGTGTTCTACTCTGCGTCCATTTTGGTAAATAGGGTTTTCAATAGCTTTATTTCCATTACCCTCTACCGTTCCTGCGGCATTCGCCCCAGCTGGTCACTACGGTCAGTGAGTACCACTATGAGATGTTTCCTGGCGATTTCACTGGCCGCTGCTTTCGAAGTCGTAGGTCTTTCGTTGCTCAACACCAGCAGCGCCGTCAGAATTGGGAAAGACCTCTCAGAGCCGTTTGATACCAACCGAGGTTTCAGACAGGGTGACTCGCTGTCGTGTAAATTCTTTAAACTTATGTTGAAGAGGATCGTACGAGCCGCAGAACTTAATCGCTCAAGCACAGTATTTTATAAGAGGGTACAATTGTTGGCGTATGCCGAATATATTGACATCATCGGCCTTAACAACCGCGCTTTTAAAGCGACAAAGGACAAAACGAAGTACCTCCGGTCTTCAAACAAACAGTCGGCGCAATCGCGTATCGGCACCCATGTCGCTGTTGACAGTTATAATTTTGAGGTTGTAAAAGTCTTGGTGTATTTAGGAACCAGCATTAACACCGATAACAATGTCAGCCTTGAAATCCAACGTAGAATCTCTCTTGCGAACAAGTGCTACTTTGGACTAAGTAGGCAACTGAGCAGTAAAGTCCTCTCTCGACGAACAAACTAACACCCTACAAAGCTCTCATCATGCCCGTCCTAGCGTATGGCCCAGAAGCATGGACGATGACAACATACGATGAAGCGATGAAGCTTGGAGTGTTTGAGAGAAAGATTCTGCGTAAGATTTTTGGACCTTTGCACGTTGGCAGTGGCGAATATCGCAGGCGATGGAACGATGAGCTGTATGAGCTTTACGACGACATAAACATAGCGCAGCGAATAAAGATCCAGCGGCTACGTTGGCTGGGTCATGTTGTTCGAATGGATACAAACGCTCCGGCTCTGAAAGTATTCGATGCGGTACCAGCTGGTGGTAGCAGAGAAAAAGGAATGCCTCCTCTGCGTTGGAAAGGTCAGGTGGAGAAGTACTTGGCTTCACTTGGTGTGTCCAACTTGCGTGGGTTAGCACGAGAAAGAAACGACTGGCGCGCTTTGTTAAACTCGGCCAAAATCGCGTAAGCGGTTATCGCGCCAATTAAAAAGAAGAAGAATAAGAAGGACGCATTTATTTTTGTGCTGGACAAAATTAAGGATAAATTTCATTTCCGCCAGTCATCATCTATAATGCCAATGCCAATTCTAAAATTGTGTTGTGCGCTAAGATTTTTTGCACATGACAGTTACCAACAACCAGTGGGTAATGAATTTCAGTTGGGTTTTGCTCAGCCCATAGTTTCGTTTATTTTAAAGATGATACTATCCATTTTGGAAACTGAAATTTGCAGTGTCCGGATAAGCACAGAAATGACTGAAGAGTAGAAGCAACAAGCAAGGAGCAAACATTTCTCTAGATCGGGAATACCAAATGTGATTGCAATTTATGTCCCCACTGGAAACAAACACCTTTATCTGAATAGAAAAGGGAGTTTCAGCATAAATGCGATGATTGTGAGTTTTTAAGAAATAATTACTTTAACATTGAAAAAGAATTTGTAAGGTAAATTACAGGTTTGTCGTCATGAAATGAACATTCGGTTTATGGATGCGAGATTTGCTGGTTCTACAACGATTCATTCGTGTGGAACAATAGTTCGTTAAAATTATATTTAGAGGACATGCATCAACGTGGAGATCACAACTCTAACAATAAAATCAATGTTATTACATTGCTATTTTAAAAAATCACTCACTTGCAGGTGATTCTGGATATCCACTCAGTCCTTATTTACAGACACCCTTCCGCCAAGCAAAAAATATTCAACAAGCAGCACGCGAAAGCTGAAAACGTGGTTAAACGCATGATTCCAGTTCTGAAATGCCACTTTCGATGGGTATTCAGTGATCGAAAAATGCGATTCAATCCTGCTAAACTGGCAACACTTATACACATATGCTGTGCTTCACACAACGTTTGTAAGAAATTTAGAATCAGGGATCCAGATGAAGTTGAAATTTTTACTGAATCCTATGTACCATTAGACCCAATCAATGAAAATACCATTGATGTTTTGCTGATGTTTTGTTGTAGGATGAATTATTGAATAAATTCAAAACCATTTACCTTACTTTTTGTGGTCTAAATTAAAAAATAAACAAAGTTTCTGAAAAATATAAAGCATTTAAATTTTCTTCCTTTTTCCTTTCCTCTTTTATTTCCAATAATATTAATTTCTCTTTTTTCTCGTAAAATTTTCTAGTATATCAAGCTATTTCTGCTATTTGGCAATTTTACGGCAAATGATGTCTTGGGCTCCGGACTGTTTCTCTACCAGGGGCCTTTCCGCGTAATTTTCTTTTTCACTTTCCATATTTCTTCCGAATGAGGAGCCTGTAGGATTGACTAATTTTTGCAGGTAGAGCAAGTAGAAAGTTACGGTTTCACAAAGTAAGTTAATTCTTACTGTTTAGTAAAAAATCTTGAGCTTAGCTTATAGCACATCCACTTTATTCCACGTCCAAATTAAAAGAGAGCGACAAATGGGCGAACATTAAACAGCAAAATAAAGAATAGACAATAGCAAAGGAAAAAGACAGAGTAATTCAAATGACATAGTTTAAATAACTTCATAATCTTAGACACTTACCATAGTCCACTCGTATCCACTTCGCATTGGAGGACCAATGGCCTTAAGTTCGGTGGCGAACTCGTCCCACAGTTCTGCTCTGTGTTTTAGTTAAGCCGAAACTTTCTATTCCTCTGGCTACGTCTGGGGTTTTTTTCATTACTTCTACCAACTTTTGTAAGTGCTACGCTGTTGTCCATTTTGTATTGAAAATTATAATATATTTTATTGAATAGATTATATGTACATAAGATTAAAGTTAAGGTAAATGACTGAAGTACCGCACTGGAGCTCCCAAGTAGCAATAAAGCGCTGTTTTGATACCATTATGAGACCTACAATAAGAAGATATCTACTGCCAACAAGAGCTGTTGATGTAAAATGCTACCATGTCCCTTGAGGGATTACCTCCAGAGGCCAACCTCCTTTAACCTGATTGCACTTTGAGCTGCAATGGAAAGAACTTAAAAGTCGATGAGTAGTAAAGTTAAACCCTTTTATTAGGTAATCAATGTATCTAGAGGCGTATTTTATGAAACGCAAAAGTGTATCCCAATCATCATTTTCCCAATTGAGAATCTCAAATAGTTGCGAATTTTTTAAGGTAAATTTTCCGGAAAAGACTTTTCTATATTCTCTTAATATGGGCAGCGTACCAGGAAATGTGCTATGTTTTCAAGCTCGCCTAAATTACACATTGAGCAAGTTTTATTTTCTGTGTCAAATCTGTTGTTATTTAAAATTACCATGTCACTTCTAGCCCTCATTATCCACATGCTTGATTCTATGTCATATTTTTTTAAATAAACCAGACCTTATAACCAATCTTATTCCTTTTATATCCTACAAGTACTTAAGGCTTTTTGTATGTACACATTAATTCTTGCCTAGTTGTGGTTTGTTAAAAGCAATTTTGCATCTTCTATCCAGCTTTCTGATTGTATGTTATCTCGCCAGATGACATCGTTTTTACTAAACAAGTTCTTTAAATCTCTAATCCAGAAGACTTCTTTCTTAATAACAATTTTGGATAGATAATGTGGCAGCCGATTCTCTGTGTACATAAACAAACTGCAATACATGCAGTCCTTTGCACCCTCCCCAGTTTAGTGATACTATAGCCCTTCCGACGAGATTTCAACCAAACCAGGCATCCATACGTTAAAATTGGCAGAACCACTACGTTGTACATCCCCGGCACGACCTGTGGGTTGAGTTCCCAGTTTTTGCTATAGATTTCTATTAACAGGTGGCTATACTGGCCTTCTTTACCCGATTTTCAATGTGTAGCTTCCAATGGAGATTGGAGTCAGGTATCGTTCCAAAATACCTAAATTTCGATTAAAATGGGAGAACGTGGTTGTTTAATTTGGGAAGTATAACATGCGGAGGTTTATATTTTCTGGTAAATAGCACCAGCTCCGTTTTGTCAGAGTTGGCTCGGAGGCCGAAACTGCAGCTTAGCGACTGAGTGCAACCAGTAACCTTTCCTAAATCTCAGGCATGACTGAGGGAAACCACCCCCATTACCCTTAGGACCAAGTCATCGGCGTATGCTACTACCTTAACCCCACCTTTGTTTAGCATTTTCAAAACTAGTGGTGCAGCCAAGCAGGGACAAGATCCAGAGACAGATAGGTTCTTGCACTTCTAGTCCAAAATCCGAAAAACGGCTCAGGGAGATCTGCTATTTCAACTTAGCGAGTCTTTTGAGAAAAATACCTCTAAATTTCAAGATGCAGAGGGGCAAATTTTAGGTGGAAAAGCAGGGGTGAAAAAACTCACAGATATCACACAGTTGGAAATCCGTGACATTGATGATGTTACAACTCATGACGAAATCTGTCAAGCCGTTAATGACATCCTCGCTAATGTTAACCTAGAGCCGTCAAACATTCGATCTTTGCGTAAAGCATACGGTGGCAACCAAACAACTTCTGTGACACTACCTACGGACTGTGGGATGAAACTAATTAGCATCGGGAAATACGTATAGGTTGGGTTGTTTGTCGCATTCGTAAAAAAGTTCAACCCCAGCTATGCTTCAAGTACCTTGAACCTGGGCACACTTCCAGATATTGTACGAGGAATGACGCTTTCAAAGACGCTTGTTTTAAGTGTGGTGAAAAAGGTCACCTTTCTAAAAAGTGCACCGATTCCCCATAATGCTTATTATGCATTAAGAATAATGCTACCCATATTGGTCATTACACTGGGAGTAGCGAATGCCCTATTTATCTCGAAGCCTTACAAAATCTTAGGAAATAATGAAAGTTTTACAACTCAACTTAAATCATTGGAACTTAACGTTGATGTAGCGGTACTCAGCGAACCTTACAAGCCAAAGGCATCAAACTGACTGCAAGACACCAGCCGAAAACCGGCTATTTGGTGCTGCAAAACCCAGACAAATACCATGACGTACGACATTAGGGAATCGGGATTTATCTGCGCCAAAGTAAACGACCTATATATTTATAGTGTCTATATACCACCCAGCGCTCCGATTGATACCTATACGCAGAATGTCTTGAAGACGGTTATCGACGCTGAGAGTAGGAATAAATTCTTTATTGCTGGCGCCTTCAATGCCTGTGCGCAGGAATGGGGTTGCCCAAGAACAAGCGCTAGAGGGAAAATCCTCCTCGAAAATATAGCATATTTAGACGTAGCCCTTCTCAATACTGGTACGCAGCACACCTTTAGTCGCAACGAATTTTGGTCGATCATCGACCTAACGTTTGCTAGTTCAGGTGTGACACAAAAACTAGCAACAAACATTCAGTCTCTACTCGGCAGCCATCTGGTTGGAAGATCAACACGCTTGATACTGAAGTGTTTAAGATAATTCTACAAAACGCTTTCTGTTCGGGTTCCGCCAACAACATGGCTAAATGCGTAATGAGGAATATTACAGCGGCCTGTGATGCATCGATGAAAAGAAAAACTGCATGTAAACCGCAAAGTGCTGTTTACTGGTGGAATGAGAAAATTTCCATGCTTCGTAAGGAATGCCTAAAGGCAAGAAGGAAATTCCAAAGGTCTAGAGGGAGAGTAAACTTTCTACAAGAAAAGCTTTTAAATACGCTATACAAGAGAGTAAGCGAAACAGCTTTTTGGAACTTTGCGATGACGCCGAAAGAAAGCCGTGGGGTTGCGCATACAGGATAGTAGCCAAAAAGCTTAAGAGCAGCAAATCCGCAGCGCCTATGTGCCCGTGTTTCATGGCTAAAATCGTGGATACGCTATTTCCAAAACATAAACGTTTGGTGTCCCCAATTCGACTTCATTATAGAGGAAGAAATAATAAGGGCTACAAGCAGTTTCGCAGACTCAAAGGCCCCTGGACCGGATGGAGTGCCAAATTTATGCTTGAAGCTAGCAATCGAACAACATATTAAAGTGTTTAGCAACTTATTCAATAGTTGGCTTTCGGAGGGCACGTTTCCGTCAATTTGGAAGCGCCAAAATTTAATTTTGCTTCCAAAACCAGCTAAATCAGCGGAGGAGCCGTCGAGCTACAGACCAATATGTCTAACCGGCTCTGCGGGTAAGGTGCTCGACAAATTTTACCCGATCGACTAGACGCGGAAGTCAGATCAAAGGGAGGCCGGTCCGAAAATCAATTCGGATTTAAAATGGGGAAGTCAACGATAGATGCAGAATCTTCAGCAATCCATCTTGCAACGAAAGCAATCAGCGGCACCCGCTGACTAAATGGCACCAAAGAGTACTGCCTGATTATCCCCCTAGACATCAGAAATGCATTCAACTCTGCAAACTGGGCGAAAACCTTAGACGCCCTAGAGCGAATTGGGGTCTCCATGTACCTGAGGAGAATATTGCGCAGTTATTTCGATGGCCGAATTCTATGGTTCAAAGGGACGAAAAAAAGTTAAAATAACAAGTGGCGTCCCACAGGGATCGGTTCTCGGGCCATTGCTGTGGAATATAATGTACGACGGTGTTCTCCGTGCCAGGATTCCAGAAAGAACCAAGATAATTGGCTTTGCTGACGACATTGCCGTTGTGGTAACGGCGAAAAATCTAAACGATATCCGCAACAATGCGATACATGCGGTTTTCAGCGTGCAATCTTGTCTAGCCCAAAATAAGCTAGACATAGCATCCACCACCACGACGGCGCTCTCGAGGCTGATGTTAAATGTACGAGGACCAAAACAAAATTCGCCGTCAGCTTCTGGCTAATGTCGGGAAAAGCCAAATTTTGTATGGTGCTCCAATCTGGGCGAATAAAACGGATCATGTATCATACTTTCGAGCTCTACAGTCTACCTACCGGATGTGCGCACTAAGCGTATGTAGCGCGTTTAAAACGGTGTCCGATGATGCAGCCTTAGTAATATCTGCCCAAATAGCGAGAGCACAGCGACCTATAAGTCCGTCTACTCGGGCCGCGTTACGCGATAATTGCATCGACGAGTGGCAAACTAGCTGGGACAACTCGGCCAAAGAGTGTTGGAGACACAGATGCATTCACAACCTTAAGCTTTGGTTAAAGAGGCCACATGGAGAAGGGGACTTTTACCTGACCCAGTTTTTGAGTGGACATGGATGCTTCAAAGCATATCTGTATAGGTTTAAATACGACGACAATCCTTATTGCGACTACGGCGATGGAGACATTACCAGAGGACGTTACCACATATTCTTCACATGCTCGCGCTTCCGTTCTGCAAAAGAAAGACTCTATAGAACCTTTGAAGAACCTACTTCGCCGGAAACATTCCTACATAACATGCTGCGCTCGAAAGAACAGTGGAATGCGGCTTGCGATTTACTGGACGAGATTATGAAAGAGATGAGGCGTCTGGAAAGACTGTGACTCAGCAACGGCGACTAATCGCCTTCCCTCCCCGCGAAGTAATACTGGTTGTGCCGCGGCGAGAGGGGATGGAGACAAATAGGCTTAGCCTGGATTCAGAACACCACTTGACTACCACAACGCCTATAACAAAGAGAAAGAAAAAAGAAAAAAAACCCTATAGTCTGTCTAATGTCTAATGCCATGATAATTGACCCTGCCCTGATCTTATTAAAAGCACCTTCTATATTTATGAAGACCGCCAAAGTGAATTGTTTGCCCTCCAGAGATTTCTCCACATTACCTATAACCTCGCGTAAGGCGGACTCCGTGGATCTCCCTTTCAGATAAACATGTTATGCTGGAGATAAGTTGGCTTCGATGTGCTCTCGGATATGATAATGAATCAATCTTTCAAATACCTTTAAAATAAATGAGGTAAGACTTATAAGCCTTATGTCCATGGCCGTGTCGTGACCCCGCCTCCCTGTTTTGGGTATGAAAACAACTCTCGTTTTCTTCCAGTTCCCAGGGACGTGATTAAGACCGATACACGCCAAGTAGATTTCTTGAAGGACAGCCTAAGGACTAAGGCACTTGTTTTCTGAAGCATCACAGGCAAAATATCGTCAAAGCCAGGAGGTTTAAAGGAGGAAAAACGATTAATTGCCCACGTTATTCTGTCAACTGACAGAATAGATTTCAGGGAAAAATCGAGTAGCCTTACTTGTCGACTCGTGTCGACAATGTCACGTGTGGTAATAGAATTTTCCGGAAAGTGATTATTCAACAGGATAGTCAAACATTTTTCTGCTGGTTCAGCCCACTCCCCATCCTCTCTTTTTACAAGAGTTCTGCAGGAGTGGTCTCTCGAAAGGATCTTGCTTAGCCTGGCAAAAATCCTTTTCGGATTCAATGGATTCGCAGTACTTGCGTTTCGCATATTGAATGGCTTTTTTGTATTCATTTATAATACACGGTAATTTTTTTTTTTTTTTTTAATTTTTAGTTTGGTTGCATTCGTTAAAAACCCTCCTAATCTTCTCTTTCAAGTCGTCAGCGTCTTGCTCCACCAGGGAGGAAAGTCCTCCTTGCTAAAAGATACCGGACAATTCACTTTCAAGGCCGTCTGATAAGACCACTCTAAGTGTCTCACCTTCTTGTCCAGTCTGTTGATCAGTGGATGAGTAGGAAAAAGTTTGCCTGTTCAATTTATTATTGGGAAATATGGAGGTGAACCTGGCCACTTCGCTATAAGCAACCCTCGCAGCCGCAACCACCGCACTTGTTGTTGGGCCCTCAACGCCGCTGGCTAGTTCCGACGATTTTTGTGTGCCCAGCGCACTCTGAGTTTTTCTTGTTTCATTTTTGTTT